>NC_139234.1:79546217-80026217 GCF_977018435.1 Lepisma saccharinum
TATTTGTAATTGAACAAGTTATATGTACAAATAAATCAATCAATATGTATAATCAGTACTTAGTAAAAGAAGTGCCCCTTAGGAGAAATAGAAAAATATTACTGACTTTTATAAGCTAGAGAAAATAATAGGAAACTTCATTTTTATGAACTGGCCATTGCTCCAAATTCAGAAAATTCCCTAGAGAGGGTATACATGAAAAGCTTATTAGGAGTCTATATAATGATAGGAAAAACAGAACATTATTTACATTATCCAGTTATCTGAGAACTAGATCAGAGAGGAATGCTCAGTGCAGAAAGACAAAACTTTGTAAGTAATCAGGTGTTTGAGGAAACCGAATAGAAAAATCGGTGCAAAATGATTAGAACATTCACAAGAATTGTTGAGAAAGTTAAGTTTAGAATTTACTTTTATAAGTATGGAAACAATGTTGCAAAGTTTTCGAGGATTCCAGACAGGAAATGATAGCAATAAGGATTAAAGTCTAGGTAGGTTCAGTTTACTTAAATATAAGTTACTTTAGGTGAAGTTTCAAGATAAGAACAATGATAGTTTAAAGTATTTGTGATATCACTCAAGTAGTTTCTGACATGAGATCCATTCTGTCGGCACCACAATCACTCATCTTTATCATTACATGAGTTTCACCTGGCAACGAGAGACAAGGGAGAACGGTAACAAGGCTGGGCCTAAACATGCTGTTACAAAAAGACTATCTCCACACTCATAGGGTTTCCGTGTTACCGCTATTGCTAAGGTAGTACGTGGGTTTTTATGCCTGTGTTATATTTAAGGGTGATCTCCGGCTGTTAGAGCGGCCGGAGACACCATTAGTATATAAGGGTGATCTCTGGCTGCTGTATGGCGGCCGGAGTCCCCATTAGTATATAAGGGTGATCTCTGGCTGCTGTATGGCGGCCGGAGTCCCCATTAGTATATAAGGGTGATCTCTGGCTGCTGTATGGCGGCCGGAGACGCCATTAGTATATAGGGGTGATCTCTGGCTGCTGTATGGCGGCCGGAGACACCATTAGTATATAAGGGTGATCTCTGGCTGCTGTATGGCGGCCGGAGACGCCATTAGTATATAGGGGTGATCTCTGGCTGCTGTATGGCGGCCGGAAACGCCATTAGTATATAGGGGTGATCTCTGGCTGCTGTATGGCGGCCGGAGTCACCGTAGTTCACCCTCCAATTGCCCCCTTAGTTTTTAGTTTAATAACTAATAGAGTCTTACTTTTGAGTGTGCCTGTGTGTGTGCATGTGTGTTCGTGCGTGCATGTGCGTGTGTGTGTGCCTCTCTCGTCCCTTTCGGCGCTCACTACGGCGGGTTGATCCCTAGATCCTCTTCTGCTGCACCATCACTACGGCGTCCGGGAACTCTGGGGTGTTCATTCCTACGTGGAGGGGGGATTTGGTGGGAAGGAGGGCGGAAGGCATGGAGTTACCCCACGTCCCCCTCCGACCTGGGCTCCCCCATTGCCCAGGATCTCTTCTGCGGTGCTGGCTTTCTCCCTAGGGGCATTTGGGGGCTCTAAGGGGTACCGGGGGGTCCTCAAAGGGACCCCGCGGAGCCCTGAAAGGGACAAAAAGGAACCTAAAGGGCCAAATTGGGCCCTAAAGAATCCATGAGGCTCTCGAGGTCCGTAGGGGGTTCAAAGAGTCTAGGGTGGGAGGTATGGTCAGTCCACCTCTTAAGGAGTGGTACTCCAGTCCGTGATGGTATACACAAAAAAGAAAAAAAGAAAAGGACAGAAAGAAAAACAAAGAAAAATTTAGACATCGATCTGCGTCAAATCTGAAGCCAGCCAGGGTCAAGGAAGCAGCATGTGAAAGTAAGTTTTGTTGTTTTATGTAGAATTTTAACAAACGAGTTAAAAATTCAATAGAAGTAAAATGGTTCGAACTTAGAAATAGAAGCACTCTAATTGACATTAATATTCCTTGAGTTTTGAAACACACGATTCATTTATATTGTGTATATTGGCATTCACTTTAACAACCTATTTTGTGCAGCCACCAAAAAAACATTATACTTAGTAGTATCGCAGTTATTGATTTAGTTTATTTTACTTCGCGTTTTGTGCCTCTTGGCTAATTTGCGAAAATAGGGATGAGTGATGAAATGATGAAATTGATGAATGGACATTCACAAACAACCAAGCCCGAGCGGGATTCGAACCCGGGACCCTTGGCGTCGCAGCGCGATGTGCTAACCACTTTTTTTTTTTTTTTTAAGGAAAAAACCCCTACACGGAGGTATTCCCCACCATTTACACTTTTCTCACTTTTACACTTTTCAATTGTTACAGTTTCTCATTTTCGTATCATCTGGACAAACACAAATACCCATGCCTTACCCGGGACTCGAACCCGGAACCCCTGGCGTTGTAGCGCGCTCTGCTAACCACTCCGCCACGGAGGTCGACAGCACTCGGCCACAGGGTCCGGCAGTATTGCAGTTATCAAGTTTCCTAACCTTTTGCCAGAATTAGACACGTATACTTAGTAGGAAAGCCAAGTAGTAAACCTATGGAAACTTAGCTTGTACCCAGCATCAAAGGGAATATAGTATATATTTTTTTAATATAGATATGTACGATTGTAGATATCTCTAGCCACTATGGCCTAGAATCAAATTTTGTGATTAGAAACTACTTCCTTACAGTTGATTGCTGATTTCAATACACGCTGGACAGTGGCGCAGGAACGGGGGGGGGGGGGTTACAGGGGTACATTGTACCCCCTCGAATTTTTGAAGGGGGGTACTGTACCCCCTAAATCCGAAAATCCCGTTGTACCCTCTGTACCCCCTTAGATAATTTGTCAGACGCAAGGTGCTACTCTTAAAGGAACATATTTTCAATTCGCTCAATAAAAAAGGTTTAGGTATATCTTTTATAACTTACAAGCATTATCTAATTTATCTTACTTAGCTACCACAGAAATTCAAACCATTGTAAACTTATTCTACTACATTGTGCTTGCTACTATGTAGTTAGTTCATTGACCTGTGTTCTTGGAAACCTCTTTAAGGAGATGAAAATTGTGTAAAATTTCTGTAAAACGATGGAATCAGATAAAGTTTACTCTCAGAAAATCACGCTCCAGATGAATGCTCCATTGCGTAAGGGGGGTACACATTTCTAAAGTCGCGTCTATTCAAAGACTGACCTTTTCTTTTGAATTTTTCAAATGGAATTTTCCGAAACGAAATACTTACACAAATGAGACGAGACATTGGGGGGTAGAATGTACTCCTGTACTTCATAACTTTGTAAGAGGGAAAACTATACTTAAACCTATATATTAAGAGATTTTTGAACATAGAGATGATACTGAGACAAGAAAAGACTGCGTTTTCTCTCAAATTTCGAAACGAGACTGAAATAAATCTCTGCAAAATCAAAGCGAGGCGATACTTGATGTCCGAGATGATCTCGTTCGAAACTCTGGTATCATATTTGAAGAAATTGGTAAAAATAAATTTAAATTACTGTGTGTCTTATCAGACATACCAAGTGTTTAAATTTATTGACTTCTTTTTTTAAAAATGTCGTGTATTTTGTTTACTGTAATTGCAAAGTTAATTCATTAGTAATAATTGCGAGCCTGCGCTGCCCGGTTTAATCTATTTATAATATAACTCCGTATTTCGACGGTTCACAGCATCGAAACAAGATATAAAGCAGAAAAACGTTATTAAGAAAAGTTTTGCTTTAATGACATATACGTTGCGAAACTTTGAGTGGTGACACAATGTACGTGTTGCTTATACTAAACATTTCGTGGGTCAGGACGAGATATCTCGCCTTGTAATTGAAGGGTCCAACACGCACTGAGCTTTGAATTCCACTTTAAACTGCAGATTCAGTCCCGATTAGTCCATGAAGTGGATATAAAGTACATAGAATAAGTTTTAACAACTTCTGAGTGGACACAGAAATTAAAAGAAAAGCACAAACAAGAACGAGAAGGACCTCAGCACACCGGAGGGCCTCCCCGATGGCGCAGTGGTAGCGTCGTCGCCTTGTAATTAAGGGGTCCCGGGTTCGATACCCGGCGGAGACAAGTGGCACAGTGGTTCGGATTCCGATTAGCCTAACAGTGCATAAAGTGGACTTAATACACCAACTCAAACAAACTCAAACTCACCACACAGGAGACGAGACGAGGCTGTGACAATTCTCGACTCGTCTCATCTCGATGTTATTCCTAGGTCAAATTAAAGGCTCCTCTTTCCTAGACATTAGAACAGGGTATAATTTGTGATTTTATCAGAGGACGATAACTAACTTTTACCTAAGTATTAGATATAGTACTTAGACTTGGACATTAATCGCTTAAAATCTAATTTTGATATCGAATGCAACACAAGCAAAACGCCATTTGAAGTTAAACCTTAAAGTCAAACTGGAAGAAAATTACATTAGTCAAATGAATGCATGGGATAAATTAGACTCACTCCTATGGTTTGCCAGTTGGCTTGTCAAGGCCACTGTGTTATCTAGACTAGACTTCATTCAACTTCTTGCAATTTTTTCTGCATGAAAGCAATGCACTGGGGGTGTAAGGAAAGTAAAAGTATGTTTAAAACTTCTAAATTATTTTTCTAATCAGTTAATGTTAGGTAGCCTATATGACATTCATTCACATTCGGTTGGTAGATATTGGTAGATTTTTGATTGAATTTACAAGGTCTTTGAGCAAGAAGGGAATGTTTGATTGACTGATTTGGTTTATTTTACTTCAAATTTCAGCCACTTCTGGCTAATCGCGAAGATGAGGATGAGTGATGGTATGATGAAATTGATGAAGGGACACTTACAAATAACATCCATGCCCATGTCGGGATTCGAACCGGGGACCTCTGGCGTCGTGGAACGCTTTGCTAACTCCTCCACCACGGAGTCCAGCGGGGTGGGAATGTGTTTTGGATTTTCTTTGTAGATGCGAAAATCTTTAACTGAGATGCGCACATGCTTTTGCTTACATTAAAGTTCACCTTTTCACGTAAACGAGGAATTGACAAGTTACCTTAAAACATGCATGTATATGCATTTAATACTACTAAATACGAAAAGAAACCTTGGCCGGCTCTTTATATTATCCACCGAAGATTGAAAACAGAAATAAAACAACTTTCGAGCGTTTGGCTTTCCTTGCTTGCTCTGAGATCCGAAGGATTTCTGTTTTGTATATATAATTATAGTATTTTCAGTGCTTAAGAACGTCGTTAGGTACAAATAATTATGTTACAAATAAATGCTTTGTCAAATGTTTTACAAACATTCCAAACTTAGACTTCATACGAGTTGATGGGGAACTATCTCAACTTAATATTTTTTTTAAAAAAAAATACAACACGCTATAGATGTCTGAGGAAATACCGAATTGTTAAATTATTCAAGGTCAAATTTAGCAGAAATTGCCCTTTTTGAGCCCGCTTAGCTATACTAAATGTGCTGTAACTCCGCCCCTATTTCACCTAGAAAGCTCAAATAAAGCTTATTGTACAGGGAATTGAACAAGCTTTCCAGTGATATACATAACAAGCCCACCTTTCGATAAAAATATAATTTTGTCACGTGACCTTGACTTTTGACCTTGAATATCTCAAAACATGTCATCACCAAAAGTCGTGAAAAAAATATATTTGGTCCCTCATGCCATACTCTAAAACATATCAAAAAATCATTCTGGGACTGCCATGGGATCAGAAGATACAAAATAATATGTTTAACTATGTGACTGATAAAAGCCTCATTACATGAACTATGACGAGTCAAAAGTCCTTTAACACCCCCTACAAAATGTAAAGGAGTTATCCTGGTCATGAAAGAAATATTTTAGGCACAGGGAGACCTCTAGCTGTGTGTGTCAAGCACAGGTCCGGCATATTGTTGACCGCCATATTGAATTCAACGCAAACATTTCAAAGGAAAGTGGGTGATGTGAAATATCAAATCAGGTTAGAATTTCACGAGAAATGAAGCGGCGAAGGTTTTTCCAAAGTATATTTAACCAGCAAAAATTTATTACTGCATGCTTGTAATCATTTTCTCCTTTTCGAGGTGTTAAAAACAAAGTATTTAGAATGCTCCTAATGTGTCAGGAACTCGTCGAGATCACGCTGACATCTTGGGACAGAAAGAAGTATACGCATCATTGCATATGATTTTAATCAGCAACATTCACCAAATACTTGAATAGTGGAGAATATTGGGAAAAGTATCTCAAACAATTACGTGACACTTCCTTTGGAATGAAAAATTCTTCAGTGACGATGCTAATTTTTATGTTCCTGGTAAAGTTAATAAAAATTATACGCAATACCTGTGATTTGATAATCTACAGTAGACAGATCCCAGCCGAATGGATATTGCTGGTAAGGTAATGATGTGGTATAGTGTATGGAGAACTGGAATGGTTGGTCCATATTCAACAACGGAACCTTAAATGGTGAGGGCTTCTTGGATGTGTTATGTTAAGTGAACAGGTTTTTCATCCTTGCTTACGGGGTATGGCACTTTTCCACAGTTTTGAAACAGGACAGTGTGTGACCACACTATGTGAACATTCTTCATGGTAAATTTCTAGGTAGATTGATGGGCAGATGGGGATCTATTAAAAGGCCTGCACATTCCCCAGATCTAACATCTTAGGAGGACTTTTACCTTCAGAAACATTTGAAGAGAATGGTGCTTGCACTAAAAGTCCCTGATATTGACCATCTGAGAGAAGGCATAGTTGCTGCTTGCGATGTTGTTGCACCTGCTACATTGCCAAATGTTCTATGTGAGTGTGAGAGACGTCAACGAGTGTGCTCACAGGAATATTGACAACACTATAATGTGCATATATCGTAAGTGTAAGATATGCGTATAACGTTTTGCTGCCAAAAAATAAGTTGGGAAAACATTCGCTGCTTCATTTCTCGTGAAATTCTAACCTGATTTGATATTTCACATCACCCACTTTCCTTTGAAATGTTTGCGTTGAATTCAATATGGCGGTCAACAATATGCCGGACCTGCACTTGACACACACAGCTAGAGGTCTCCCTGTGCCTAACCTATTTCTTTCATGACCAGGATAACTCCTTTACATTTTGTAGGGGGTGTTAAAGAACTTTTGACTCATCATAGTTCATGTAATGAGGCTTTTATCAGTCACATAGTTAAACATATTATTTTGTATCTTCTGATCCCATGGCAGTCCCAGAATGATTTTTTGATATGTTTTAGAGTATGGCATGAGGGACCAAATATACTTGGGCGATTCAATAATTATTGTCCCCGGCATACTTAAAGGACATGAATTGCAATGAATGATGGGGATATTGTAGCCTAATGTCTTAGATGCCTATATGCAAAATTTCAGAACCGTAGGTGCTATAGTAAATTTGTTTTTCTCGTTTTAGGTGTGAGAGGTGGCACTTAGTTTGAAAAATGGAGAAAACCGAACAACGAGCTGTCATCAAGTACCTCCAGAAAAAGGGGCTAAGCCCAAAGGAGATTCATGAGGACATGGTCAGTGTGTTGGGTGATGGGGCTCCTACCTACCAGGTGGTAAAAAACTGGTGCCGCGATTTCCGTTGCGGCAGGGAAAGCTGTCAACAGGCCCCTGGTGCTGGTCCTCCAACAACAGCATCCACCCCAGAAAACATTGATGCTGTGCATGACATGATTATGGCTGACAGAAGAATCACGGTGCAACAGTTAGCAGACATCATGCACATCTCTGTAGGCTTAGTGGAAACCATTGTGCATGAACACTTGGGATTCAGAAAGTTGTCAGCGCGATGGGTCCCCAAAATGTTATCCCGTGAACAACAGAAAGACAGAGTTCAATGTTCAAGGGCTGGTTTGGAACTGATGGGGGCAGACCTGAAGCAGTTCTGTGATAGATTTGTGACAGTGGATGAGACATGGCTCCACCACTATGATCCCGAGTCCAAACGACAGAGTATGGAGTGGCGGCACAGCAATTCACCTCCCCCCACAAATTCAGGGTGCAAGCATCAGCACGCAAGGTTATGGCCACAATTTTTTGGGATGCGAAGGGTGTGCTCCTTATTGACTACCTGGTGGGACACACTGTTACTGGCGACTATTATGCAGCCCTAATCCCTAAGTTACGCGAAGCAATCAAGGAGAAACGGCGTGGGATGTTGCGGCGAAAAGTGCTGTTTCACCACGATAATGCTCCAGCACACAGAAGCCATGTTACTGGTGCCGCAATCCATGCTGCTGGTTTCCATGTGTTGGAACACCCTCCCTACTCACCCGACCTCGCCCCTAGTGACTTTCATTTGTTCCCGAAGTTGAAGGAGCACCTCAAGGGGACGCATTTTCCCTCAAATGCTGCTGTTATGGACGCTGCGGAAGAATGGCTCACGGCTCAGCCATAGACATTCTTTGAAGCTGGCATAGTGGCTTTACAGCATAGGTGGAAGAAGTGCATTACTGTGAAGGGGGACTTTCTGGAAAAATAATACTGCTTATATGTCAGGGACAATAATTATTGAACCACCCTCGTATTTTTTCACGACTTTTGGTGATGACATGTTTTGAGATATTCAAGGTCAAAAGTCAAGGTCACGTGACAAAATTATATTTTTATCGAAAGGTGGGCTTGTTATATATATCACTGGAAAGCTTGTTCAATTCCCTGTACAATAAGCTTTATTTGAGCTTTCTAGGCGAAACAGTGGCGGAGTTACAGTACATTTAGTATAGCTAAGCGGGCTCAAAAAGGGCAATTTCTGCTAACTTTGACCTTGAATAATTTAACAATTACAAGACGCACGAGACTAAAAATTTTCATAGTTACTAAGTTCCATGCATAGTTTCAACTCCCCAAATTTCATGAAAATCGGAGATGGTCAGGTTGGAGGCTGTGTTGATTTCGCATGGAATGACTCCTATGTCACAAACTGTTGAATTATGACTTCGAGCAGCCATGATTGAGGCCAGTTCTTGTAAGCATACGGAATTCAAGCGGCGGACAGAAGATACTAACACAGACATTCGTGATTTAAGATAAACGTGTAGTTGGTGCAGATGTAACGAATGCAAACGACAAATAAAATTGGCTGCAAACATGGCGATTGTACGCATCCTGACGTCACATGAAACCCACCTATTGAAGATACTTACAGATAATCCATTTTGTACAACACTACTTGACGACATTTCTCGCTTTTATCAGAAATCTTTACCATATTTTCTTCATAAATTTGAAGCAGGAAGTTCCGTCTTCAATATATCAATATTTCTCATAGTTACTCCCTAGTCATTCTCCAGTCCTTTGCCTTATAAGTGACTGAAGATTGAGTTATTTGGATTTACTATTTCTGGAATTATGTTTCATTCTTAAAACAATTTACAGAAAAACAACAATTTTGGAAAAAATTAAAACATAAAGAGTCCTGTGTCTACAATAGAAGTCAGTAAGACTTGTTTGTTCTAGGAATTTCTTTGCTTGCGTTTGATGGTGATCGTTAGTATTACCTCAAAATTTTCTTCGGTAGACATTTCAGGTTTAGATGATTTCCCGCAGAAAAGGAGGCCAGGGAGCACTTGCTCTCCTGGGATATCTGGAAAAACTTCATGTAATTCGAATTGTGAAATTGTAGCGTAAGAACATGATCAAGGGGTGCCACGAAAGACTGAAAATTAAGAGGCATCTTATAAAATAATATCTCTAAAATAAAGTGCAAAGAACAAAGAACTGTTCATTAGCAAAGTGATTGATGTTCATGGAAAGGAAGCAATTCGAGTTCAGTTTGCAGTTCGATAAGCGGACTCAGGTCTGAAGTTCAACACCATGGTATATTAAATTGAATTCCAATTCTTTGATTTATAAAACAATAGTAATAATAATAAAACGTAAAATGTGAGCTTTTATAACTGAAGGGCAAGATAAGAAATCTTACTCTGCCCCACCCCAAGAGCTCGAAGTGGAAATTCCTATCTGGGGAGGATGCTTCACCCAGTTTGGGGAAAGGTGAGCTGAAGTTTGTATGGACAACATGGGGAACAATCAGTGGGTGGTGGGATGCCAAAAAAATTATCCTAGAAGGGGAAGATTTATGAGTATTTTCTTAATTGTAGGATGTCATCACTCCACGTTCTCCCCACTCTGAGCACTACTGCCTCCCTGAGAAAAAATCCTTTAAGCAGCCTTGGCTGACATCAAGTCCTTGGAAGTAACGAATTAATTACATTAACAAGTGACAAGATTTTCAATTAACACTAGTTACTTTTTGAAATTAGTAACTGTAACTCTGTTAATCCTCCAAATAACTAGTAACTAAATTAAGTGTTAGTTTTTCTTCTTTACTTTTTGCATGGAAAAGAATTTTCTTCAGCCGCAAATTCGCAATATTGTCAAGCAAATGCCGAACTGAAAGAAGGATGATTATTAAAATTGTAATAATAATAATAATAATAATAAAAAAGGTAAAAGGTAAAGTGTTCCCCTGTGCTTAGCACCACGCCATGAAGGCGTATAGGGGGTGTGGGGGTTACGCCCCACACTTTCTTGATCCGGTCGTCAGTGGGGGTGATGTGATCAGCATCACGCCCCTGACCGCCTTTACCCCCCAGGGTTTCCCCCAGGTACCCATGGTAACTATATCTACAATTTAATGTTGTTATATTTCCATCACCAAAAACCAACAACTGCACGTGTCCCTACCTTATTTATATTAGTACACCTACACATGCAATCTCCAACAATTATCTTAGGAATACACAACTTCTTGGTTAATCAGCATTCCTACAAAAATATTTTTTTCCAAACAAAAATAAAAGCCTGATCTTCATTTTTAAGTAACAGAGAATTAGTTTAAACTTTATTACCCATATATTTTTATGTATAAACACATATTAACTAAATTATAATTTTATGAGACTTAAGATGGTCATCGGTGAAAAGTGTTATCGTTGTTGTGAAACATATTTAACTAGTTTTCTCAAATACAATACAATAGTTTTAGTTTAAAAAGTCAAAAGTACGTAGCTACAACAAATTCTGCTTACCGAGACTACTAAAATTAGATAGTTAGGATATCATCAAAATTTACGCTAATATTTTGTTTCAATGTATCTTGGTACTTTTTCTCCTCGTAACCTGTAAATCATTATCTCGTTCTCTGAGAGGTATGCTTCTTGCTGTGCGAGACTCATCCAGTTCAGGACGAACTGAATGTCCTAGATATTGGTTAAAAATATCCCTTAAAATTGCAACTAACAAATATCTCAATGATTATTTGCCATTCATTAGTACACAAGACAAACAAATCGCACCACAGGCACTGTTCTTTCTTTTAGTTGCTATAGAATATAATTCACAATTTCTGTCTACTTGCAGCCTGATATTAATACGTACATACATTATCGTTTCTTGTGCTTATGGACTTTTGATGTCTAGTAAATCATCACCATTGCACCAAGTTATCTGGAGAAACGAAAAACAATGTAGACCTATGCATTCCAAAGAGCGTATATTACTCTGTTATGTAAATTTCACACAATCCTCATTGACGATTTGTATTTCATAGCATCCTGAAGCTGCGATGGTGTACAGTTGCCATTGTTAATCAATGTTGTCGTCCTCTTTTACAAAAGTTCAACTCTCAAATGCTTATCTGAAAAAGAAGAATAAAAATAAAATTAACATCGTGTATGATACAACTTATAACGTATTTCAAAAAAAATATTTTCATTATATTGTTACAACCTTAGACAAGTTAAATATTAATAATGAAATACAAAACTTAGCTACGTATCTTCTGTAAATAGATGTAAAAATAATGGTTCCAAATGGTACTACAGTGGTTGACGATATCGTCTTGTAATTAAAGGGTTACTGGTTTGCTTCACGATAGGAGTTCACTTCAGTGCCTCAGATCCAACTTTATAATGTTTGTTAAACATTAATTTGTAATTAAACAGGAACACGAAGTAATAAATAATAGCAGCACTTATTGTTACATTCAAAGATTGATTGATTTGATGTTTAAAGTCCACTTTATGCAAGATTAATCGGGACTGGACCTACAGTTTAAAGTGGAATCCGAACCACCATGTGCCTCCACCGGGTATCGAACCCAGTCCTCTTGATTACAAATTGACGACGCTACCGCTGCGCTATCGGGGAGGACCTTACATTCACAGAAAAATACAAAATAATCGTTGGATATGTTTTCATATTATGTGTCAAATACAACCAACGCTTTATGGAGTCAGGTTCGTCCAGGTTCGAGCCCTGGTTTCATTGTGTTTATCCTCATCATTTATTTCATAAATTAATGATTCATCTTCATTGTCGCAAGAGGTAGAAGATGAAGGTAAAATAACGGAAAAAATAATGAAATGGAAATTCAGTTCTTACTGGTATTTTTTGTAATTGTGTTAATATATTTCAGCAACACTTCACTCGAGTTTGCAAAATCACAAGTTTATGTACATTGTTATTTAGAACAAGGAGTACCTTACAGTTGGAAATACAAAATTCTTACAACGCAAAATTGTTTGACAATAACTATTTTAATGTTGTAGTCAAGCTTCATACTCACAAATAACTGTAATTCGAAGGATATTGAATTAAATGTACGTGATAAAAACAAAATATGATTTTCAGGATGCTCTATGCTATCCACAATTATGTGATTGCCCTTGTACTTTCACAATATGAGAGCTAATAATCATTACTAATATACAAGTATACTAATTTGTAATTTTTCCATGAACATGCAAACTATGGATTGGTAGATTGGTAGACTTTAGTTTCTTATCCGTCGTACTTTTACAATTTAAGAACAAACCTTAAAGCATGAAGTTATGATAAACTTTTACTACGAGCTATCCTAAATGCTTAAAGGTAAAGAGAACAGAGAATTACACACTTTGCACAACAGGTTTCTGACGTTCTTCAGTGAAATAATATAACAGAACGGTTTCTATAAATTGTAGAACATTCAGAAATCCAATACCAAATCTATTCGAATCCAATCTTACTTAGACTAACATGTACATGAATATTTGCAAGTTGTATAAATTGCCTCCTAGTTTCTAAATAGAAAGAAAAAATGTCGGAAACAGGTCCGAACGACTTGTTCAACCATGTACGTACAAGGGCAAAATGAAATTGTGAAACAATCGCCTGATTTGTAATTGTAAACGATTCGATGTACATGTGAATAGAATGGGTAGAATGGTGATGGAGCATTTCGTGCAATACTGATTTAATATAATAACATATGTAATCAGCGTAATCCATATTAGAAGTATAGCCTATTTCTTGCTCTAGTAAGAATCCTAACACGATAAATATCTGGATCATACTTAACGTAAAATTTTACAATCTCGTGCAGATACGTTCAAGCTATATTCATGCAGAAATTAAGTTACATTATATTTTCTCAACATTAAATAAATATACATTCTGCATCTGTTTCATATTACAAACGTTTTCCTTTTAATGGAGAATATCAAGCAACAAACAATTAAGTACAAGACTTACCTTTCAAGTTATTCCATTTTTCTCACATCCCCGATGAAATATTTGTCCCCTTGTTCTCTGTAGTAGTTACATTAGAGTCATTCCATGCCAAATCAACACAGATATGTGCAATTTTTAACCTGACCATCTCCGATTTTCATGAAATTTGGGGAGTTGAAACTATGCATAGAACTTAGTAACTATGAAAATTTTTAGTCTCGTGCGTCTTGTAATTGTTAAATTATTCAAGGTCAAAGTTTGCAGAAATTGCCTTTTTTGAGCCCGCTTAGCTATACTAAATCTGCTGTAACTCCGCCCCTATTTCGCCTAGGAAGCTCAAATAAAGCTTATTGTACAGGGAATTGAACAAGCTTTCCAGTGATATATAACAAGCATACCTTTGGATAAAAATATAATTTTGTCACGTGACCTTGACTTTTGACCTTGAATATCTCAAAACATGTCATCACCAAAAATCGTGAAAAAAATATATTTGGTCCCTCATACCATACTCTAAAACACACCAAAAAATCATTCTGGGACTGCAATGGGATCAGAAGATACAAAATAATGTGTGTAACTATGTGACTGATAAAAGTCCCATTACATGAACTATGAAGAGTCAAATGTCCCTTAACACTCCCTACAAAATGTGAAGGAGTTATCCTGGGTATAATTGGTCATGAAAGAAATAGGTTAGGCACAGGGAGATTTCTAGCCGTGTGTGTCAAGCGCAGGTCCGGCATATTGTTGACCGCCATATTGAATTTAACGCAAACATTTCAAAGGAAAGGGGGTGATGTGATATGCGTATATCAAATCAGGCTAGAATTTCACGAGAAATGATGTGACGAAGGATTTTCCAACATATATTTAACCAGCAAAAATTTATTACTGCATGCTTGTAACCATTTTCTCATTTTCGAGGTGTTAAAAACAAAGCATTGGAATGCTCCTAACGTGTTAGGAACTCATCGAGATCACGCTGACATCTTGGGAGAGAAAGAAGTATACGCACCATTGCATATGATTTTAATCAGCTACATTCACCAAATAGTTGAATAGTGAAGAATATTGGGAAAAGTATCTCAAACAATTACGTGACACTTCCTTTGGAATGAAAAATTCTTCAGTGACGAGGCAAATTTTTATGTTCACGGTGAAGTTAATAAAAATAGTATGCAATACCTGTGATTTGTTCAGTCGAATGGTTGTTGCTGGTAAGCTAATTATGTGGTATAATGTATGGCGAACGGAAATGGTTGGTCCATATTCAACAACGGAACCTTAAATGGTGAGGGCTTCTTGGATTTGTTAAGTGAACAGGTTTTTTCACCCTTGCTTACGGGATATGGCACTTTTCGAGAGTTTTGAAACAGGACAGAGTGTGATCACACTATGTTGGACATTGTAGCAATTTCTTCATGGTAAATTTCTAGGTAGATTGATGGGCAGACGGGGATCTATTAAAAGGCCTGCACATTCCCCAGATCTAACATCTTAGGAGGACTTTTACCTTCAGAAACATTTGAAGAGAATGGTGCATGCACTAAAAGTCCCTGATATTGACCATCTGAGAGAAGGCATAGTTGTTGCTTGCGATGTTGTTGCACATGCTACATTACCAAATGTTCTATGCGAGTGTGAGAGACGTCAACGAGTGTGCTCACAGGAACATTGACAACATTATAATGTGCATATATCGTAAGTGAAAGATATGTGTATAACTTTTTGATGGCGTAAGATACGTTGGAAAATCCTTCGTCACTTCATTTCTCGTGAAATTCTAGTCTGATTTGATATACGCATATCACATCACCCCCTTTCCTTTGAAATGTTTGCGTTAAATTCAATATGGCGGTCAACAATATGCCGAACCTGCGCTTGACACACACGGCTAGAAATCTCCCTGTGCCTAACCTATTTCTATCATGACCAATTATACCCAGGATAACTCCTTCACATTTTGTAGGGAGTGTTAAGGGACATTTGACTCTTCATAGTTCATGTAATGGGACTTTTATCAGTCACATCATAGAGGAGGTCACATAGTTACACATATTATTTTGTATCTTCTGATCCCATTGCAGTCCCAGAATGATTTTTTGGTGTGTTTTAGAGTATGGTATGAGGGACCAAATATATTTTTTTCACGATTTTTGGTGATGACATGTTTTGAGATATTCAAGGTCAAAAGTCAAGGTCACGTGATAAAATTATATTTTTATCCAAAGGTAGGCTTGTTATATATCACTGGAAAGCTTGTTCAATTCCCTGTACAATAAGCTTTATTTGAGCTTCCTAGGCGAAATAGGGGCGGAGTTACAGCAGATTTAGTATAGCTAAGCGGGCTCAAAAAAGGCAATTTCTGCAAACTTTGACCTTGAATAATTTAACAATTACAAGACGCACGAAACTAAAAAATGTTATACTTACTAAGTTCCATGCATAGTTTCAATTCCCCAAATTTCATGAAAATCGGAGATGGTCAGGTCAAAGGCTGTGTTGATTTCGCATGGAATGACTCATTAGTTATTCTCTGGTAGCTTGATTTGAGTTTCGGGCAATCAAGCACTTGTAATGATCGGTCATATAGTTAGAAAACACGGAGTGAAATTTTGGCAACAGTGTATGGTAAAATTAGCACCACGACGATATGGCACTTCAAAAACCATAAACATAACCACTACTTTATGAAGATACGAAATGTTTTCACCTTTTCACATTATATTTCAGGTACTAGCGGCTACACACTGGATTCGTTGTTCACAACAAAATCTTGCTTACTGGTCATAAGAGACAAAAATGCACCGGTCTTGACAAGAACTACCACTTCAACGCCATCTGTACGCAGCAGTTTGAACATGACACAGACCTTATATTTTCTGTTATTTACTTAAATACCTTTAATCGTAACAAAATTATAGGTATTTCAGATTGTAGTGAATAAAACAATGTTTCATATCAGAAAATTTCTTTCTTACCGACTCTATCTTAATGCTACGGCTTTGTCTGGGAATTTGGGCCTATTATATTCTTTAACATGGCTTTAGAACCCTCTTAATTCTTGACGTTTTCTACATTGCAAGTGTCTGGAACTTATCGGAAATTGCTAGTTTTCATTCCAGAAATGCAAAGACAATCACTTAAGGTGAAAATGACGTGTAGAATTTGAGATTTCCAGAGCCTCGGGATATTTCGGAAATTTCCCGACTAGTCGAGAAATTGCGAATATGTTCCGTCCCGAATGTCGGGATTTAAAAAAATAACGTTTCGATCAATAATATTCTGTCCCGCATAACAATAAGTACCCATCGATATTTATTTTCAATTTGTCTGAAGCCACAAAATGTAAATGGGTGGAAATGCTCATTTGTGTACTCGATTTCGTGTGTTCAGTTTCTGGCATGGTTTCCTATCTACATAGTGCAACACTAGCGCATAGATTTGGAATTCATTTCATGGATAAATTCACCTCTTACCGTCGTTTCGTCATCACGAGTAAACAACGGATTGGCCCAACCTATACTTCTAATAACCTTGGCCCGGAGCTCAGTTGGCTCAGATGTCAACAGGCAAACATCCAGGGTTAACTGGCCTCCCAGCCTGAAGACTAGAAGCCATCCCAGAAGGAAGGAAGAAGAAAGAAGAAGAAGAGCCTAGCAGCAACCTACCTACCTGGTCCGCTCGCTTCGGCTGATAGTAGTGATGGGCATTAGTCGACTAATATTAGTCGATTAGTCGATTATTAAAACCATCGAAAAAATTATCGACTAATGAAAATTAGTCGACTGAAAAAATTAGTCGACTAATATTAGTCGAATTAGTCGTTCGACTAATATTAGTCGAATTAGTCGTTCGACTAATATTAGTCGAATTAGTCGTTCGACTAATATTAGTCGAATTAGTCGTTCGACTAATATTAGTCGGATTAGTCGTTCGACTAATATTAGTCGGATTAGTCGTTCGACTAATATTAGTCGGAAACATTCCGACTAATATTAGTCGGAAACATTCCGACTAATATTAGTCGGAAACATTTCGACTAATATTAGTCGGAAACATTTCGACTAATATTAGTCGGAAACATTTCGACTAATATTAGTCGGAAACATTTCGACTGATTTCAGTCGGGAACATTCCGACTGATTTCAGTCGGGAACATTCCGACTGATTTCAGTCGGGAACATTCCGACTGATTTCAGTCGGGAACATTCCGACTAATATTAGTCGAAATGACCGAACATGTCTCATTTCCAGACGAACAATCGACTACTTGAGCAGAGGAAGCAAAGCAGGTAGGTATTTCTTGGAAAGGTCAGTGACTGGAATCTTTTATCCCTTGATGCCGCGACAGAGCTGGTATGCAAAGGAAAAGCTGACCCTGCTGTAGCTCTATCCCCCCTACCTCCAGGGGGCGATGCCTACCGTCATTCATGTCGCTATTTTTGTTTTCTCTGAAGGGATACACATTCATAGTTCCGAGAGTTTCTTGGTATTCACAGGCCAGTGCACATTGTTTGTGCAAGAAAGACACCGCAACATTTTAAAAGCAAAACTATCCATTTCTGACCTTCAGATGGATTAGAGGGTTTATGATAAATGCATTTTACTGGAATGGAAATATTCTTAAACTTAAAAAACCGGTCGAATATAAGAAGAGAGTTTACAATCCACCAGCTCTGATGCAAGGTAAGGTAAAATTAATTTAATTAAAAATAAACATTAATTATGTTCGTGGGGCAAATACTAAAATATACGCTGTCCAGAACGATCTCAAACTTGCTGCAGTCGCTAGATGTTAATTTACCTTTCTGCCCCTTATGGGGTACAAATTTGCCAGCAACATCGGTGGCAGAGCGCGCAGGGTGGTTCATTCACATTCACGCCTTTTACGGCTCCGGGTTCGAATCCTGTGGTGGACATGGGTGTTTCTTGTAAGTTTCCACTCATCTATTTCCTGTAATCACAATTCATTCTCATCATCCCGATTAGTCTAAAGAGGCATAAAAGTGATGTAAAATGAGGATAATAATAAAGAAAGATAGAGGATGTATGTCACTTTGGGTAACCACGACGATGAGGACGAATTGATCAAAAAGAACATCCATGTCCAGCCTAATACTCAAGGGGTGGGGCAATGGGGTCATTTACCGCCTCCAACTATGAAATGTTTTAATATGAAGCTGTAAAACCTACGAAAATAACATTGACGATTTTTCAGATTTTGCAAGAAATTCGATTTTATTCTTACATAAATGAATGGGTTGTTCGCGAAGCGAGATAGGCTCCAGGACTCTGCAGTCTACAATATTTGGTTATTTTATAATTTTAGTATTATAACCTTTAAAGGTTTAATTGATGCATATCTATCAGACGCCCGGATTCAGCCCAGAGTGTCCTTGTTTTAAATCCCCGTCCCGACTTTCTTCGAACTGCATTCACGATGAAAAAATGTCTTTTTTTTTCATTTAATTATTTATTGAAATTTCCAGTACAGCAGAAGCCATTTTAAACCGGAAAGAAACAACAGTAAAAAGTACACTGGTGTTAAAACGAACACATTAAACACTAAACAAGACCAAAAAATTAAAAAATTATAATAAAGAAAAGAAAATAAACAAAATATAAATAATAAACAAGACAAGACAGTACCAAGGTAAACAGATTATTTACACAATGCATTACTTATGTACAATGTTTTTCAAGTTGGTGATAAAAGACGAATATGCAGTGAATATATCTACTTGGTTTGAGATGTTGTTGAATTGTTTCGGTAGCCTTTGGAATATTGAACGTTGTATGAGCGAGAGTCTGGGCGTTGCAGTGTGGAAAGTTTCCTTGCTCCGTGTTTTATGTCTGGGCACTCTGAGGGAGAGTTCGTGGAGTTCAGACATGCTCTTCATTATAAGTATCATTGCTATCACATACTTAATTTAAAAATATATCATTTTCTATACATCTAATTATCATGATTGGTTAATTGATAGTCAAACATAGATGGTTTTGATTGATTGATTGATTATCATGATTGATTGATTGATTGACTAATTCGACTAATATTAGTCGAAAGACTAATTCGACTAATATTAGTCGAAAGACTAATTCGACTAATATTAGTCGAAAGACTAATTCGACTAATATTAGTCGAACGACTAATTCGACTAATATTAGTCAAACGACTAATTCGACTACTATTAGTCGAACGACTAATTAGTCGAAAAAATTAGTCGACTACTTTTTCGACTAATATTAGTCGAACGACTAATTCGACTAATATTAGTCGAACGACTAATTCGACTAATATTAGTCGAACGACTAATTCGACTAATATTAGTCGAAAAAGTAGTCGACTAATTTTTTCGACTAATTAGTCGATATTTTGTTTCGACTAACGACTAATTAGTCGATGGTGGAAATTAGTCGATGGTGCCCATCACTAGCTGATAGGTGCCCAGGTTCTACCTGCCCGGCTTGTCTGGGAGCACCCGGACCTTCCTTTCTAACCTGCCGTCCCTGCATAGGAGACACCGGTTGGCTCGCCAATTCCCCGCTAACGCAGGGGTGTGTCACGGCATCCTTTAATCCTTTTACCCAGCACCCGCTATTCGGGGGTACCGATTGGTTTCGGCCAATTCCCGGCTGTGGTTGGGAGTACTACGCACAACCTACTCTCTTTTACAGGGGAACCCGTGACGTCAGCGGCGACCAAGACCCTAAATAAAATTAGGTCCCCATACTCCCCCTGGCGCCTCACAGCGAGGAATAAATTGGTGTTCCCTGCCCCCCTTATCTCTTCGAGACCAAAGGTTGTACAGGTAAAAGAACGTGCGTGGTACAAGTAAATGCACGTAGGTGTTACAGGTAAAGACAAGCGTGCTAACAGACATTTTTTATTTAGATTATAATAAACATATATAAATATATATATAAAGCTGGTATAACCTTTCTTTACACCCGGCAAGCCCTGATATAATTCTGAGTCCATGTTCTACGGCTGACAAGAAGTTAGCACATATGGGTAAACTTTTGCCGTCCACCTAATTGCAGGGTTTAGTGTGTTGAACGCAGCCAGTGCCAGTACTCCTGCGCTGTGTTGTTGTGGTTACGTTAGTGTTGTGACGGGTGAACGTTGCAATTGTTGTTTTAAGTCCACTTTATGCAAAGTAAGGCTAATCGGGACTGGACCTACAGTTTAAAGTGGGATCCGAACCACCATCTGCCTCCACCGGGAATCGAACCCGGGACCTTTTGCAAACTGAAAACAATATTGATTTAATAGGGCCAAAAAAAAATAATCATTCGCCATGGCATTGTCTTTTACGTTTTGTTTTTTTCATTTACATCGTTCGGCGCCCTTCTGAAAATCTCCTGAAAAAAATTGAAATCGAGGGGGCCCTTTGTACCTCCATGCAGGTGCTCTTGGTCATCTGGGAGAAATAATGCAAGAAAGACGTGAAAAGTAATACCATCTTGAATATCCTTTTGTTCAGGTACTCTCAAATTCTTATAGTCTTGCTTTCTTTTACCTCAATGTTTGCTCCCCTGAATTGATTTCCGTCCAAGGTTGGGGGACAATGTTCCCCTGCCCCTCTGTGGTCACGGCACTGCACCCCTTCCCCCGTAGTTGCTTTGAACTTTCATCGGCTTGAAAATATTTCATTTTCTTTAAGAGTATAATATCGTTTAATAACGACGATATGATTCCTTGATTCCTCTACACTACATTTCTAGGTGAAAGTGTAATAATTAGACGTCGGATTTTAGGTTTTTAACCTATTTTTTTCTTTTCAGGTATGTAAGAAATTATAAGTTATGTCAGCGTTTCTCGTTAAAAATGCAACAACTGAAAGTTTTATAGTGCCTAAAAAAACCTATTTTGTTTGTTAGAACCTATTATAGGTTTATGCGCATAAATCAAGCCTTTTCTAGGTTTTTATATATTTTTAAAGGTTTTACAGGATTTTTATGTCACACACAGACATGTACTTTGGTCACGAAAATATTCAATGACGAACGTGTTTGAAACGTACTCTCTGTCGATTTCCCTTCCTTCAAGTCCATGGTGATTTTTCAAAGCTCTAAACAAAGCAAAATGTCTGGTGCCACTGTTAACTTGTACAATCCATAGTGGTCTGATCTGTGTGGTCTTGCTCACTTTCGCGTCACTTCGGTGCTTTGTGGCATTCACGCCTTGCAAACTAACATTTCAGCATTGAAGTTTGCACCACTGACTATGTGTTTGTTGAAAGATTATTTTCAGCATATAAGATGATCCTCACAGACAAAATTGCGGAGTTTGACTGTGGATAACATGAGAAAAGATTGTTGCCCAACTATAAGGCAAAGAATGGATTTTTATACAGTATGTAACATTGTTATTCGTACACATAGAATTTCCGAGGAAAAGATGTCATATCTACTAGTAAATATAATCATTTTCATATGTACCTGGAAATTAATTTTAATGAAGGTTTCACCAACAAATGTCAATAAAAATGTATGTTCAAAGTGCATAAACAGAGCATATAATTTGTGTGAAAAGAGAAAAACACGCTGTTTCATGCAACATTGTTATTCGTACAGGCAAGAGTTTCAATAAGAATGTTACATACTATAGGAAATTTCCAAGTTCTACCATCGCTATTGGGTTAGGCAACACACATAACGTTATGGAAGATACTGAGTATTTCAGGATATAGGTGTCCCATTTTCATTGCAGGTTACTATACCTAATCAGCATTTTTCAGGAATTTTGAACTATTTTAAGTTTTTTGAACCTACTTCAAGATTTTTCGAGCATAATTTAAAATCTTTAGGACCTACTTTAGGATTTTTAGAGCCTATTTTAAGGTTTTTAGAACCTATTTTAGGATTTTTAGAGCCTATTTTAAGGTTTTTAGAACCTATTTTAGGATTTTTAGAGCCTATTTTAAGGTTTTTAGTACCTATTTTAGGATTTTTAGAGCCTATTTTAAGGTTTTTAGGACCTACTTTAGGATTTTTAGAGCCTATTTTAAGGTTTTTAGAACCTATTTTAGGATTTTTAGAGCCTATTTTAAGGTTTTTAGAACCTATTTTAGGATTTTTAGAGCCTATTTAAGGAACCTAAAAGCACACTTTTTAGAACCTAAAAATCCGAGGTCTAGTCATAATATAGGGGCATGGTTATTTGGAAGGGGGATCCCCTTTAGAAAACGAATATCAACCTAAAAGTACATATTTGACACGTATAATTTGATTTCAGTCAGAGTAACTTACAAAAAATATTGTAATAGGGATGCGGGAATGCTATAATTTCAAATTCAAGTGGTGTTTTTTAAGGAGGCAACACTATTATCTGGGTAATATGCCCCATGGTAAAATACCTTGCATGTCCCTAGGTGGAAAAAATCTGCGGACGTCCATGGGAGGGGCAATCGCCCCCCCCCTTGCCTCCCGTGCGCACGACTATGTCTTTACACATTCATTTTATTATGATGATGATTAGTAGTGGAAGTAGAAATATCACTGTCTCACATTAAGCATTAATTTTCTCCGAAATATAAGGAAGCAATGGTGAAGAAGAGAGAGTGAGAGCAAATAGCACACTTTGAGAACAATATACGTAATGCGTTTTTCCCCACAAAAATTAGACTATAAAGGCCGAATCACAAGGAACTAGATATCAAGTTAGTTGGCGCTGAACTGGCTACCTGCCCGGATGTGATGGCTGCCTGGCTGACTGCTTGACTGGTTTGGAGGAATAGGACATGTTCTAATTGCTACTGGCTTTCCTCGACTGGATTCTGTGGAACAGCCAATAAGAGCAAAGTTTGGCCATGTGAAGATAATCTGTGAGTTTGCAAAGGGAGTTTTTTGTCTGTCGTTTCCGAGTGTTGGCTGTTTTTATTAGTTTCTCGATAAGAAAAAACAAACGCAAGAGATGACGTGCAGTGCATTCGTGTTCAGTTCATTAATATTTAGGTATTTATGCAAAGCGATGAGATGTGTAAATGAAAATTTGATTAGCCGAAAATGAAAATCCTTATTATTAAATGTTTGATTTATTTTTTAAAATTATGAATGAATCCTGCGAATCTCATGTATGAATATGCATACCCGAGTTAATTAAAAAGCTTGTTCGGTACGCATTGATTACCATAAGCCAATCTCTAGTCCATATTTTGCTTTATAATTTTTTAAAAAAGCACAAAGCAGTAATTCTCCTACAACATTCTTCAAATTGCTCGTCCATCTTTACAGAGATTGTCTGCTCTGCGCAATGTCTTATGGGAACAAAATACTATCGACAAGTACGGTGTAACAAGTATCGTGTAAAATGGGTAGCTAGTCCAGCGCCAACTAGGGTATTCCTACTGGAAATCCAGTTCCGTGTGATTCAGGCTTTAGAATCATTTAAAAGTTAGATGACAATAGAAAGGTATTAATTGCGTTAATTATTTTGATTCGTTTTGGAAGGGATAAATTACGCGGAGAAATAAAGGAGAAAGTTCCAGACTTCAACCCGTTTGACAGACTCCCCGATGGCGTATTGGCAATTTCGTCGCCTTGTAATCAAGGGTACCCGGGTTCGATAGCCTGTGGACGTAAATAGTGGTTCGGATTCCACTTTAACCTGTAGGTCCAGTCCCAATTAGCATGTCTGTGCATAAAGTGGATTTAAAACAACAACAAAAAAAATATAAGCCGCTTAACTTAAATATGCGATCAGTCGTAAACCGGGTTATCCTTTCAACAATTGAAATGTTGAGTCCTGAATGGGGCGCGAGAAAGAGTACAACAATATTTTTGTATATTTCGTGCAACATTTAATCAAATTTTCACGATAACTTGCTATGACATTTTTAGCCATTTAATCTTGTCTTCTTGTATTTAATTTTTGCTTTAATCTGTTAACAAGAAAGCACTTGAAAGCGCTCCTAGCAGCGAATTCGGCAAATACAGGTTACTTTTCCTTGGTAGACAAACAAGGCTGAGGGGATGGGGGCAACTGCTCCTCATGACCCCCATAATCGCCGCCACCGTATCGCAACATAATCAATCTTGACCAAGGCACATTAGTGGGACAAACAGTACACTGGGAGAATCCAGAAAGTCCATTCATCTTGATAATAATAGTATTCGGCGAAATAAAGAAAATATGTTCTAACTTTGAGAAACAGGAACTTGATTGATTGTTTGAATTAGATTATTTTACGTCGCTTTTCTTCCACATTTAGCTAATCGCGACTGGTGATGATATGGTAAAACAGATGAAGATACATTCACAAAGGACGCCCATGCCTGTCTGGTGTTGTAGAGCGCTAAGCTAACCACTACGCCACCGGAAAAAACGGAACATAATACAATCTCTAATCATTGAAGTCTTCAAATTTCCCTGAAACATGGGCATTTTAAAAATCGAATTTCCCTTTTCGCCTAAAATTTGGTCCGAATATAACTGCAAGAAGGGAAATTTACCTTCACTGGGCAACACAGATTCCACCTCTCCCCCCACCTGAACTGCTATTACCCCTCAGTCGTCAACCAGTTCGCCTTCACAAGTTTCGTCGCACACCTCCAGTCGGGACCAATCATACGCCGAGAACGTCCACACACCTTCTTTGACACATTATAAAAGCTACTTGTCGCTGGTGAGACCAAGAAAATCACCTTCAGCTGGCAGCTAGAAATTGTGTGCTAACCTAGGGAAAATGGTATGTATTGACAATAGATTTTCGTTTCCTATCTAATTTTTATATTGCCCTATAGTTACTTTCGTAATGATTTTCTACCTCTGTACAATAGTAAAGAAGTTGCCTAATGTCGACCTCACTTCCACGTCGTACATTCTGGACTGTATTTTGCAGACTAGTGAGGCACTGGCGTCTGGTCTCACAATAATCCTCTTTAGCGCTTGTGATGTGTTCTGTGTGTTTGTGATTGTCCCTTCATCCATTTTATCTTATCACAATTCATCCTCATCTTCGCGATTATCCAAAAGTGGCAGAAAAGCGAAGTAAAATAAAACAAATCGAGTCATGGATCATCACCTGGGAAACGAATATTCTGTAGAATAAGTTTTAATTACGTTCGTTGGTTGAATTTGTTTTTTTAGTTGCTTTTCTGCCACTTTTTGTTAATCGCGACCACGAGGATGGATGGTGATACGAAGAAGGGACAATCATAAACACCCATGGAGGACACAGCATGGGTCCTACAGAGGATTATGCAGGTTGCAGATTCAGGCTAGCCTGCAAGAATGCTATCCAGGGTGCAGTAAGTGAAAGTGAGGTTGAAATTTGGGTGCCTTAAGAAAAAGCCACCCCTTACAATTCTTTAATTCCGTCTGCAATTACGGGCTTCCAGATGGCGCAGTGGTAACGTCGTCTTCTTGATTAAGGGGTCCCGAGTTCCATACCCAGTGGAGCACATGGCACAGTGGTTCGGGTACCACATTAAACTGTATGTCCAATCCCGATTAGCATTTGTGTGCATAAAGTGGACTTAAAATAACAATTGAAACAAAGACACGTATGTATTTACCAAAATATACGTAAACGTAAGGTGAATTATCCTTGCAAAACCTTAACTTGAGGACACAGTGTCGCGTAAATGCACATTTGTTTCCAGAATGTCGAAATACGTACGAGCATTATATAAAAAAACAAAACAATAATGAGTTCTAGGTGATGCATTTTCCTTGACGGTGTACTTGTAACCGCATCTTTAGGTCGAGTATTAAGTTAGTTAAAGCTTATTGACCGATTGATTGATTTGGTTTATTTTACTTTGCATTTCTGCCACTTTTCGCTAATCGCGAATATGAGAATGATTGATGATATGATGAAATTGATGAAGGGACACACAAAATACAAAGAACATCCATGACGAAGCCGGGATTCGAACACTGGACCTCTGGTGTAGTAAAAGCTTATTAAAAATGTAATTAATAAATGTGCTCTGTCATGTATTTCTTATGGGGAATTGAAAACACTCGTCCTTCAACTTTACATTTTCACTAATCAGAGCTAGTTTTCTTTCTTCTGATATTCGTTTTCAACTTTTCTTCTTTCCGCTCGTGTTCTTTCTGCAGTTTAATTGAGTCGTTTGTTTCTAGATTAATGAAAGAAGGATACTTCCATAAGGGTCCATATAAGAAGCTAGTCGCCATGTCGCATATATCTCTTTCTTACTCTGCTCGTCGCGATTTGAGTTTTAAGTTCTCTTTATGCTGAGATACTGGGAATCGGGGATGGGCCTACAATTTAAAGTGAGATCCACCAGGAACCCTTCATTACAAGGCGATCACTACGTCATTTGGGAGACCCTGAAGAAAAGCCAAAAGTAGAAAACAGAAACGGAAGAGAGAGAGAGAGAGAGAGAGAGAGAGAGAGAAAGAGAGAGAGAGAGAGAAAGGATAAGAGTGAAGCAAAAGGAAGGAAGGGAGAGACAAGAAGCGGGAAAGAGAGGAAGTATTCCTAGTGGACACGAAACTGACGGCACCTTTTTGATTTTAACCCCCTTTGGAAAATTTTCCGTAGCGCCTATTTTGGAGGACCTGCTTAATTAACTGAAACGTTTCGATTCAAACTACGCTGAAAAAAAAACTGTAGTGGTTTCTTGTGGATTCAGATCAGGAACTCGTTGACGATGTAGCCTCCCAACAAATCTTCATTCTCGACCTTGACTGGAACTGGAAGGAAGATACGAATGCTTCTCACAATCACACCGGCGCCAGTCCGGATGTTACGATAACAGTTTTGTAACCAATTGTCATTATTCTCTTTCCCTTGAGAAACAACATTCTTGAAGATTTTTGTTTTCGAACCTTTTTTCCCTTTTATGTCGAACAGGGAGACGGCGCCAAACGTGAGTCAAAAGGGGGCCACAGGCACAGGGGCGGACTGACGAACAGTGCAAGATCTTTATTATTTACATCTCCCTTAAGGCAGGCGCGGATCCACGGGGATAGGGGCGGTCGGCCCTCCCGACTGCCAGGTTTTGGGATATATGTTGAATATCTTTCAAGACAAATATTCTGTCTCGTGATCACCAAGTTTAACAAGCTCGAAAATATTTTTTAAAGTTTGATTAATCCACTTTATAGTCATGACTCGCGTACTTTCGACGTGGTCTTTGGCCACGTCTTGTACGCTCGCATGCGTGACCTTCAGCCACGTTGTGGGCGCAATCATGTTATAGATGGGGTTCCTCAATGATCTTAATGACTGAAAATGTCCGAATGTTGTATTGGATGATGGGGAACATGTATACGAGTATAAGTTCGCTAATTTGAAAAGTAAGAAAGTAACTTTATGTGTGTATGGACTTTAATAAGGTACAAATATTTGAAATATTATTGCCTATTTTCTTAATAAACTGAGTAAGTAATAACCGTTTCAAGATAATTAGTTGGATGTTTTGCATAAACGAATTCAATAGCGACTAATTTGTAAATGCAATATTTACGTCTCTTGTCATTTTCACATTTTTGAACGCAATTGGATAATAACTGTTTTCCGTCATTCCCCTCGAATTCCTACCTTCCTGTAATAAATTCTGATGCTCGTATTTTGAAATTCGAAAAGTCTAGCATAATTCCCTTACAGTAGTTTTCTTTAAGTTCCCTAGCAACGTCCGTTTCTATGGTCAACAACAAGCACGGCAAGCTCTAAAGAATTGTTTGTTTAAACATTTAGTTGAAGCAACCACGATGTAGGTATTTTCGCATTCAGTATACCAATACATACGTAATTGTATCTGGACTGAATCTTCTTCTTATGTAGATGTGACCCTTGTTTGAGGCACCTTTTCAAAACCAGGAGTTTATTCATCTGTGTGTGATCTGTGATAAATATAATGTAGCTAGACAATTAAGAATTGAAGGAAACTATGTGTGTTGCAAAAATGCCCATGGCAACGGGTTGCTAAGGACATGAAAAAGGGCATTTTCACCCTTAAAAAAGGTCAAAGTGAGAGATGTTTTAATTTTCTCAGCCTTTTGGGACAATTTCATGGGGGGGTCGTAATCAGGCACTTTTTGGCTCCGGATCATGGAGAACATTTATGTCAGTGAGTAAGTGAGTGGTGGGATTGGGCTTTATATATATTGGATAATCTAATCGAAACTGGACCATAGTTTAAATTTGGGCTCGAACCACTGCGAACCCGAAACTCAAATAGGTCTTTGTTTTCTTTCTTTATGATATTTTATTTTCTCCTTATATCCGATCGTTCAGTTTACGGTGGCAATGGGAGGAATTATGATAACTACAGACAATAATAACCATCTATTCCAGTTCTTGACCCTTGTTTTACAAAATAATACTCTAATCTCTAAAACGTAGAAGTCAGAAGAAGTTATGTTCCTGTTGATAGTACTATAACAGAGTGTCCCAAAATAGTGTTTACGCTCTTTGAAAGTCAATAACAGGAACACTAATAACAGCAAGCATGAACTATTTTTGGTGTCATACCTTAAAGTTATAGATGTTCATAATAACCACCATCGGCAGTAATACATTATGTGCAACCTGAACAGATCGATAAACAGCAGATACGGTTTCTGCGGGAAGGAAAGCGTAGATTGTCTCCGTTGCATGTCCCACATCACTCAGTGTCTCTGGCTTTGTCACAGCATTCATCATAGTTCCCTGTAGTAATATAACTGTGTTAAATCAGGATATCTGGATTGATATTCGACTCTTTTTACGCTTCTCGAAACAAAAATTCTCACCTCTGCCATTTTGTGTACACTAATAGCAGGCTGCAACAGAACTAAAAACAAAAGAAGGCCTATATGCTCTCACACATGCTCAATATAGACATTGCAGCTTCAAATGCAAAAAGTCCAGTCAAGTCATCTTTAATGCTATTAAAGTTCAAAGAAGGTAGACATTATTTTGCGACACTCGTATTGTTTACAAAAACAGTGCAAGTGTAGCTTAGAATTGATTCTCGGTGGGGCGAGGTACCCCTCCCAACTGTAACTTCTGGATCCGCCAATACCCTCAGGACGCCGAAAAGACGAACTGCATTCATTATACACCGTTGCTTTTACAGTCCTAGGATTGTCAAACCGGCAGGTACAGATAGTTCACAGAGGTATTTGTAATGGCTCGTAAATTGTTGGCTACAGGTTGCAGGTGCTGGCTGCGTTCCTCAAGAAAACTGGAAATGTCGTATTTGCATTTTTAGAAACATTAATACAGAGTGTCTATAGCTAGCTTCTATATGGAACCGCTAACGGTATTCTGCTTGGAGAAGTTCACTGCCACACTTCACCGCTCAAAAGAGAGTCCTCCAGCTTCTATATCAGCAGACGTCTCCCTCTCCTCTTTTGTTTGTTCCGGAAGCCGAGATGATCATCTATCGGCTGACTTGTCCCTAGACAGGAAGCAGAATCCACCATGCACTGGCAGACCAGATATCATGAAATAATAAAGTATTCATTTCTACTCAGATCTTGCACATATTTCTTCTTGCGTTTTCATCACATCTATCTATCGACTTGATTGATTTCTTCTTTGTTATTTCTCTCCCCATTTCTCCTATTTGTTTCTCTGTTCTATCTGCTTCTTTATCTTTACTTTTATTTGGTTCTCTTTTATTTTATTTTTCTCCTATCTGCTTCTCTTCATTTCTCTCTATTTGTTTTCCCTTCTCCTATCACCTATCTGTTTCTATTTTCCTTACTTTATTTCTTCCAATTTTTTTTCTTTCTCCCATCTGCTTCTATTTTTCTAATCTTCATTTGTCTTTCTTTTTATTTCCTTTTTCCCGTCTGCTTTCTTCTATATTTTCACTTTCCTTTTTACCCTCTTAGCGTATTTTTCTATATTTCAATCATCGTTTTTCACTTTCGCTTTGTGTTTTCACCTTTTCTCTCTTCTTTTCTTTTTTATCTTTCACTTCTCTCGTTCTTTGTATCTTAATTCTTAATTCTATAAGTTTTTGTGCATCCTTAATTTATACAGAAAATATTTTGTCAATATAAAAGGGATTATTATTACCAACAGGTAAGAGTAAATTGACGCAACATTCTTTCTGGTTACCGCCAATGTTTGGTTTCAATACTTGGAATGGTTAAGCTTTAATTGTCACTTAGAATCATTGCTTCAAAATTTGACGAAACTAAATGTGCTTTATTCTTCTTTCTTTTCAGACGACTTATATCGACAAGGGCCCAAAGGTGAGTTGTTTTATTTTATTTTTTTCAATTTACTTTCACGCATATATACTAATACATAAATACATATCTACTATATGTTCATAGGTGTACCCAGAATTTCTAAGGTGGGTTTGAACTGCTGACCAAAAAATTGAATATAAAAATGGATCGATATAATTTCCATACTTATTATTATTTCTTTATTTTGAATGCGAATTTCAGGTTGTATGCATTGTTTTCCACGTAATTACATACATACATAAATTTACACATGGAACATTATTAAGCAGCTTCTTAAAAATGTCACACGAAAAACTTGTTTCAGTTTACATCATGTTTAAGTATTATAATTGTATATGCACTCTATAGTTAATTTAAAATTAGTTAGTATTGATATATTTCACCCATCGTTTGTTTCAGCCTGATGCCGGCCGCTTTCTGAACTTTGACCATTTGACCTTCTGGGTTGGTAATGCGAAACAGGTAAGAACTTTTTTTTTAATACCTAGAATGTACACAATGTTCCCCTGCATCTCCTTATTCCTGCGCCACTGCATCCAGCGCAGTCGCGATTGTAGAAAACAGTTCCTTATTTGGAACTTAAATGGAAGTAATATTTAATAATGTTTCAAAAAAAGCCTTCTGGCAGCGGAGATGGGCTCATTCTTATTATATTTCCGATTACATGACGATTTTCGTGTTAATTATGAGCCATATTCATGGCTTTTGAAGTGAACCGTAGGATAAGTATTTTATAATAATCGAGAGTCAATGTGTTAGTCTTTTGTTCTTATCAAGCTTGTATTACGAAATAATGTTTTATCGTATTTGAAGAGGTTAACGCAAGACCATATTCCACATTTCTTTAAAACGGAGAACAATGAAAGTAGAACGGGGGAGGATGCTAGCCCCCAGTGAAAACAATTTTGATAAAGCCTCTCCCCAGCATAAGCATTCCCTCACTTATTGCATTACCTATATGTTGATCCATACAAGCAACTCCGCACATATCCTCAAACTCGACCAAACATCCTCTCAGCTAGGAATTTCTACTCCTAGCACTGCACGTCACCCAACGAAAATCCACTTGGCATGCCTGGTCCTCAACGAGCTGTTTGCATCAATGAGTTTGGTTCATATATTTTGCATATCGTAATTCCAAAGTAACCCATTTCTGCCGATTGTGAACTTGTGCATCACGTTTGCAATCATCCGGATAAAAGTATGTTTTTCGAAGGTTGCCACTTTGTAGCATCGAAGTGAGGTGCAATATAAAAAAAGTGTTTTTATAGAGTTCTTTACCTTAAAGACCTTCCAGACGCTGTGTCAATTAGTGTGACGATACTGCATATATTTCGAGACTCGAGATATGACAGATCTAAACTTGTTGCCTTTCGTGGCGGAGTGGTCAGCATAATGCACTACGGAGCCAGAGGTCCCAGCTTTGAAACGGATCGAACCAGGCATTTAAAACTTTAGACGCTAGAAAGAGACACACTTCTTCACCTTTGAGAGGACACGAGGCAGGCTGTACCAAGCCTCATCTCGATTTATACTGGGATGTAAGGGAAGACCTTTAGTAAAAGCAACCAAATGTAAACATCCCTTCAACGTACTATACCCTGGACTGCATTTTTGCAGACTGGCGAGGCTCTGGCATCTGAATTCACAGTCAGTAATACTTTGTGGGACTTATGTAGTGTGCTGTCCATGTTGATGATAATGAAATGTTACTTTAAGTCCACTTTATGCACAGAAAAGCTAATCGGGACTGGACCTACAGTTTAAAGTAAACTGGGATCCGAACCGCTGTGCATGTGCCTCCACCAGGGCGACGACGTTAGCACTACGCCATCGGAGAGGCTGTGTGCTGCCCATGTGTATTTGTAATTGCCCCTTCGTCCATTTCATCTTTGCGATTAGCCAAAAGTGGAAGAAAAGCGAAGTAAATAAATCGAACAGTACAGTGGGATCCATGTGTATTACCGTACAATTTGTCCATCACCATGTTCGTTCACTTTATTTGACCCAATAAGAGCTTCAAGAATTAAAAAAAAACAAAAAACTCAAAACAAGCTGCTGATATCTTCTGCACGAGCATACATAAAAATTCATCGCTTAAAATCACATAGGATACAAGAGAAAAATTAATGAAAATAGTCATGGACAATTTGCCGAGCAATGCTAGTGGATCCCACTGTACCATCCCTATGCAAGTGCACGTAATGTTTACATTTGTTTGAATCAGAATTAGTTGCAACCTGTGTGTAAGGAAATGAGTCCATGAAACCAAACCGGTTCTCGAGGGCATTCTTTGGTGCCAGTCCAGTGGAAAAGTTGGGGAAATGCGTTTTGTTTTTCAACCATCAGAGCAGCACTCCAGGCTATTCTCTTTGACGTCATAGAAGTTTCTCCAGAGCATATTGCGCAGTAGCTCAATGAAGCCAGGTTGCCACCTCGATGACATTGTTCTAATCTTAAATTTAATGTGGGGTGTAAGGGGCGACCCTTCCACGTAGTACACCCAAATGTCAACCTCACTTCCACGTAGTACACACTGGACTGCATTTTGCAGACTAACGAGGCTCGCTGTGTGTGTGTTGTATTTGTTTTTATGTGGGCTGAGTGCCCCTTTACAGCCTCAGCTTTTAACCCAGGCAAGAAAATTTTAGTCCTCAGAGTCAAATTATCCTGGAAATTATGCAACATTCAAACTTTCTCTTTTTGCAACAATTTTGCACGAAAAGCTACATTTTGCTATTGCATGATATATATTTTAATATTTTGATGCAATTCTTGAATATTCTAAAGCAAATTTCTTGGTAAATTGATGCATAAAATTGGAGAAGAATATTTACGCATTAATATTTTAAACAAATTTTAATTATTGCAATTTTTAAGTATCGGTAACGGCTCAGCCCTAGGGACCCTTACCATAACTGGGCTGGACCACGTATAACGTGACGGGTGCAAAATAGCCTAAGTGCTGACGCACCATCAATTTCAAGTTCAATCAATCAATCAACTTAAATTTAATGATCGGATATTCCATTGAAAGTTGATTGAGTATAGGTAAACAAATAATAACAATGATAAGAGTGAAGCCTTCCTTTGCCTTGCACCGGTGAGGATCTCCGATGGCGTTGTGGTAACGTTGTCTCGCCTTGTAGTCAAGGGGTCCCGGGTTTGTTCCTCAGTGCAGACACAGTGGTTCGGATCAGACTTTAAATTGTAGGTCCATTACTGATTATCTTGAGCATATAGTGGCCTTAAAACACACTTTCGGTCCTTTTTTATTTGGCTTTGCCCCGTTGCGAACTTCAATTTCGCCCATCGCCGTAGAGTTAGGCAACACGCATAACGCCATGCAGGTGAGGGCACAGATGAACGTATTATGTTTGTCTGTGCCAAGGGTGTATTACAGACTCTTAACTGTGTCAGTTTCTTTATGGCTGAGTGTACAGCAGGGTATGTGAAGGGTTCAATGCGTGTAGACACCCATACCCACGCTAGGACTCGAACCTGGGACCGTCATTGGCAAGATCTGCCATGGAGGCGACAGGATCAATGATGATTAAATGAAATTAGCGACGGGACACTCGCAAAGGAACATCATTCCCAGGAACATTTGATTGCGAGAATGTGACTCGAACACTGAACGTGCTCTGCCACGAAGCGGCGTCTTCACAACAACGAGAGGCCTGAGACAATTTCCTTTTTGTAAAATAATCTTCTGCTGTCTGTTCAAGATCTGAATTTGCACATGCTGTAATAGGAAGAGCTATTGCATCATCCTGAATGACCACTCAACTCTGCTTCGCTCTGTACAGTTTGTCTCAGTAGTTCTTGTGCAGTGAAGCAGATTTCGCGGGAAAATCTGCATCCGTTTACTAAGTGCTGTACTTCAATGCAAGAAAAGTCAAGTACCATGGACGAAGATTTGGTGTAGTGGAGTTCAGAAAGTGCATTAAAATGAGTGACCAGTGACGAAGTTGGCCATTACTAGAAATCAAGAACTGCTGCAATGTTGAGGTAATTTGTAAATTCTGAACACGTGCAGTTTAGGAATAAGTTAAAGTTGACTTCTATAATATCAAGTCTGTAGGTTAGGTTTGAGTGTCGAATAGTACAGGTTCGCGAAAATGTAAACGTGTTTGCACTATATACGAAATACAATTGCCTCGTGGATTAAAAACGATTTTTAGGCTCTGGAGCGATAAAATTACAATTGTATCTTGCAAAAAGTTAAAGATGTGAGCATTTACATAGGCACAGACCATTTAAAGTACAAAGTTGAAAGTTAACTGGATGTAGGCAGAGAGTACGTGAACAATTACTCTTTATCTATGTTCGCGTATTTATTATTGTCAGGGTTAGAATGGAATACAGTCAATGGAAAGGAAAGGTTCGAACGTCAGTTTCCCTCTTAGCCCTTGTTTATAACCATACGCGCGCTCGGCTAATTCATTTGGGGGTACCTTAAGGGGAGTTTCAATTTCCTATCTGGAAAATGTTAGCCTGATTGTCATAATTTCATGCTATTAGATACATGAAGATGAAATTTTTACATTAAGTGTCTGAGTATTCGTTATCACTATAGCACAGGTTTTCCTATCATTGTGATCATATTTATATTATTTAAATAAAGAAAGTAAACAATTGAAAATCAATATTTGTCCAGAATAACCTCGAACAAATGTAATACAATAAAAGGCCATATTGCTAAAGGTAATATCAGCTGAATTCCTCTTAGTAAATAAATCTGTAGGTTCAGTTTTTCCATGTTTCACATGTTTTACATTACTTCATAAAATATACTATTGTACCTATCACTTGATAGTTAATACTCTGTACGATTTACAAAGTGAAAACATCTTCTTTGCTACGTTATTGATTATTATAATTAACAATATCACATTGGTTTGGAGAGAGAGAGATGGGGGGGGGGGACGTGACATCTAAAATGAAAGGAAAGACCTTACATTTTAAAACACAAATATTATTTTGATTATTTTACTGGTAGTGTCTAGATTTTATATTTTTGAGGACACATTAGGAGATGCCTAGGCACCCCTGGCACCCCCCATGCGCACGCCTATGTTTATAATCAGTGGATTGCCATGGGGTTTTGGCACGGGGCAAACAAAAGTCGAATGCAGTAAAAATTTGCATTTGCACCATCAAAATTATTGGGCATGCTAACAAAGATACTACTGTTAGTGAAAGAACAAAAAAAGTCTACCTTACGATTTCTATGACATTCACGTTCTTGTGTTGTATTTTTGTTATTTCATTTTTACAGTTTACATTGTTATGCCATTTTTGGCTACTTGCGACAATGAGAACGAGTGATGATTAGATTAAATTGATGGAGGAACACTCATAAAGAACACCAATGCACAGGTTGGGATTCGAACCTGAGAACTTCCGTGGCGAGATCGAAAATTGGTCACTTAACGCAGTCAGTCATCCATTCGACCATATTATATTATTTAATTCGATTTTACTTGCATATCAATGGTGTTGTTGAATTCTAGTTAGATTCTTTTATGTGTAAGGAAATCTAGCTACTGGAAACTAAATGGATAAGTTATGAAAGTAAAGTCGACATACATAGAACTTATGAAGTTCTGCAGGGAGAGGGGTGGGTTGGGGGAAACCGGTATCACTTCCACTGCTTCTTCTGGGTGTGTATTAACCTTATCACCGTAGTGTTAACGTTACCAACCTATAATCAATATTTCACAGATTTGATTTTGAGTGGAAAATTTTCAGTGTCAAGTAGGTCTAAAGTAGTGCCAGGATAAGAACCGGTCTCCATTCACAACGCAGAACGGTTATTTGACAAAATTATTTTTCCTTTCTGGCTGCTTCGGGGAGGCGGGAGGGATTCTAAGGTTGCTGCTTGTTGCCCCAACAGGGGGCAGTGGTAGGCTGTTTGACCGCAAGTTCCTTCGTAGAAAACGCGGCATCAGCGGTTCACTACTATAAAGACGTTCTCCCCACCCGGATTTAGGGTGGTCCTGGTATAGTCCCGATTAACCTACCTGTGTTAAACTTTTTTTCAAAATACTCTTTGGCAATCTGAAAAAGGATGTGTTGCTAGAACTTTTTGTTCCTTGGAATATAACTATAAATAATACTTAGCCATCTCTTTTTGGGAGCCCCAGCTAAAACCGCCAATGTCTGGTTCAAATTACCAAGCAGCACGCCCCCACCGACATCTGGCAACATTAGTGAAACTAGGTAACAACTGCTTGATTCATTGATTACCACCATCACTTAGAAGTTAGGAGAGGTGAGATGCACAGCTACAACCATGCCGAACACTCTACAATGCAGTGGTAGTTTATGTTACCTCTGTGTAGGGTGGGTGTCAGCTTGTCGAACATTTTTGCCAACATAGGGAATGTGAAAAGTAAGATAAAGTGTCACTAATACTTATTTGAAATATGAAAAGGTGAGTAGGTGTTTTTAAGCTCCCGTTACCCCTCTTTGGAAGCAAGTGTTCGCCACTGGCAGCAACTGTAGAAGTTAAATAGTTTCAGTTATCTTTTTACACTGAGTTTTCAATTCCGGTATCAATGGTTTTAACTTGATGCGCTTAAGCATGTGTTTTCTGTTAGGGGAACTAACTTTTCCTCCTTCGATAACCCAATCCGGTTTTGAGCCTGCAGGTACCGTCTGCTTAGTGACAGAATACCATTGAAAACATGTCCAGCAGGTACTACCTGTTGCTACGCAGAAACGCTGACGTCCATCATCTCCCCTGGCGAGAAGCAGTAGTTAGGCAAGGTCAAGCAAGGGGATCTGGAAATATGACCTTGTGCATGAAGTTGATGGTTAAAGTTGTTGCTATGGCGACCGATGTAAGCGAGCAAACTCTAAAAACGAAGGCACGCTGTAGCGAGAGCCTTCTAGATGTTAACTTGAAGATCAAGGCCAGGACTACAGCACGTTGGCAACTCAAAATTGCCCTTGCACACGTGGCTGAAGCATGGCATTAGAACTTTTACTTAGGTGTCTAAAGCGAAAGTGAGATGCGTACATATGCAGAGAACCATAAGCAAATCTCTTATATTTGAAATCATTTCTACATTGGCGTACGCAGGATTTTTTTTTCCGGGTTACTGGAATTGTAAAAGTGGATGGTACGTAGCTGCTTTCGGGGGGGGGGGGGATACACAGTAAGATATTTCGTATATTAAGAACTTTCCACTCTCAAATCGGGGGTCATTTTAAGGGGGTTTGCATTTGTCACTTTGGTTTTTCTGAAGTTCTTCACTGATTTTATTTGAAAATGGCGATCTTCTCAATTTCGAAGGGGACTGAAGCCCCTTCAGCCAGTGCTTCAAATATAAGATATTTTTACGGGATGAATGTGAGGGTGGAGTACGGGAGGTGCCAATAGAGGGGAATATAATGGTCCGATCCCTACCATATTTCCCTATTCAAATCTGTGTTTTTCAATTATTCTTTTACTGTGATGAATAGACCTCGGATTTTTAGGTTCTAAAAAGTGTGCTTTTAGGTTCCTAAAATAGGCTCTAAAAATCCTAAAATAGGTTCTAAAAATCCTAAAATAGGTTCTAAAAATCCTAAAATAGGTTCTAAAAATCTTAAATTTGGCACGAGAAATCCTGAAGTAGGTTCCAAAAGAAACCTAAAGTGCTTCAAAATTCCTGAAAAATACTGATTTGGTACCTCTTCAAAAACAAAATTTCAAAAGAACCGTAAGAAATTTTAATAGCTATATGTAACAAGCAACTATTAATTTTCTAACAAAATTTTCATTTCCATACATTATTTTCAAAATTATCCACAAATTATTGTAATCCTATATTTGGGTTGTTAGCAAAAGTTACTTGTGGATCTGAAGAATGAATTAAGTATCTATGATTTGCTGCACAATACCAGGGTGTCTAGTCACTGGGAAGTCCGGAAATTGTCCGTGAATTATTGGCTTTGGGAATTCTGCGTCTGCATAGACGTGAAAAATTGAAACTTTTATTAATCCAAATCTCATTGAATTTATACATATTTATAAATGCCCTGACGCTTTTTACAGTTTAGCTTTTATTTTTATCGAAGAAGGAAAGGAAAAGAAAGCTGCGTGGAAAATAAAGGTAGGGAAATCGACAGAAAATGTGTTTCAAACACGTTAGTCATTAATTTTTTTTTGCATCAAACCGAGCAAATACGTATCTCTGTGTGATATACAATCCTGAAAAACCTCTAAAAATATATAAAAACCTAAAAAAAAGTTTGATTTAGGCGCATATACCTAAAATAGGTTCTAACAAGCAAAACAGGTTATTTTAGGCACTATAAAACTTCATCAATTGTTTCGTTTTTTAATGAAACGCTGACGTAACTTGTTATTTCTAATTTACCTGCAAAGGAAAAAAAATAGGTTAAAAACCTAAAATCCGACGTCTAGTGAATGAAGTGTTCGATTTCCGACCTTCACACTTGTGTTCCTTCGCAGGTTCTTCAATTTCATCCAATCAGCGTCGATCTTCATCATCATGATTATTCTGAAGAACATCACCCACTGAGACGCGGAGAAACACGTCAACAGAACTTCCATTATCTGCTTCTATTGAAATCAAATGGTGTAACGCCCACTGCAGCGATATCTGCGGAACCGAAGCGCGGAATTTTCGTACCATAAGTCTGCAGGTTTCTATGTTGGAAATTTTCCGTTGGCCGCACCTCCAAATGCCCTCTCGTGTAATTCCGCGTCTCTTCGTTTAGATCCGGCAACCGTCATGCTCTGCCCCTCTGTAGCCGAGCATGGAAAATATTCGCTTGGTTCGGAGCGTGGCGGCAGATGGAATTTCCCACTCGGAGGTTCGGGGTGGCGTGTTTCCGGCGTCTCAGTTGGCGATAACCTTGAAGAGACAGAAAAGAGTAAAACAAGAGAAATACAATATGTTTTATTTGTTGTCATTCACTGTTACAGCTGCTGCTGTAGAAATCCACAAACAGTAAAAATACGAAACTTTTAATTAAGACTATACTTGCCCCAACGACATCAACTCCCAAACGACATGAAAAGATAAAGTTTTTCGCCTATTTCCGAGGCACTAGAAACACAAATTATTTAAAGTAACCGTAGTTCTTATAACAAAAATATGTCTGAATGTATGTTAACAAAAGGAAGGAACCGTCCAGACCAAATAGGAACGTCTGGTAGCCTGATAAGATAACGATTATGTTCGCGTTATCCTTCAATGTTTTTTCTAAGTGAATCATTTTCACTTGTATTACGTGAAGCTCTTGCATGCTTTGGGACCTGGCTCGAGACCTAGATAAGTGATGGAATACAACTCTCCTATTGGCCTCCTTATGGAAGGCGGGTTGAAGTTTTAGGGGGGGGGGATCAACCGGGTGTAATGTGTGTTGCCTACCCTTGTGCATTACTTGCAGACGGCAAAACGCCCCGGGTGCGATTTTTTTTCCAGTCAACTTGTGAATGCAGGTTCATTTCTTGCTCTCTGATTGGCTGTTGGAAAGTTACGGTGCTCTGATTGTGAGAATATCTTATTTCCTATTTTCAGCGCAAATTTGCTGCTTACTAATCTAATCTAATCTAACCTAACCTAACCTAACGTACAGCGCAAATAAGATATTCTCACAATCAGAGCACCGTAACTTTCCAATAGCCAATCAGAGAGCAAGAAATGAACCTGCATTCACAAGTTGACTGGAAAAAGAAAAAGCGCGCCCCCGGGTATAAATTAATCCATTAGCCGCCATCTACTTAGAAAATGCTATGCAACTTCTGCCGCTCAAGGGAGCTCGCATAGCTCCCCCCGAGATAACTGGAAAAAGTTAATGTAATTTGAATGGTGATATTGTAGCGATATCTTGTTACAAAGAATATTGTTTTCTGCGATTTCAAGGCTGTCAGTTACAGCAATTAACTTCCATGTCCAACAAAATAACGAGAGAATGTTTTCACAAGAGGCATTACTATTACTATATTACATATACTGCCGTAAATATGGATGTGCAGGACGGAAAAGTTTTGGTCGGACGGGGTTGGGAAGGAGATATTAATATTTATGACGTTCAGAACTAACTGGAACTGAAAAAAATCTCCAAAATGCGGCGAGAATCTCAAATTGTACACATTATTTCTCTTTTCAAGTAATTATTTTTGTACTTTTGGAATAAAAAACTGTTAATTTCAAGAAATTTCAGACAATTATTGTGCAGAAAATATCAAGAATCAACCTCTTTTAAATAAGGTCAATTGGAATTTTTCAGCTGTTCGGGATTACGAAAAGTCGGGAAATTATTTTCCAATGTCGGGATCTGACCTTGATCATGCGCACCCCGACATTTTCAATTATTACTTTTTTTTGCAGTACCCTCCAGCATGTAAAAACATTGATCAGAGGTACACTTCGCAACATCTTATTTGACCGCCCCGAAAGAATTCTAAGTCCCAAATTCGTAAACTTAGCAACATTGAACTTCGGCTCCAAGTGAGAGTAGCCAACTTTGAGTAGGTCCTTCCACTAGACGAAAAACGCTGCGGTGATAGGTTTTCAATTTAACACTCTCCATGAACTTAGAAAGTATAAACCGCTATTATAATACACAATCAAACAGAAATAATAAATTGGAAAAAGAACCTTGAAGGATATTTACGATTCTGTTTGCTCGACTTGAAATTTGGGGGGTTTGAAACACTGAATAGAGTTTTTCTCCACCTGGAGGAAATTGCCATCAAGTTTGTGCAGAAAGAAGCAAATTTGTGAGGAGTTTATGCGACATTTTATTTACAATACCTTGCATAATATCGAACAATTCTCAAAAACATATATTTTACACATGTCGAGAAAATGTGCTTGAAACACAGGAAGGTGGGAGTCTTCATAAACGTCAATATGTTTTTAAGGGTATAACGTCATTAAGTTAACGTAGAGCAGTCGGTTACGTGCTGCTGTCCTTATTTTTCATCAAGCGTGAAAGGTCGCGGGTTCAAATCCCACCCTCTCCTCTTCCTTTTTTTTCTAATTTTTGTTTGCTGAACAGAGACCGTTGATATTAGAATATTTAAAAAAATGAATCTGCCCATATTTCCCCTTAGACGTTGGAGATTTCCAGGATTTAAAGTTAAAACTTTTCTTTTTAGTTATTGTTCATATGTTGTGTTAACACACACATTATGATTAATTCACAAATCACATATATGTATTTGTCCTCCTCCGTAGTCGAGCGGGTTAAGGCGTTCACTCGTCTTGAGATCGTTCGGGACGGCGTAGGTTCGAATCCGGCTCTGGTCGGAATTTATTCGGCTTACGTATAGGGCCGGTGGCAACCCACCATCGTGAGGAAATTGGGAAGCTCCGAGTGAGTGAGCGTAACCCGGTCGAGAAGACCTACAACAACGGCTGGGGGTTCGTCGTGCTGATCACCCGTCACCCCAACACTGGTCTAAGACCTCCACGCTATAACAGGTGACGGTGGAACAGTGTGGGAGGGAGACCAGCAGTCGGTAGGTAAGCCAAGGCCCGCCAAGGTGCTGTAGAGCTATGGGGTTATGTTATATATGTATTTAGGATACAAAATGTAATGTTATTTAAGTTATGTATTGTTTGTTCTTCACTGACACCTAAAATATTGATTATTTCATTTTGATACACGGTTATGTTAAGTAGTGATGTAGTGCAGTACTGTAATGAAGGAGAGCGTTTAATGAGTTCAAATTGCTAAGGTTGGTAATTTTATGTCCGCTCCTTCGTAATGACTGTTCTCAATCCCCTCACCACCATCTTACCATGCGTCTAAAACTAATAGTAAATCGCTAATTAACATAAATAAATTGTTATTGCGACGAAGGCCGATTCGATAAGAAACTACTAATAAGTATTTATATAGTGAGTGACAAACAAAAAATTCAAAACCTCAATGATCGTTAATTCCTCACTGCTTTGTATCTAAAATGTTTGTCTTCTTTGAACAGAAAGTACGAGTATCAGATGTAACAAACTTTCCGCACTAACTTTGCAATATTCGAAACCACCATTACAGACTTAGCTCTATGTAACTTGATCCTATCATCGAAATAACTTTCTCTTACTATTTCCTTTCCTCTCGTGAAATACAGAGACCAATGTTAACTTCTTAGCACGGTGGATAAACTTTACACCAAACGATATACTCCTGAAAAAATTCTGCCTAGGTGGAGTATCGAACCTACGACCTCCCTCGTAAGAATCAAGCACGCTACCTCTTCTCCAGATAGCTCATCTTAAAATTTGCTACCAGTTTGAAGAAACCAATTCACACATAATGTCAAGTCTATAATTTCCTCATGGCAATTTTCATGAGAAAACGAATTCAGATAAAATCGAGAAACGCTGAAAGGGAAAAATGATGAACATGTCTATTGGCGTTTTGTCATATTTTGTAAATTGTGTAAAAATTCCGTGTCTTGAACAAGCAATCGTTTAGTTATGAAGTATTTTGTTGTTTGTTTAAAGTAGGAACAGGAGAGCGAAAAGGAGTCATTTGAACCAGACCCCGTTTGACAAGAAACTTCAGCTTTTTTCAAAGACCGTATGAAAAGAGAGAGGAACGTATGAAATATAAAATATGTGTGAAATTAAAGCAATGGAAACCTCGAAAGATGATACTAACGAACTTCAAAGTATGAAAAACATATTTTCGTGGTGGAAAACTGCAAGTCATTTTCGAAATATGAACTTGATGTTTTTCTTTATTATGAAGTGGAGATATGGGACGATACGATCCCTCAGCAAGAAAATTTTAAGTAAGCTACCTCCAACTTTTTCAATGGTCATAATTACTAATTAGGGTCCGGAAGTTGAGGATAAATCAACTTTTTTTCTGACCCTTAAAAACAATGCTAAACCTGATATCATGTCCGTTTCCCTTCAGTTAGAGCCGGAAAACACTTTCTATTTTACATTTTTTTTTTGCATTTTTCGGCCTTTTTTGGCTTTTAGTTTATTTGTCAGTATTTTTAACAGTTTTTGTTGCATTTTTACTTATTTTTTGAGGTTTATTTTTCTCCTCCCCTGATGTTTCGTGCATTTTAAATGCATTTACTAGTAAAACTTAGATATTTAGATTTCTTGACATGGTCCTTTTAGCAAATTCACCATGAATCGAAAATACGGTCAATGGAAAAGCATAATATTATTTTTAACTGAAATGTTTGGCAAAGGATTAAAATACTTTGTGTGAAGATCTACTTTGAGGTTCTTTTTCTGGACACTATTATCGCTTTAATCTGTAGTTTTAAAGTAAAATTAGTCACAATATTAAATGCAATTACACTCGGGTATACGCGAAGCAGAACTGTATTTTCGGATGCAGGCCGACTACAGTATCGTAGAATGCCCACTCTGAAAGTAGATGAATTGGTTGATTTGGTGTTTTAAGTCAACTTTATGCATAGTAAGGCTAATCGGGACTGGACCTACAGTTTAAAGTGGGATCCGAACCGAGTGCATAAAATAACGTGAACCTTCTGGTGTAAGGGGATCGTTTGCTTATGGAATGGAAGGTCATGGGTTCAAACATACTTCCTTGCAAAATCTTTTTCGGGAAGTAAACGGCTTTGGACGAGAAAGCTTATCTACGTTTCTTGGATATTTCCGTTGATATTTATGCGATTTATGTCCTGCATTTCCGGATACAGAAATTGACATGTAAGTTCTTAATATGTGTTAACTTATAACAGCTGAATGAAAGGAAAAGTATTTCCTAAAATCCTGCCAATCACTGAAAGATTAGGAACATTAATAGAAGTATTACTTGAGGCATGCACAGTGGCAACGATTCGGGGGGTGGGTGGAGGGCCAGTTGCCTCCGCACTATGCTAAACCTTATCTACCAAGGAAAAGTATACTGTCCTTGCCCCTCCCTCCCCAGATTTAGCACCTTGCGCCGTCAGTTTTGGAACCCAATCACCGCCACTGAGTATGCATCACATAAATATTTACAGTAATATCATATAATCTTATATTACGTTATTACAGCACTTCGTACTCGGTAAATAAAAAGAAAAAAATAATCAGGAAAGGGTGGGATTTGAACCTACGATGTTTCGATCTTGACAAAAACATTAAAAAAACCAAAGTGCTGTCATCTAACCAACCACTCCAGGAGATTGCTAAGAGAAAGCTCAGTAAAACACGTTAATCTCAGTTGAAGCAACATTGTACCGGAGTTTCGAACCATTTTTCGCCAAGAACCAAGGAAAAGACACACTTTGCAGAATCGTTTGGTGTTGTGTGTAAGGTATCTTTACTAAACATTTCGCATAAAATCATCATAAATTTGCCTTCTTGCATTCAAATGTGACCGCAATTCTTTCCAGGTGGATGAGAACCTGTTCAGTGTTTCACAATGCAGATACATTTTCCTATTTTCAAATTCAGAACTAAGAATCTTGAAATATTTTCAACATTCGTATTTCTACTTAACATTTTTTTGTTTACTCATATATTTTATTACTGCTTTAGGGTATCTTTACTTTATGGAATGCGAAAGAATGAAAAAAAAAAATACGAGCGTTTTCATTCAGGAAGAAGAAATGTCGCATAGTTGGCTACTCTTAGTTGGCTCTGAAGCGCTATGCTGCCAAATTTACGAATTTCGGACTTTGAAATTTTTCATGGCGGTCAAATAAGATGTTGCGAAGTGTACTATTAAATAGGGCTGAGCCGATACCAGTTTCAACCGATATCGGAACTCTCACCGATACCGATACCGATACTTTAAAATTGTAATAATGAAAAGTTGCTGAAAATATTGATTAATACTTGTTTGTAACTCCAATTTTATGCACCAATTTACCAATATTTTTCCATTACAAAATATTAGACAATTACGTCAGAATCGAACTTGGAACTTAACTTTCGAGGGCAGAAACAAACTTAGGACTTAACTTTCGAGGGTAGAATGAAACTTGCGACTTAAATTTTGAGGGCACAATCAAACTTGGGACATAACTTTTGGGGCCAGAACAAACTTGGGACAACTTTCGAGGGCTGAATCAAACTTGGGACTTAACTTTCGAGGGCAGAAACAAACTTGGGACTTAACTTTCGAGGGTAGAATCGAACTTGAGTCTTAACTTTCGAGGGCACAATCAAACTGGGGACATAACTTTTGGGGCCAGAATCAAACTTGGGACTTCACTTTCGAGGGTAGAATCAAACTTACGACTTAACTTTCGAGGGTAGGATCAAACTGGGGACAAAACTTTTGGGGCCAGAATCAAACTTGGGATTTCACTTTCGAGGGTAGAATCAAACTTGCGACTTAACTTTCGAGGGCACAATCAAACTTGGGACTTAACTTTCGAGGGTAGGATCAAACTTACGACTTAACTTTCGAGGGCACAATCAAACTTGGGACTTAACTTTTAGGGCCAGAATCAAACTTGGGACTTCACTTTCGAGGGTAGAATCAAACTTCTGACTTAACTTTCGAGGGTAGGATCAAACTGGGGACAAAACTTTTGGGGCCAGAATCAAACTTTGGATTTCACTTTCGAGGGTAGAATCAAACTTGCGACTTAACTTTCGAGGGCACAATCAAACCTGGGACTTAACTTTCGAGGGTAGGATCAAACTTGCGACTTAACTTTCGAGGGCACAATCAAACTTGGGACTTAACTTTTAGGGCCAGAATCAAACTTGGGATTTCACTTTCGAGGGTAGAATCAAACTTGCGACTTAACTTTCGAGGGCACAATCAAACTTGGGACTTAACTTTCGAGGGTAGAATCAAACTTGCGACTTAACTTTCGAGGGTAGGATCAAACTGGGGACAAAACTTTTGGGGCCAGAATCAAACTTGGGATTTCACTTTCGAGGGTAGAATCAAACTTGCGACTTAACTTTCGAGGGCACAATCAAACTTGGGACTTAACTTTTGGAGCCAGAATCAAACTTGGGACAACTTTCGAGGGCTGAATCAAACTTGGTACTTAACTTTCCGAGGGCAGAAACGAACTTAGGACTTAACGTTCGAGGACACAATCAAACTTGGGACTTAACTTTCGAGGGTAGAATCAAACTTAGGACTTGATTTTTGAGGGTAGAATCAAACTTGCGACTTAACTTTCGAGAACACAATCAAACTTGGGACTTAATTTTCGAGGGCTGAATCAAACTTAGAACTTGATTTTTGAGGGTAGAATCAAACTTGCGACTTAACTTTCAAGGACACAAGCAAACTTGGGACTTAACTTTCAGGACACAATCAAACTTGGGACTTAACTTTCGAGGGCTGAATCAAACTTAGGACTTTATTTTTGAGGGTAGAATCAAACTTGCGACTTAACTTTCGAGGACACAATCAAACTTGGGACTTAACTTTTGGGGGCAAAATCACACAAAACTAGTGTAAAAATAAAAATAAACTATGAATTTTACTTAATATCCAGAAGAATTCAATGCGCCAAAGTGTCGCGCGGGATGATAAAGACGAATATGATAAAAGGGCGCACACAAAAGCCATGCTCAAAACGGGGTTAGTATTCGGAACTTGCGGAAACGAGATAGTGAGTCGAGCAAGCGTGTAGCACACATACACACATACACCTTCTCCCCCCCCCCCCCCCCACACACATACAATAGAGTCTTGATAATAATGTTTTGTGATCCGAGGCAAAAAAAAATCTGAATTTTCTTCTGATAAGTGACCAGAAACAATGGAACGTCCTGCAACAGAAGACACTTGACCATAAGTTCAATATCGTTTAACCACCACTTTTACTCTAACACAATTGTTACTACTGTAGTGAGCAATGCAAGTACAATATTCATTCATTCATTCCAATTTTCACATACTGTAGTATTTTGTTGTATTTTTCCTTCTCCTCTTCCGATTTATCTAGGTTATTCCGTATGGTCCGATGTTTTTATACAGTGCGTTCAATTTAAAACAGGACCGCAAATTGACGAGTACATAATTGTGCGCATATTTAGTTTGTAGTGGTAACCCGATTCCTGTATTCTTCCGTAGAGAAAACGCTTGGTGGGGAAGGTAGGGGATATATTACTGTAAAATATATTGTAAATATATTTTACAATAATATTTACTCTCATGCTGTTTCTACAACAGGCTCTATTTTAAATTGAACATTATTATTAAATTATATAATAGCAGATAATTTCAGTTAGTGTCGCTTACAAAAAAAAAAAGTTCGATTTGCGAAACAGAAATCTGGTTCCCAGTAATATCATGTAACGACGTCTGCGATAATAAGTAGTGGAGTATTGTCTCAGCCAGAGGGGCCCGGGTAACTTGTCATATGGATCCCCTCCGAAATGCAGAATTAACTTACCTGCTCCGCAGATAGCAATCGATAGGAAAATAACCTATTCCTTTTTTGTCGTAAACGTAGTTTACGTAGTAAAAGTTTTGGTTTGATTTGGTGTTTTAAGTCCACTTTATGCGCAATAAGGCTAATCGGGACTGGACCTACAGTTTAAAGTGGGATCCGAATCACTTGTGCTTCCACCGGGTATAGTGTTGCTCACGAGACGAGACATTGGCCTGTCTCGTCTCGTGGAAATGCTGTCTCGTCTCGAAAATATTCGTTTGTCTCATGACACATGGTCAATCTCGTCTCGTCTCGAATTTTTAAAAGCCTGTCCCGTCTCGTCCCGTGGACAACACTAACCGGGTATCGAACCCGGGACCCCTTGATTACAAGGCAATGACGCTACCACTGCGCCATGGGGGAGGCCCTCGTAAACGTAGTGTAGTGTGTCAATTGTCTAAGTTATGAATCCTGTAGAAAGATTCAGTTGCTCAACCAGTCGATTCCTTATTGCTACACAATAAACATCAAACTTGGTAATTCATGACCTTTTACCGCTAATATTAGTGTTACACATGATATTTAAAATTTCATTTCACATTAAATATTTTCAAGGGGGTCCCAAGCCTTTTCATATTAAAATACGAGTTAAAATGAATTTCCCACATTGTCTACACTTGTTACGTTTTACTTCAAAGGGGCCCAAAAACCCAGTAGGAGGTTGGGCCCAGGGGCAATTACCACCTCTCCCTGACCTGAGGGCCATTATCCCTTCCTCTGCCACGCAGGGTACACAGCGTATGAGTTATATGTGTCCATTATTTTGTGTAATTTTGTGAAGTTCATTTTTCTTACATATTAAAATTATGTGGACATTTCTGTCGAACCATTTTTTCTTTTCCAATGTGTTACGATTTTGTGATCTGCAGTGTTCGAAGTGAAAATTCCTGTCTGCGAATTTCCTTGTTCAGAGTTTGGGGATAGAAGGAAGGATCCTTGCATGGATCAACTTGAAGGCAATGCAGTATGTGGAGGAGGATGCTTATGCAAATTCGAGCACTGATGATCTATTAATAAAACGGTTATTGTTTCATTAAAAAGTCTTTAAGAAGTATATGATCAATGGTCTACCGAAAAGAAGTGGCAGCGTTAAAATTATGAATAATGATATTAAGGTCGAATCTTTTTTAGTGGGGGGAGTGGTTCAGTCCTTCCAAGCGGAAAATTTCCAGTGAATAGAGTCCGATCGCAGCTTTATCTCCTAAGACCGAAGACCGCGATCATTTTTTCGTACCAGATAGCAATTGACTTTTTGTGATGTTAGGTCACCACCGGAAATCGAGAGGCCTGGTTCAACCCCTATAACTGCAGTGATAAGTTTGCTTGAGTAAATTGGTCACTATTAGTATTAGAAGGCTAATGTGAGCGACTATTACGTTGAATCTTGGGCTTAGGGGCTGAAGGCGCAACCACCTCAAAGTCCATGAAATGAGTGATTACTATCCCTTAACAATTCCCCCAAAACAGTATTTTTTATATATGTGTGTATTATATGTAACCTCATTAAAAAAATGTTTTCAGCAAAAAACACAAATGATCACGAACAAAATATTTGGCAGTGTGAAGCTTTCCCCTCCTCCAAAAAAGATTCCTGGCAGTGCCGCTGCGTTTAAATACGAGAAATTTTTTTCAGATTCTTCTTCCAGTTATTTATCAGAGATTCAGACCATCCTGATTTAGTTTTAAGAAGGTAATACACTGCTATATAAGTCGATAACGAAAAAGAGTATTTGGGGTAAAACTTAATTTCTTGTACAACTTGGGGGAGGGGCGGTAAGGGAGACTAGCTAACAATTGTACGTCCGTCCCACTCCCGCATCATTTTTTTTTTGTCAGTAAGGGGGGGGGCAATATTTTACTTGCAGGGGGGCCCAGAGAACTGCGCTACGCCACTTTGCACCTTGGGAGCGAGTCATAACTCCCGACGCCGCCAATCAAGAAGTGAACCGCTGGCATCATCTCCACTCTGCGCCTATAGCTAACTCTATTGCTCATGCTGTACACTGCTCGTAGGCTCGCTTGCTACACTCGCGCAGTCAGCTGGAGATGTTCCGAATGCACTCGGGCTCTACAGATTTTGTCTAAATAACTTTTGTGTACCTCACGTGCTTCGTATGTCCCTTCTTGGTTCTCCAGAAAATATATTCTAACATAGTCATTGCCGGGCAGTGGCGGTTCCAGAGAGGGACAGAAGATGCAACCCCCTCAGCAATTAGGGCTGACCCGATACCAATTTGAACCGATATCGATGCTGATACTCTCACAGATTCCCACCGATACTTGAAAATTATAATAATCAAAAGTTTTTCAAAATATTGGTTAATAATTTGTGTGCAAATTTTCCACTTTAATTATATGCATCGGTACAGGCTGAGCCCTAGAATAAATGCTTCTTAAAGCACGAATATGCATTTTCGATGTACAGTGTATTTAGTGGTACATCTCCTCTGCCTCACCACTCATTTTTCTTTCCATCACTGAACCAGGGGCTAAAGCCCTACTCAAATTCTCGATTTTTCTCAAAGCACTATAATTTTGATTTTTATTCAGGATATTGCAATTCAAGGAACAATGGTACTGATATCGTGAAGCAGAGTGGTAGAGTATGTGAAGTTTTATGACCTGTTCAGAAAAAAAGATGTGGCGCTGAAACAGTAAAACCAAATATAAAGCGATGCTTTATTTTAAATATTAAAACATGTATTATGAGGGTGGATCAAATGTAAACGGAACAGTGGATGTAGGGAATCTCCACCGCCGAAGAAGTCTAAGATAGTGCAGTCTAGTGGCAAAGTGATGCTGACATGTTTATTCGATCATGAAGGGTCCCTTCTCCTCGAGTTCCTGGACCATGGTCAAATGATCAAATCTGCTAGTTACTGCAGTACCCTCAACCGTTTGCATGCAGCAATCAAGGTCAAACGGCCCGGCCTGTTGTCATCTGGGGTGGTTTTGCTGCATGACAACGCGCGGCCACATACGTCAGCTGTTACAAAGAACACGTTGGCGACGTATGGATGAACAGTGTTGGAACCAGAGACGAGGCGTCCGGTCATCGGGAGATGCGGCGATGACCAAGCAAAATAATAAAAATATTGCATTTTACATATTTTAGAGAAGCAGTAAAAATAATAAGTCAGAATGCTCGCATATTTGAGCGAAATAAGCCAAGCGACAGCATGAAACAGCTCGAAATACGCAAGAGATTCGCTAATCTTAGCGCATCGAAATGAGACCGCAGTACTACCCCTCGTGCCGAACCCTCCCGCCAAGTTTCCTATTGAAGGCAATGGTGTTCATCGGCCCAGCTCATGGCAGAATGGTGCGAATCTCTCTGGTCTCTGCCGGTGCCGAGAACAGCCGAATGCTTGCGAACAGGCAGGCAGGTCCAACGACCTGTACTCTCCCCCACCCTTGAAGGTCTGGATCATAACAGGCTCCATTTCAGCCCCCATCACCAGGTTTATAGCCACGGCAAGGTTTGTCTGGAGTCATCAAGATTCTTCCGAGCGTCCAGTGGCGTGTTCAAGGAGGGGTGCTGAGGATTATAATTCTGCTTAGGCCCAATATTTTTTGAAAAAAAGAAGAAAGAAAAAGCAGAAAAAAATGGCAAAATGAGGACTTCAGGAATGACTACTAAAAAGTACACGTAACCCCCCCCCCCCCTTTAAAAAATCCTGGGCACACCACCCAAATGTCTGCTATTTCCACTGCATACATTGAACGATACGAATCTGCTTTTCATTATCAAAACAACAATTGGAGGCGAACCATAAAGGTTTTTCTTACCTTTAAACGCGACAATTGAGGTGTTTGCATTTTAGTTTCCAATTTAATAATTCTCGTCGTATGGGATAGAATTATGTGTCTTTTGTAGTCGTAAGGTCTGTGGTATGAGCTTTTACATTGAATTGGCAGTGACCTTGGCGTTTATCGCAGATAAATATTGTGCCCCCTCCCCTCTCCGTTGAAAGATCGACCCTGGCGTTCGGCAAATCTTGCGATGACTACGTAAAAATGTCACGCTTCGCCACTGGTTGGAACATCTACTGTATAGCTCTGATCTATCGCCATGCGACTTTCATGTCTTCACGGGGCGATCTTATAGGCATCAAATTTTATACCAATAGCACAATACTAATATTTTAAAATTGTCCCTTACATATTACGTATATTAAATTAAGTGTTTAATTTACTATCATTTTAAGAATGAGATTATGTGAATCAATAAAATTTTAATACAGCATCCAATAATTTACATTTACAGCAAAATAAGGTGTCTAGGCTCTCTACAGCATATCTGTGAATGACATCATCAATGAGACTTTCTGTAGATTTGTCGCCCCTCAGGAGTTGACACTTTCACACAAGATTGATGAAGCATATCCTGATCCAGCATATTTCTAATTTTAGCAGTTATCAAACCGGACGAAATTGTTTTATTATTTTGACTTTTAATTATAAAGAGGATTGAATGATGAATCAGTGCTTATTATTATGAAGGAAAAAAACAACAGAAAAAGTATGTTCTACATTAAATTAAATGAAAGAAAGCCAACATGAGAATGGTTACAAAATTTCTTAGCTATTGTCCGAATGCTCTGCCAGTTTGCTGAATTTTTTTGGAGGGACTTATTAATTTCCGAGGGGATTCTGAATTCATCACTGCCCTTTCCTTTCTCATTGAAGGCATGACACCAACCACTTCTGGGTTTTTATGAGCCTGCCATGCTCGGAATAGGATGGGATGGAAAGTATACCACTGAAAGTTTCCTTTCTTTTATATATAAAAGAAGAGTGCTAAACAAACTAAAGAAACTGATTTCTGTTTTTACTTTCAGGCAGCCGCACATTACTGTGCTCGCCTTGGATTCCAGCCACTTGCCTACAAAGGACTGGAAACAGGCTCCAGAAAAGTTGCAGCACATGTGGTCCACCAGAACAAGGTGAATGTTCCTAAAATATCTCACATTATATGGAATGCCAACTAGGAAGGCGGTTGAATATTCTGCGATGTGATTGGAGAAGGAGTGTGCTGTAACCAAACCCAAGCTTAGGCAGCTGCAATTCTCGCAATCAGTCTGGCATGGAATTTTCGCCTGTTCAGACACAAATTGTGGCAATGGATGCAATGATGCAGCAGGCATTGTGACGAAGGTGCCAACAAACTGTGCCAGAGCATCATAACATGATACAACATGTCAGACGACATAGCCAATGGCAGCATGCAGAAACAGAAGTCTCCAGGTCGAAGGAGGCTCATTCTCTGGCATCTGGATGCTTCTCAGTGCAGTGCCCACTGCATCTCCTGAATGGAACCTATTCGGATGAACCACTCCACGGCCACAATTTGTGTCTGAACAGATGATGTTCCATGGCAGAAGGATTGTGAAACTTCTAGCCGCCTAAGCATCAGAGACTTCTCCACATGCACACCTGCATTCCAACAGGGTTTCCAACTGATATTGGTACATACAATATTGGCCCAAGAACTGTGAAGTTTTCCTTGTTCTCCTACCTGGCAATGGGAGAAGAATTGACAACTATCAAGAACTATTTGTTGGATTTTCGCACCCTTTGCCAGAATCGTTTTGCTAACCGCCTTCCTAGTTGGTGTTCCCTCTAGCTCTAGTCTATAGCCTTGTTATCAAAACTTGAAAAACTTCAATTCAATGATAAGATGATTGATGTTGAGCCATTTTCTGTTTATATGCACTCTTAGTTTCAAATGTCCACACATTGGCAACAGCGGTGTAAGGGGTGCTCCTTCCACATAGTGCACCCAATAGTCAACCTCACTTCCACGTAGTACACCCTGGACTGCAGACAAACGAGGCTCTGGCGACTGGCCCCATAGATAGTATAATTTTGTTTGTGTTGTCCTTATTTGTGCTGAGTGCTCCTTTACAGCCTCAGCTTTTAGCAAAAGCCAGAAGCCAGAAGATTTTAAAATTTTATGATTTTAGTTCTGCAACGTTAGAGTTGTTATGTGTAACGATAAGGGGCTGGACCCCATATAATGTGACGGGTGCAAAATAGCCTTAGTGCTGACGCACCCAAAATTTTAAATTCAAATTCAAACATTGGCAACATTTCAATATCAATATCGATATATTACTGTTAAGCATTACAATAATGCAATATATGTCGTCTTCAGTGGCTATCATTCATTATCTACTTATGTGTATACCTGTTAGGATACACATGAATTAACATTTTTTGTGGCACAAAATAAAAATATAAAACACAGTACAAATTTAACAGGCAGTGTGAAAAATAATAAACTAATTTAATTTCTTTGCCATTTGTGTTTTATAAGAAACATAAAGCACAGTACAAATTTAACTGGCAGCGTGAGAAATAATATACATTAAAATATAAAACACAAATGGCAAAGATTGTGAAATTAAATAAGATAAGATAAGATAAGATTTATTTCCATCCACTTGATCATATGAGTACAAATAGCACTATGATATGAGATAGGTCAATTACATGTGTAATTTTGAGTACAAAGGAATTAACACATACTTAAGCATATTAAAAGTATAAAGAGTATAAAATAAAAATAAAATAAAATTACATGTATAATTTTGAGTACAAAGGAATTAACACATACCCTCGAATGTATGTTGGTCCCCTCCCCCAAAATGTACAAAATTTTGATTTCAATCAATTAACCAATATGACAATGCTACTACATTAGTTTAACAGTCACGAGACAGTCTGATATGATAAGATTTATTTCCATCCACTTGATCTTATAAGTACAAATAGCACTATGATATGGGATAGGTTAATTACATGTATGATTTTGAGTACAAAGGAATTAACACATACTTATGCATATTAAAAAGTATAAAAGAGTATAGAATAACTTAAAAAATAGAAGAAAAATCAAAGGTTATGGCTATTAGTGAACATAAAAATGGAAGAAAATCAAAGGTTATGTCTATTAATGAAAAATTTGATCTAAGTACTCCTCTGGTCTATAAAACAAATACTTCATAAGCAAGCTTTTTGCTGTTATTTTAAATTTGGTTGGATTATGATTCTTGAATTCCTCTGGCAGCTTGTTATAGAGTTTTACACCTTGAAATCCTAGACCACTATGTGTTTTGGATGTGCGGACAATAGAAAGGTGGAGGGAGTTATGCATACGAGTTCTGCATTAATGCTGAAATGTTATATTTTTCACCTTTGAGTCTTACCTGTAAAATGTTATATGAATATTATGGAAAGACATACACTCATATTGCTCATGACATTATTTTGTATTTCCAGATCATGTTTGTGTTCATGTCAGCTTATGAACCGTTTAATACTGAAATGGGAGATCACTTGATAAAACATGGAGATGGAGTCAGAGACATTGCCTTTGCAGTTGAGGATTTGGACACCATAGTAAAGGTATTATTATTATTATTACCAATAATAATAACAATATGAATAGCGTAGATTAATTGGTATTCTATCTCTACCAATCAATACAGGCATATCAGTAATATTGCAGATAATTTTATCAAAATGATGTTTTTATCAATAGCATGTAATTGAGTGAACAGGTCTGACACTTACATATTATTCAAGGAATATAAAAACATACCATAAAGGCATGGTTTTGTAAAGTAAAATATCTAAGTACTCAGTTTATAGCAAAACCTTGCATGCAAGTTTGTCACATTATATTTGATCCATAAAATATTGGTTATCAGAAACCATATTTCTTTTTATTGCACTTTATTGGCATCAGAAGAAATTTCATATTGGTCTGCCCTTAAATAATAACAATAATGATTAGTGTAGTATCGCTCAGAGATCCTCATTGATCTAAGGAAAGACTTCATAATATCGAGAAAATCTCCAGTTTTCATTCATATTACACCATATATTTTTCATTTTTTTATTTCTGTTTCCTCTCAGCACTATATGTTCCCACATGGCTGGTGTCCCTCCAACTTTGTAATTAACTGTGATAATCAAAGTGGTTAAAAAAATTAAAGATCTCTCCCCCCTCAATCTGCCCCTAGTCTCCACCAAATCTGAGAATTCAAAATGCGGTAAAAATTCACTAGAGTAAATTGTGAATGACCCTAGTATTTTGCCATGGGCCTCCCCGATAGCATAGTGGTAACAACATTGCCTTGTAATGAAGGGGCCCCGGGTTCGATGCCCACATAGTGATTCAGATCCCACTTGAAACTGTAGGTCCAGTCCCGATTAGCCTTTTTGTGCATAACGTTGGACAAAGAAAAATAACTCAAACCCTACCCTTTGCCCATCTAAAATTGAGCATTCTCAGAGAGATCTAAAACTAACAATAAATCTTTCTTGAACACATGAATATAGAGAGTGAAAGATAATAATAATAGCAATAGTAATAGTAATATCTATCTTCTGTTCCAAGAGAGGATGTCGTTAATTTCCCACTGAATTGTGTTCTTTAACTGGCAGGATATTAGCCGCCAAACTGATGGGATTATATTTCCTTTTTGGTGCAGTTTTCCTTTTAAAAAAAACAATGTTGGATGAAGAAGTATTATTAAGCAACATCGCATTGGCTTTTACGGTTTTTAATGTTTGTCATTGAGTTCAATATGGAGCTGAAAATAGAGGGTAGGGTGGATGGTTATGTACCCACCCTTAATGAATGGTGTGGGGTTGTCACAAAGCTGAGTTTTTGCCCTTGGCAACCGAAGATCAGATTCAACTTTATAAATCCATTTACACTTTCAACTTAAGATCCTGAAAGACCTATGTCCTCCTCCTCCTCCTCTTTTCTTCACTTAACTGCAATATGCAAAGATCTTTCTCCTTTACTGACCAGTGATGATGTCAGCCATTGATTGTCATAGGACCCTAAAATGTTCTGAATTTACAGCATGTGATGGGGCCAAATGCTGCAAGTTCTTTATGCAGAAGTTACTCAAATTTTATCCTTCAAATTGCTTTTTGACTTTTGATTTAAATGCTGAGCATGTACGTGGTGTGTAAATATAGTAATGAGACTGTTTTTTTTACCTGTTTTATTCCAAGAACATTACAATGCAAAATTGTCTCCTTCAAAGTAATTATCTTGGGAAGCCACACAGTGCTGGAGATGGTTCTTCCACTCCTCATAGCAGTGCTGAAACGCAGAGACTGGAATACCCTTCAGCTGGTCGGTTACAGCCTTTTGAATGTTGTCCATGTCGTCAAATCGACGTCCCTTCAGGTGTGTTTTCAATCTCGGGAATAGGGAAAAGTCACAAGAACTCAAGTTGGGCGAATAAGGAGGCTGAGGAGCCACAGGAATGTTCTTACTGGCCAAAAAATTGTTTACTGAAATTGATGTGTGACAAGGCGCATTGTTGTGATGCAACACTCAGTTCAGTTTGATGTTTGGTCGCACATGCATGACCCTTTTTCGCAGGCTTTCCAGAACCTCTTGGTAAAAGTGTTGATTAACCCCTTGGCCTGGAGGCACGAACTCTTTGTGAACTATTCCCTGGCTATCAAAGAAGCAAATCAGCATGCTTTTGATCTTTGACTTGGTCATTCTTGCTTTTTTTGACCTTGGAGAGCTTGGAGTGTACCATTCCATGCTCTGGTGCTTAGTTTCCGGGTCGTATTGGAACACCCAAGTCTTGTCACCCGTAATGACACGTTCCAGAAAATGGGGATCATTTCCAATCGCATCCAAAAAATCAACACACCTGTCACTCCGCTAGTTCTTTTGCTCCTGCGTGAAGCTTCTCGGAACCAGTTTGGAGCAGATTTTTCGCATCCCAATTCATTGGTCAACAGCTGATGAACGGTGGTGTGACTCAAATTCAACTCTGCCGCGATCATTCTGACTGTCAACCGATAATTGGCACGCACAAGCTCCTGGACTCTGTCGACATTTGCATCAGTTCTTGCAACCGAAGGCCTTCCACTGCGAGGTTCATATGCAATTGACTCTCTTCCTTCTGCAAATGTCTTAAACCAATGAAACACCTGGCCCCTTGACAAAACACTGTCTCTGTAGGGCTGTTGAAGTTTTGCAAAAGTTTCCATTGCACTGTGTCCAAGTCTGAAGCAAAACTTGATCGCATACCGTTGCTCAATGTTCGTGTCACTCATTGTTCAAACGCACAAGCAAAACCTGTTTCACTAAAACAATCGCTATGGACAACCAACGTGACGCTAGCAAGTTCCAACTTGCACTGATGGTGTATCACATGTTCATCCACCTCCCCTCCAAATCCCACATAACCAGCGTCGCCGGTTCGTGCGCAGTGTTGCCAGTCTCATTACTTTATGTACATACCACGTATGTATGTATCCTCAGCGACAAGTCAAATTGAACTGAAGGTTCTGGGACAATGAAGTGTGGAAATCATAATTTAGCATTAACAAAATGATAAAATGTTAGCTTTTTAGTACGAGTGAATGTGCAGAAGAAATATATCACATTAGTTTTTCAATTTTAAAAGTTCTACAACTCTTTATTATTTTATTATATCTTTTAAAAGTCCAGTATGCACTCACCCACTCTCCCACTCTCTCTCTCTCTCTCTCTCTCTCTCTCTCTCTCTCTCTCTCTCTCTCTCTCTCTCTCTCTCACACACACACACACACACACACACACACACACACACACACACACACACACACACACACATATATATATATATATATATATATATATATAGTGTGTCCCAAAATAGTGTTTACACTTTTTGAACATTAATAACAGGAACACTAATAGCGAGCACATATAAACCATGAACATATGAATTATAGATGTTAAAAATGACCGCTATTGGCAGAAATACGTTGTCTGCAACGCTGAATAGATCGACAAACAGCAAATGTGGTTTATACAGGAAGGAACGAACAGGTAGTCTCAATCGCATGTCTCATGCCATCCAGTGTGGCGTACACATTGTTCTTCACAGTTTCCTACAGGTAGAAATATAACGGTGATAATTCGGGAGATCTGGGTGGATATTCGACACTTCTTACATTTCTCGAAAGAAATATTGCTCAATTCTGCTATTTTGTCTACACTTGTGCCTAATGCCTGGTGGACTGTGACGGGACTAAAAAGAACAAAATGCCTGAACGCCCTCACACACAATCAACAGAGACATTGCAACTTCAAATACAAAAAATCAGTTAAGTCATCTTTAATAGTTTCTCTGTTATTAACATTCAAAGAGTATACACATTATTTTGAGACACTCTGTACATATCAAAAAAGAAAGAACAGGAGCCAGAAGGGCAGGATTTCATTTTGTGTGTGGTAGTTTTTAACTGTTTCCTTCCATGTGTGTTGTGAATAATGTATTAATAACATAGTACTTTATATTTTAACAGAGAGCCAAAGATCGTGGAGCCAAAATCGTCAGAGATATTTGGGCAGAAAGTGATGACTGTGGAACAGTAAGATTTGCTATTGTTCAGACAGTAAGTGATTATTTCTTCAATATTCAGTTGAAAAAAATGTCTGTGTTTTATTTACAAAATGTCTAAGAATACCAAGTTTGAAAATGTTTTAAACTTTGCCTGCTTTTGCAGGAATTCTGCAGATAATTTATTAAAACTCAAATACGTAAAATTTGATGTTATAAAATGCTACTAGTAAATACCACTGTATCTCCATAAACAATAAAATTGGAAATAATCTAGCTTGGTTTACAGGGACTTGTAGTGACAATGACACTCGGGAAGCAATTGATGTTGAGTAGACAATTATTTTGGAATATCTTGCAAACAAATAGACATCATTAGATTTATCACCTTCATAATTAGTTGTTTATAGCATTTTGCACACATATACAAATACATAGAATGCAGTGTTAAATAATTCTTAACATTTTCCTTGAAGGAAATAATGAATATATTCTTTTGGGATATCATCATTCTGGGTATGCTTCAAAGAATTATATCTGGAATTGGCCTGGCTGATATTTCAAGAGAATCTCTTCACTCACTGGGTCACTTATGCACAATGCTATAATATTAAAAGAAAACTCTCATACTTGAAAAAAATTATGCCATGCAATGGTTTTGCTAGAAACAAAATACTATATCAGTTTTCTGTAAAAATTTTGTTTCGCCTTGTTAGCAAACCAAAATTTTGTTCATTACTGCTGAAATATACAGAAAAATTATCTGCTAATTCCATTCCTCATTATCAGCCAAGTTATTGAGTTACAGTCAAAGTCATTCACTTCAAAAAGTAATTAGTTATAGTTACTATTACTCAAAACTGTATTGCAAGTAAGTGGTACTTTCAAATACTAGATTGAACATGTGGAAAGTGGCTTGTAGTTAAGCGTGGGTTTTGGGCATGCCAACTCTTATTACTGTCTCTTTGAAAAGTAATAAGTAGAAAATATTGATTTTGCAATTCCATACCTTTTGCAAGAGTCCAGTATCACTTATAAATCTGGATCTGCAGTAGGTAGCAAAGTATCAGGTTTAAATTTTGCCCTAGCCACAATTTTTACATGTTTTTGAATAATTTGTTTCAAGTCTGCTGTTAGCAAGAAGCTATGAAGAGATTGTGATTGTTGAAAAAAATTTCCTCTAAATCAGTGACTGAAGTGCATATTGGCCCAAAAATAAGCTGTACTTTTTATCCAAATTTCAAGCTGTTTGAAAATGGTACTTATTTCTCATTTTTTAAAAAAATACAGCAATACAGGTAGCATCTGAAAATGAAACTGGCTGCATTATGATGCAACAATGTAATATTTGATTTTGGTGTTAAGACTGTATTTACCACTGAAGTTAATAATGACTGATATTGTGTCCAACAAGAAAATAAATGTGTCAAATGGAAATTATAGAGGTACATATTGTTTTCCAAATACTAAAATAAAATTAGTACTGGTCATTTCTCTTCCCTTATTCTCTCTGATTATTTTTTAGGGTGTGGCATATACCTGAATGTGTCTTAATGTCTTACTTTCAGGCCCATACATGTAGCCTGAAATGAGAATTAGGTATGCCTTCTGTCAACATTTACTTTAGCAATATTCCATATCCAAAAGTACGAGCTTCAGATTAAATTTGGAAAAACATTCTGTCTTTATATATGTAATGCTTTCTGCACATATTAAACTTTAGTACATTTGTTAACCCAAAAATGTTTTTCTTCCTTCTCTTTGAACAGTATGGTGACACAACACATACTTTTGTTGATCGCAGCAGATACAATGGCCTCTTCTTACCTGGTTATGCAAAGCCTCCTCAAGATGATATTCTGGCTGACAAACTGTAAGTATTGCTGCATGGACATTCTCTGAGAATAAGTATTTTGTAGTACAGGAAGTGTGGAAACATGTGTTTAAAATAAATAAGTTAACACAAACCAAACCCTGAACACAATACAGGAAAGGGTGAGAGAGCTTGTTAGGGTATGTTACCAACGTGGTGACAGTTTTAGTCTGCCATCTTGGAGTCAACTTCATTTTCTCCCACTGGCATATGCAGGACTTTTTTTGGGGGGGGAGGGGCTAGAATTGAAAAGGTGGATAGTGTATAGCTTTGTTCTAGGTGAGCAGGATACACAATAAAATATTATGTATATTTGGAGCTTTTCACTCTATTAAAAGATGGTAATCGGGATTAATTTTATGAGGGTTAACATTTACATCTTTTCTTTTCTTGAGTTCTTAATGAATTTTCATTTGAAAATTTTGATTTTTGTAAAAATTTCGGGAGCTTCCCCTCTGCATATGCCAGTGTCTTCTTCAATGAAAAGATGGTCATGTATCATATCGAAATGGACTAGAATATCACCAGAAACACGCTGGTATGCTTAATATCACCAGTTCATTATCTTGACTTCCCAGCCAATTGAACTATTTTTAATGAATTTAGAGATTCAATTAGGGACACATTACAGACCATTAAGAAGTGGGTGTCATGTCAAACATTACATTCTGCAATTTCATTTCCTATGTAGGATGATATAAATGTCTGCAATTAATTTATCTCATACAATTGTATGACATTTCAATAATCTCTTGGAATTGCAAAGAGAGGTTGCATTTGATTTTGTCTGTTATTGGTTATAACAAATTTTCAACATTGAGGAATCCCCTAGTTCTTCAATCCATATTTCACAGTGATTAAGTAGATTAATGTTTGGACAAACATATCTTTACATCTAGCACGTTTGGGCAGAGGTGTATTTTTTTCCTCCAGTTTTGAATGTTGAACATTTGAATGATCTTGTTAAATAATTTCCAATATTTTAAAATTTTTCCTGGTTTTCTGTTCCTTCTATCTGTTACATGAGCTCATCACAAGCACAACATTCCAAAGTTAGATTTATTTTCTGAAATGGCTTGTACGAGATCACAATTTTTAAAATCAATATTTTCAATAAAACAATAATGTTTTAAACTTTAAGCATTTTGTTTCTGAAATTGAATGTCAATCGTATACTTTTCTGAAGCAGATTTGTATCACTTACTTTCTTAGAATGTGACTACCCCTTACACAAACTGACATTAACTTGCAGTTTTACTTCTTTAAACTAAAATTTATCTCATTCCATTTTTTGGCACTCATTTTAAATGGCTTCTTTCACCTTCTTAAAAAGTTTTTTGAGAGCAAAATCAGTGAACTAACTAGTATCACAATGCAGTATAATAGTTTTATGTGGTTTGAATTCTTTTCAATAGGAAGATAATGTAGACAAAAAAAACAAGTTGTGTTTAGCTACAAAAAAGTAAGATTCTTCGAATGGCAATATGTGTCATATTATTTGAGGATGTATAGCTTGGATTGAAGGATTTAGGGTGTACTGTACCCCTTTCACCCCTATACCCCTGCATCCCCATTCCTGCAATCCGTTACTGAGATGTAAATTGAAACTCTTCATATACTCCCATGTTTTTCTGCTAGGGAAATAAAATCTTTCCATTATCGAGAGGTGTACATTATGAGAAAATTCAATGTAATGACAACATGAAATAATATAATATTGTAAATAAATCTTCTGATGTCTAGAGATGCATTTCTTTTTAATTACCTCTTTTATCTACTACAGTATTTGAGAATAACTCAACAATAGTGTGGTAGAGTATAAGTAAAAATTTTCAACAAGAAAAAATCTAGATTTGATTAAGTAAGTATATGTATGTTATTACATCATTTGTGTATTATCTTTCAGTCCCCCTGCAAAGTTGGATTTCATAGACCACGTGGTAGGAAATCAAGATGACTTTGGAATGGAACCAGTGGCCAAATGGTAAGGACACCATACATGCAATAGAATTTGTTAATCTGCATTGGGCCATTCCACAAAAAGTAGTCCTACTCCATATAAATACAAAATGAATTAATATGGAAATTATTATTGTTTTTAATTGCATTAAGGTTTAGATGTTTGTGAATGCATATAATTTGCACATTTCACCAATAAAGGTCACTAGCCTCTGCAGTCTGTGTGCTTCACAGACAAATGAAGTCAAAATTTGCTACATTTATATAAAGTGTCACACAAGTAACACACTTTTGTTAATGCTATTCATGTATTCAGCCCAGGGGTGCCGACAGGAAAATTTCATGATGCACCTGCATCATGGGAATTTTTGGGGGGGACAAAATTTTATACCAATTCTATATATCTTCACACAATAATGGGGGGGATTGTATCGTTTGATTGACTTGTTATTGATTTTTAGTTTTGGCTATTATGTTTAGTTTTTCTACCTACCTGTGGGTGATCGCTGCCATAGGGTTGAAATGAAACACCACCCCTTATGCATTTAGAATTGGTTTGGATGGAGGGGGGTGGTATTCGCATTAATACAAGGTTAGTGGAGCAGACAAACTGTGCAGAGTAAGGTTGACTAACAATGGCAGTGAGCCTAAAGTATCTAAGTAAACATATATTGCTTAAATATGTCTGTATTATACAGTGATGCAACCACAGGGAAGCAGAGGGTCATCGCCCCCCAACCAACCTTCGACGGAAGTCAATTCTATGGTAGCACGAGGGGACAAACATTGAAGGCCAAGGGCACTCTAGGGGGGGGGGGACAGAGAAGCAATTACCCCTTCGATTTCAAATTTTATGCAAATAAAAATACATTTTGTAAAATTGTCTTGCTTGCTTCGCTCATATTATCTGCTTTTCTCATTTTCGTCAAGTTCAGAGCTGTAGCTAGGGGTGATGGGAGTTGGCCATGGGTGCCGAATGATCTAAAAAAAAGTTGTAAGAGAGACAATGCCATGGCGTCCAGTGAAATTATTTGCACCCTATTAAATCAATATTGTTTACAATTGCAAAAATTGGATCTACAAATTTTCTTGCTCGCTTCGCTCGCATTCTGCTTGTTTTCTGTAATTATAACCTAATATGTATTGTATATTTGTATTGAATAATCTTTCAATATGTACACAATTTAGTGTTAGCTTGTTACATATGTATTTTCTATTTTATGTCGCTCCATGTTGCATATGTGTAAAACATATGTTGTACATAAAAGTTACACATGTATCTTCGGGATGCATTTATCATTCATTTTCTGCCATTCAAAAATACATTATTAGCTAATGTGAAATTGACGGTGTTGAAAAAATATTTCAAATCGTTTGTTCCAAACAAATGCTTTAGCACAGACTTCTACCCCCTTTTTGCGTAATTTATGAGGATAATAACATATTTGATACTACTACTACTACTGGTAGTAGTAATAATAATAACAACAATAATAATATAGCCATTATTAATGTTATTATTATTATTATTACGTTTATCCTGGTACTTGCCCCTCCTCCTCCCAAAGACAAAAATTCGTGGTTGCACCTCTGGTATTATATTTTTCCGCAAATTTTGTCCGACAAAAATAATTTGAGTAATTAATTCGGCATAAATGGGGGGAGGGGGGTGTTCTACTTTTTTAGGGGGAGTGCATCATGGGTCTTGGGGGGGGGCAGTGGGCAACCCTGATACAGCCTATACCATCATATTCAAGTTTTTTTCATTTGTTAGCGGACACCACAAAGCACTTAATAATTCTATGAAATCACTTCATTATAAATATTTCAATCCAATCTCATGTCTAGAACATTAAATTTTGTGTGTAAAATGTCACACATGTAATGCTGGAATGTCCCCATTAGAGATTTTTGTGAGATGAAAAATAACTATCTTTGAGCATATTTGCTAAGTTTTAATAATAAAATTGTAAAGGTAGTCATGAATATTATGTATCCATATGTGGCTACAGTATCGATATCTGAAAGTATTAGTTCCAGAAATGTACAGTAGCCACTTTCAAAAAGTAATGTTTTGTGCGGGATCCCGAAAAGTTGGGACCGGGATCAGGAAAAAAATTCCCATCCCAATCCCGACTTCGGGAAATGACTTCCCAACTTTTCGGGATCCCGAGCAGTCAGGAAATACCGAATGGTCATTTTAAAAAGTCGTTAATTCTCAACGTTTTCTGCATTCTAAGTGTCTGGAACTTATCAGAAATTGTTAGTTTTTATTCCAGAAATGCAAAAACAATCACTTAAAGTGAAAATGACTTGTAGTATTCGAGATTTTCAGAGCCTCAGGAAATTTCGAATATTTCCCATCCTGAAAATTTCCCCACTTTGTCGGGAAATTGTGAATTATTCCCATCCCGAATGTCGGTATTTAAAAAATTCCCGTCCCGACTGAAAAGATTTTGTCCCACGCACCCCTAAAATAGACAGATGAAAATTCTCAAGTGAACTATATGTATGTTGCATCCCCAACACACACACATGTTCACATTATTGTCATTCACGGTGCTAGCGCTATCTGAGAATACAAAAATGACTATTCTTCATTCGTAAGAAATCAATGTAATGTTACAAGCAAATATAATTGTTAGTTCTGAATTAGCAAGTTAATTCAAGTAAAATGATATAAAGTATTAATCACTATTTTTAAAAATAATAATACGATTACTAAACCACAGAATGCTAACCTTCCCTAGATGCATGTAAAATAAAGACTAATCATTCAGAAAATTTATGAATAAAAGTATGATGATTTAACATAAATTAGCTCTATTTTGATTGAAATCACAATGTGACATAATGAAAATGAGATACAGCACAGTTATGTTCCATGTTACGTGCTTGAAAAAATGTTTGCAAGATAAAATATATTCATCTAATCTTTTATTGAAATGTAATTTTCATATACATAATTTTTAATTGCCGATTTAGTGTTAGTTGTGTTGAAAAAATGTACCTTTTTGAAGATACATCTGTACTTGTTATCACTTATCTTCATGAAGTATCAAAATACACTAAGGCAAAACATTACATAAAAATCCACATGAACTGAAATCACTAGTAAAAGTTATGACTTAAAAAGGTATTATTCACAAATACACGAACCTCACAAGACTGTTTCTTCGTAAGCTGAGCAGCTATGGATGAGGATGAGGTACTGAGACACTCAACTAGAGGATTGATATGGAAGTACAGGTAAAAAATATTTTGTCAACCATAAAATTTATGAATGATTAGCATTCTACTGTGAAACTTGATTTCAGTAATGTGATATTGACACAATTTCTGAAACGTAATACTACATTAACAAGCAATTTCTTACTTGTGTTATATTACTCTCCTTATTTGATAGCGACAGATATTAGAGGAACTGTATAAATCTTAGGTGAGAATTTTGAGACCAATATTTCAGAATAAGTACAATGACATTTAGACAAATAGAGAAATGCAAGATATTTTCCTCTTTTCTTTCAGGTATGAAAAAATGCTTATGTTCCACAGATTCTGGTCAGTGGATGACAAGCAACTTCACACAGAATATTCAGCCTTGCGGTCCATAGTGATGGCAAACTGGGAGGAAACTATCAAGGTTAGAGGAACTTAATTTTATGGATTAAAAAAAATCTAATATTATCACATCAGTTACTTTGAAGTAAATCCTGCATTGTAGTAAGGATTAAAGAAGGGGAATGATGGTTACACAATGGCTTAAAAAAGTACTAGATACCCTAGTTACTGTTACAGTTACTGACAGGTCTTATAATTCCCGTAACATGATACTGTTGTCTGTACGGTTTAACTGTAGTGTTTTCCTGACAAATCTTGATGTAATAGTGCCCATGTGACTATGGCTGTCTGCAGGGAGGCTCCACGAGGGTCATAACCACCCCTCCATGGAAAAAGCGAAACTTTCTCCCCCTCATTTTTTGATATTACTTTTTAGTTTATTGTAACTTCTTCCCACTTTTCTAACTTCTTTTCTCAGTTTTAGAATCTTTCTGTTTGTGCGTACTTGCTCTCTAGCTCATCATTTTGTTTTTCTATGATATGTGATTTCAATACTGGGTCTGATAGTCAAATACCAAACCTGGGCCTCCACGATGGCGCAATGGTACCGTCGTCGCCTTGTAATCAAGGGGTTCCGGGTTTGATACCCAGTGGAGGCACATAGTGGTTCGGATCCCACTTTAAACTGTAGGTCCAGTCCCGATTATCCTTACTGTGCATAAAGTGGACTTAAATAACCAAATCAATCAATCATTCAATCAAATACCTAACCCTGAACTGAATATCAGAATCTTGAATTCTGGATCTAATATCGTGAATCTTGTATCCTGTGCTGTCTAGTGTGGTTGGGGTTGTCTTGTGTAGTAGTTGTGCTGTCTAGTGTGTTTGTGTTTATCTTGTGTAGTAGTTATGCTGTCTAATGTGTTTCTGTTTGTCTTGTGTAGTATCGGTGGTGTGTATGTATGTGTGTCTTGTGTTGTAATTGTGCTGTCTAGTATGTTTGTGTAGTAGTTGTGCTGTCTAATTTGTTTGTGTTTGTCTTGTGTAGTAGTTGTGGTGTGTAGTTTGTTTATGTTTATATTGTGTAGTAGTTGTGATGTGTTTGTGTTTATATTGTGTTATAGTTGTGATGTGTTTGTGTGTGTCTTGTGTAGTAGTTGGGCTGTCTAATGTGTTTGTGTTCGTCTTGTGTAGTAGTTGGGCTGTCTAATGTGTTTGTGTTTGTCTTGTGTAGTAGTTCCTCCATTCATATTGGGGGTTAGGCGTAGAGCTGACAACTCTGCACTGTAAAAAGACATGTCAAGAAACAAAGCAATATAAGGCCATGGATGTTCCCAAGCTAAAATATTCCGGAGGTAAAATAGTCCCCCGTTCGGATCTCCGGGTGGAGACTACTTTGGGAGGTCCCTGGACTAAGGATAAGATCTAAATTAGGAATAAGGATATTAAATTAGGCACCTGGAATGTTCTGAGCCTTTACCGGCCTGGGACATTTCAGTGTACAGTTAATGAGATAGTTAAGTATAAATTACATGTACTAGCTGTCCAGGAAGTTAGGTGGCCAGGAGAAGGGAATTGTAAAACCAAAAATTATACTTTTTTCTATGGTGGTAATGAAAATCATAATTTTGGAACAGGCTTTTTCATAAATAATAGAATTATCTCGGCTCTTAAAACAGTAGAATTTATTAATGATAGGATATCATATGCAGTTTTACAGGGTAGGTGGTGTAAAATTATTTTAATAAACATACATGCACCAACGGAAAATAAAGATGATAATACTAAAGATGATTTTTATGCAGATAGAACAGGTCTTTGATAAATTTTCTCAGTATGATATGAAAATTCTGTTAGGTGACTGTAATGCACAGATTGGCACAGAAGAGACATTTAAACCCACGATTGGTAAAGAAAGTCTTCATGAATTAAATATTGATAATGGTATAAGATTGATTACTTTTGCAACCTCAAAGAATTTAATTGTGAAAAATACCACTTTTAAACATAAAGATATCCATAAATATACCTGGTCTTCTCCAGATGGTAAAACTCATAATCAGATAGATCATATTCTCATTGATAAGAGAAGGCATACTAGTATAATTGACGTTCGTACACATAGAGGTGCTGACTGTGCCAGTGACCATTATTTTGTAATTGCTAAATGAAGAGAAAGACTCTCAGTGATAAATCATAAGCAACAAAATCTAAAAGTTCTAAAATTTGATACAGGAAAGTTTACTGATGAAAGAATTAAGAAAGATTACCAAATTAAACTGTCAAATAGATTTGATGTTTTGCAGGATTTAAATGGTGATGAAAATATAAATGAAACAGACGTAAATAAGAATTGGGAGCACATACGTAATGCAATAGAATCAGCAGCTAAAGAAAGTATAGGATACCATAAACCGAGAGAAAGTAAGCCATGGTTTGATAACACAGGGCTGCAAATGAAATTCAATTTAATGTTGTTTTTTGTTTAATAGGTGAACTTTATTATTTGTGCCATGCTGATCATGAATATGGAATTCGTTTTTCTCTATCACACAAGGTTTTCTTACAAATCAAATTTCAAAACTTGGGGTTTGTCCAATATTGCATACTGTTTTATTATAATTTTTCTTTTCTTCAATCAGAATAAGTAGCTTATCACACTAAACGCACGAACATGTTTATTTTAAAATGAATACAGGCAGGCACAAAGGACCCATATAATATAGACAACGACATAAAGCAGTATATAATATACACACAAGAAAATCATTACACAATACATATTTTTCAGTTCTGTTTAGCACGCTTTCTTCTGTAAGCTTTCCTAACTTTCTTGTGATTTTCTTCTGGCGTTTCTCTCTACAATGCCCAACAGTAGTCAGCAATCATGCTAACACTCCAATGTCCTTGATACCTTTTCTCCATATCCCTCATGTCCTGATGGAACCGTTCGCCTTGTTCCTCACTTAATTCACCGAGATTTTGTGGAAAGTTATCATGGTGTGAATGCAAAAAAATGTAATTTGAGATTCATGTTACAACCCAGCTCTTGAAATTTAATTAACATATTCTCAACAACTTCTCTGTAATCAGGACTTTTGTGGTTCCCCAAGAAGTTCAACACTACACTTTTAAATGCTATCCAAGCATCTCTTTCAGCTACAGTCATTGTTTCCTCGAAGTCTTTATCATTCATTAATTTCCTAATGTCTGGTCCAACAAAAACACCTTCTTTCACTTTGCCGTATGACAGGGATGGAAATTTGTTGCATATGAACTGGAAACATTGTCCTTCCTTGTTAAGTGCCTTCACAAATTGTTTAATCAGCCCTAATTTGATATGAAGAGGAGGAAGTACAACTTTCTCAGGACTGACTAAATGTTGTTGTATGTTCTTTGAACCCGGGTTCAATGTTTTCCGTATTGGCCATTCTTTTCTTTCCCAGTGGTAATATCGTACCCTACTATCCCACTCACAGATGTAACATGGCCTTTTTGGTATATCCACATTGTAGTCCAAGTAAAATGCTCAAAACTTTAAGATCACCACACAGCAACCAACCATGGTCCTCATATTTAATTTTATTACGAACAAGTTGCATATTGCTGTAGGTTTCTTTTAGTGACACAGAATGAGCAATATTACATATTCCATTATGTAATGGAACAAATTTTAAACTTGTTTTATTCCAGTCAATGAATAGCCTCCAATCAGTTGAAAGACAAGGAAAATTTAACTTAGTCAGCAAACCGGACACATCACAACAAAACACGAGAGAATCTTGTTTCGAGAAATAAGGCACAAACTCTTTTTCTCGGTGTCTGTAACAGGTAAATGTTGTTCCATGAGCCAGCAAGTTCGTTTCGTTAAGTCTGGAACAAAAGAAGCTCAGCTGATTCTTTACATAAATTTAGGTCTCTAACTAAATCACTGAGTTCACTTTGAGTGAACGGTATAGGGTCACGAGATCCGTGAGGGGGGTCATAAATGTCATCTTAAATTTCACTTCCTTCCACTGAAATACTTAGTGAACCAGGATCACTTACACACTCAAGACTTGATGGAGGTGTCTGTACAGGCAAGTCTGGACCGTGCAACACAGGTCTCATTGCAGAGGGAATATTGGGATACACTATCCTCTTCTTGTTTCTAATATTTCGACCTACAATTTCACAGGAACAGAAGTAACAATCATTGCTGTGATCCTGAGGCTCTCTCCACACCATAGGTATTGCAAATGGCATAGGTGGCCACTTTCCCGTGCTCCAGTTTCGTAAACATTCCACACATGATCTACATACCTTGTGTGGGGACCACGATTTATCTTGATCTCCTAGTTTCATTTTAAAGTATGCGTAATATGCTCTTCTTACAAAATCTGTAATTTCCTGTCTCTCTACCCAGGGAACAAATTCACCGCAGATGTAGCAAAACATATCTGGGCTATTCAGACAACCATGAGATGCCATGGCCACACCATGCAAATTAGGACTTTTGAGAGTTACATATCAAATTAATTTTAAATGATTAATCAATGTTTTACATAGTATTATTTTCAGCATTTAGGCAAGAAACATATTAATTAATTTAAATAAAACAAAACTTCTCTGTATTTAAAGCTTGTTCGTCTTTATTACTTGTTGAATAATTTTGAAACGTACCAGTGACATCTAGCGACAATCAATTCAATTGCACTGGAACGTGCATACCACAACCCACATATAAAAATTGGGAATTGTAAAAAATTCTTGCGTGCTGTGAGAAAACTAATGCCAGTTTCAGCATCAGCAAGTTCAAATGCCTGTAAAACACCCAAAATTATAAAAACAACAGAACCCATGCGGCCCTGTGTAATGAATGTCATAATCTAATAGAAATAAGAAATCAGGCTAGACTTAGGTGGTTAAATAGCTCTGATGATACAAATCTAAACAATTATAATAGAATAAAGCGAGAAGTTAACCACACGTTTAGAAGTAAAAAAAGAGATTACTTGAAAAGCAAAATTAATGAAATTGAAACAAACAGTAAAAATAAAAATATCAGATTTATATAAAGGTGTAAATGAGTTTAGAAAGGGGTGGCAACCTAAAGTAAACTTGATAAAAGATAAAGATGGTGATTTTCTAGCTGACCCAAGTGATATTCTAAATAGATGGAAGAACTACTTTAATGACCTTTTAAATGTTCATGTAGGAGATAAATCAGAAGTAAATGAAGTGCACACAGCAGAACCTTTACTTCCAGAACCTAACTTGACTGAAGTTAAAGATGCTATTAAAAGGCTAAAGAATAACAAAGCACCTGGCATTGATTTAGTACCAGCTGAGTTAATTAAATATGGTGGAAATTCATTAATATGTCAAATTCATAAATTAATTTGTTTAATATGGAATAAAGAAGAAATCCCTCAACAGTGGAAAGAATCCATAATTGTTCATGTGTTTAAAAAAGGTGATAAAATGAACTGCAATAATTACCGTGGAATATCTTTACTCTCAACAATATATAAAATATTATCTAACATTCTTTTAACAAGACTAACACCATATGCTAATGAAATTATAGGTGATTATCAATGTGGATTTAAACGTAACAGATCAACTACAGATCAAATTTTTCACATCAGACAGACACTTGAAAAAAAGTGGGAATATAATCAAAATGTCCATCAGCTATTCATTGATTTCAAAAAAGCATATGATTCGGTCAAAAGAGATAAATTATATAATATATTAGTAGAGTTTGGAATACCTAAGAAGCTTGTTAGTATGACAAAAATATGCACCAGTGAAACAGAAAGTAAAATTCATGTGGGTATTAATATGTCTGACAAATTTACAATTCCTGATGGGTTAAAACAAGGAGATGCATTATCTCCATTGCTCTTTAATTTTGCCTTAGAATATGCTGTTAGGAAGGTAAAAGAAACTAACGAAGGACTAAAATTAAATGGTGTGACTCAGTTGTTAGCATATGCAGATGATGTAGACTTACTGGGGGATGATGTGAATACAATTAAGAATAATGCTAAAATATTTTTCAAAACTGCTAAAGAGATAGGTTTGGAAGTTAACAAAGAGAAAACTAAATATATGCTTACAGGCCGATACCAAGTGTTAGGTAATAATCAAAATCTAATTATTGATAACAACTCGTTTGAACCAGTTTCCAAATTCAAATACTTAGGAGTAATATTAACAAATGAAAATTATATTAAAGAGGAAATAAAAAGTAGGCTTAATTCAGGAAATGCATGTTACTTCTCTCTTCATAAACTTTTGTCTTCTCGTTTAATATCTAAGAAACTAAAAGTTTATACAAAACAGTAATTTTGCCTGTAGTATTATATGGATGTGAAACTTGGTCCCTTACATTGAAAGAGGAACATAAATTGAGAGTATTTGAAAATAAGATCCTTAGGAAAATCTTTGGACCTAAAAGGGATGAGGAGACAGGTGAGTGGAGAAGGTTACATAATTTAGAACTACATAATTTGTATTCATGCCCAGATATTATTAGAATAATTAAATCAAGAAGACGTAGGTGGGCAGGCCATGTGGCACGAATGGGAGAGGAAAGAGGAGTTTACAGGATTCTTGTTGGGAAACCTGATGGTAAGAGACCTGTAGGAAGGCCAAGACGAAGATGGAGGGACAACGTTGAGATGGACCTAAGGGAAATCGGTAGGGATGGAAAAGAGTATATAGAACTTGCTCAAGATAGGGAATGATGGAAGGCCTGTGTTGCTGCAGCCATGAACCTTCGGGTTTAAGATGGCTAGAGAGTTAGTTAGCTAGTTTTGTATCCTGAAATATTTCAAATCTTGAATCTGATACCAAAGTTCTAGAGCCAATATATGAATCCTGGATGTAATATCCATCCAAATCTTCATTATCTGAATCATTTAGGATCTGATACAAGAGCATTCGAAGACTCAGATTCATCTATATCTGTTTGCAATGTCCGAGATTTGTTCATTTTGACTTTATGCAGTGTATAACTACTGTGTTTTAACCAACCACTGGTATAGATAAATCCCAGAGCAGAACAAATAGGCAAGTACTTTCTTCAGGTTGCCTCAGTTGTATTCTCTTTCATAATATTATTACTGGTATATTGTTTTCAGATGCCCATAAATGAACCAGCTTCTGGGAAAAAGAAGAGTCAAATCAAAGAATATGTGGAATATTATGGAGGAGCTGGTGTTCAGCATATAGCACTCAATACCAAGGATATAATTGGAGCTGTAAGTATATAGTAGACACATGTGCAATTTCTTATTTACTTTGAGTGAAGAGCATGCTACACTTATATTAAATTTAAGGACACATCAAAATATTATAAAGCAGTGTTAAATTGTGAGTTTCATTTTAAACCTAACCAATAAATACATTTTTGGCTTCAGACCATAATTTCCTTCCATATAACCATTATTTTCAAATAAATAAATAAATAAAGCGATTGTAAAGCATGCTATGAGGCTCAGAGGCCAGACCTACCCTAATACATTTGTCTATTATGGATATTATTACCTATAAAATAATTAGACGACATTTAATATGAGAGATCTGTCCTGCACAATGGCCGTGCTGTCTAAGGCGTCATGCTTTGGACTCGAGTCTCCTGGGGGAAAGAGTAACATCCTTTCTCCTGAGATTTCAGCCAGTGTATGGGACTGGTGGCCACCGACCACTGTAAAGAAATTGGGGCTCTTCGAATGAGTAGCGTAAGCCGGTCATAGAAAACCTACAATGTAGACTGGGGTTCATCATGTTGACCACACATCACATCATAACTGTCTGGGTGATCTCCCACCTCGGGTGAGTGATTGAGTAGGATCAGGTGGAAGTGATGTGGGAGTCGGTAGGTAGACCCTGTCCCTCAAAGGGTTGTTGCAGCACAAGTTATTATTATTATTATTATTATTAATAATTTTTAAAAAAAACACAAATTTCCATCCCTGTTTGGAACTCTATCTTTATATGCAGTGTGGAATCTTTGTGAAGAACTCATCTGGTTCTGTAAGATCCTATTAAGATCATGAGGTAGGTATGCCTGTAATGTACAATATGAGACCAGCCTCAGAATGCTCCCTACTAGGGCAAATAGACATCCTGCAACATTCATTTCCAGACAGGGATAGAAACGTATTGCAAAATATCATGAAACACTGTTAAGTTAATCTTAACCATAGATTTTTCTTTAATAATAATAATAATAATAATAATAATAATAATAATAATAATAAGAAGAAGAAGAAGAATAATAATGATGATGTTTTCTGCCTCAAAAGATATAATGGTGTTACTGTGCATTATTGTTTCTTCAGCAAGGCTGATTATTTGTAACCTTTCACTGCCATAAACTGGAATAGATGGAGACTAAAGATTCCACTGATATGCATTAGCTCATTTGGGTGCAATAACAATGAAATATATGACCTCAGAATACATTTTGACAAGTGGCTCCTTTTTATGGCATTAAATGAAATGAAACACTTCTCAAGGCCCCAGATATCTTTTCCTTAAGTGATGCAAAAATCAACTTTGGTGCAACTGGTCCTAGGTTTGATTCTCAGTGGGAGCTCCAAAATTTCAATGTAGCCCCAGTATTGCTAGGACAATTGGAGAGTTACTTGATAGCAATAGTAGCAGACTATGGGCTGGGAAGTCAGGAAAACAGTGGCTCTAGACCTCGATGTGCTGATCACTCATCGTCCACTGAAAAGCCCCTTCGCAGGCCCTGGCTGCAAAGGCTATTGCACCATTGTAATACTAGTAGCATAAAGAATCAAAACAAACTTGTTAATCATGTTACATGTAGTGATAATCTCAGAAGGTTATAACAAGTTACTGTGTGATCTCAGGCTTGTAGAACCCATAGTTATCTACTGAGAGAGACCAATCACTCATCTGAAACTGTAGGCATAAATCTTACATTAGCTCCGATTATTAATAAAGAGTAAATATTTTTTGTTACAGATTAGGAACTTGAGATCTAGAGGGATGGAATTTTTGTCTGTGCCTAACACATATTATGACTCACTCCGTGAAAAGCTCAAATATTCAAAGGTCAACATCAAAGAAGACCTTGATGTTCTTCAGGTGAGTAGGGTAATTTGTAACTGAAATCTTGGAAAATAAACAAGCAGAAAAAAATAATTGCAATGAACTAATCATATATATAATAAATGAGTGCTTACATCTGTTTCATTTATATCATTTTTTTTTAATTACTCAACAATTGTCTTCAGGTGATTAAACTAAGATGTTTATAGGTTAGAAGTAGATTCTCAGGTAACATTCAGAATTTCTTCTGTTAAGTTGATTACCTGTTGATGATGGTTTGATACGGTTAATTCTGAGCAGGGAGACATGTGTGATACTCACATTCAATTCCCAGGGTGAGTAATTTCAGGTGGGAATTCACCAGCAAGAAGCTGCTCTTGGGTTCACTCAGCTTGTAATAAATGGGTACCTGGGGGTAAAGGGTGCTGGAACATGGTCCTGATCACATCATCATCTCAATTGGCCAAGATTGCGAATGTGTGGGGCCTAGAGATTTCCCCCCCCCCCTTTCAACACCCATCAAGATTTCCTCAACTCCCCCTAAATTTTCCACAAAGGCCTAATTTATGGCCATTTTGGATCTTAATTTAGTCTCACCCCCTTAAATATGAACTTACACCCCCAGATGGAAAATTTTGGATAAACCCCTGGTGGGGCCCTACCTCCACATCCCCCACATGCCTTCACCTTCATGCTATCTTTAATGTGCAGGGGATAGCTGTACACGTGTGTGTTTTATATTATACATATAAAATAGATGACTCAAAGTCTTTAAGTGTGCATTATTAAAAATAATTAAGTAAATTCTCAAGTGTGGCAGTGATGTTCAATGGGATACCAGTACAATGTCAATATGTGGCTCTACAAATTTTTCATTTCCAAGGTAAATATATATATTTTTTTAAGTCCACTTTACGCACAGAGAGGCTAATTGGGACTGGACCTACAATTTAAAGTGGAATTCGAACCACTGGGAAATGTGCCTCCACCAGGTATCGCACCTGGAACCCCACACTAGGTTTGCCATTTTAAACTTCCGTTGCTTGCACGACTAATTAGGGTTACCAGACGTCCGGTTTTTCCCGGACATGTCCTACATTTTGAGCATCATATTATAAATTAGTAAAATATGTGTTTCAGTTGAACAAAGATTGATTGATTGAATTGTTGCTCTTAGTCCACTTTATGCACAGAAAGGCTACTCAGGACTTGACCTACAGTTTAAAGTGGGATCGTTCAGATCGTATCGAACCCAGGATCCCTTGATTACATTAACACTACGCCATTGGGGAGGCTCAGTTGAACAAAGAAAATAATGCAAGTCATAATATGGACTGTACTTCCAAACTCAATAGTGAAATTTATTTTGATTTAGTCATTGCCCAAAAAGAAAATAAAAGTTTGTCCTGCTATAACAAAAACGGAAGCAATTTATGAATATTTTTTTTGGGGGGGGGTGAGATTCTGATGTCACTGTTCGGTGCATGAGCAAAATTTCTTGCCTGAGGGTTTATACTGATGGAACAAGGTGTTTCTTATTCAATATTTTGATTGTAAAGCATTGAACTTAAAACTACCCCAGATGAAACTTCTTGAACCATTTCAAGTTACAGTAATTGCTGAGTCACGATGCAAAATGTTGAGAGAGTACTTCCATTACCATCAGCACAACGGACTCATAAGATAAATAACTTTTTCATTAAAGTCTGCAAAACCTTTGATACCGGTTTAATATATTTTCAAAGAGTTTGACTGTTAATCAGTTTCTCAGAAATATATTTGAGTAAACCTGAAATTTTGAAAAAATTGGTTCCTCTATGAAGTACCAGTTAAAACGTAGTAAGAAGTGTGTTGTTTAGTTTTGATTACAAGTTTGGGAATTTTGCATTTAAGAATTCATTAAGAAATCAAATTTTTTACAAAAAAAGAAAAAACCTTGAAAAGTACCAATTTTAAATTACTTTCTAACTTGTTCTAGAAATGTGTATTATTTGTTGCGAGTGTTTTGTGTCCTATATTTTGACTTAAAGTCCTACATTTTGGGACATTATGTCCTACATTTCCCTTATAGCGATCTGGTAACCCTACGACTAATGCTTCTACACTTTTCATTTTGTCAAATTAGCCTGAAACTTATTTACTCATATTTGTTTTTATTTTTGTTACTTCACCCTGTTTTTCTGCCACTTTTGGCTAATTGCTCCTAATTGCAAAGCTGTTAGTGTTTAATCCATGCTATTAGGTGTTAGCACCACAAGCTATTAAGAACTGTTAAATGTAACCTAATGCATCTTAAACTCTACATCCTCAATGTATTGCTTTGCTCACATAGGCACTTAGAAAAAACAACATATTTTGGAATGTAAGAAAAAGATTAATTTATGTTTATTAATTTATTATTTAGAGCTTATATCACCTGGGACTACTCATATCACCTTTGATATGAGTAGTCCCAGATTTGATACTGTGGTGTTTGCTTATAGCAATTATCATTTAAAAGTACCACCACATTCTCCTCATTGAATTCACGAGGAGTTTTGCGTCAAGGTGTACCAGATGCTCGGCTCTCGACTTCGGACAGGTAAAACTGGCAATGCTGCTTCCCCTAGCGGGAGAATATTGTAACTCTACGGAGAAAGCCACGGCTGCGGGCGAGGTTTTCTTTCGAGATTAAAAGCAATGGCAGTTGTGACATACATACGAAAGGAACTCTCTTCTCCTTGTTCGCACACTGGCGAAGGTGATCGGACCCTTGTCTACACATGGATTTGACCGTGCCGTTTTGACTGCTTGTTTAGACATGGAACAATTAAGTATATTTACATAATTCATTTTGGTTTGTGTTAATGACCGGTCTGTTTTAGTTTACTATGATTTTCTGTAATAGTTTGAATTATTCATTTTGTGCATCAAGACTTAATTCATATATTCCATGCAACCACAGTCGTCTAAATTCATTAGCTTTATTTTTAGAATATCTCCGTCAAAAGAACATAAGGGTTTCCGATCACCTAAACCTGTGCCATGCCAGAAATCTATTTAATATTTGTGCTTATCTTCGTATTACTTTAAGGGTACGTATGGTAAAAGAGTTATTTATTACGCATGTGTGTTTTACTATTTTCTACGTACAGTTATATTTGTGAAGACGTATTTTCACTTATTGGGGAAAGTTATGAATTGTACGGGGATTAGACTGTTATAATAAATTGCCACAAAATTGAAGTTCCGACGTTTTCTAAATGTTCTTATTTATTCATCAATCATTCCATCTATTTATTGTTTTCTAACATCTACTTTACTGAAGCAATAATGAGGGAAAAGAGCTACGTTACGTATTGGATTAAGATAAAATCGTAACTATAAACCATCTTGTTTGCATGTTGAGATCGGATCCGTTTTCGTGGCTAGACGACCATGAATACGGAAACCGATAGCTAATCGTGACTGCTAAAGAAAAGGGGAAGGATACGGTATGCTTGGGATCGGGTGCTCGAGATCCACGATATTTTCTGAGTCAGCATAAGGGGGCCAAAACTTGATATCTCTGTGGTTATACATGAATATTATATTTTGGATGGATGATGATTCTGCCACAGAGGATTTGAATGGTGGTGTCGAGTAAAAAGGAAAAAGGGTTGCGGGTTTGTGTATTTTCTTGCAGGTCTAGCATTAAGACATTTAACCCTTTCCTTTTTTGCTCTAATTTTGGCCAATGCTGATGTGAGGTGGTCGTGGGCTTAGTGGTTAAAGAAAACCAATTTTGTATTTTTTTTTTTTTTTTTGCTTCCAAAATTTTACTACTTTTTTTTTAATGCAGCCACCACGTAACAATACCTGATGGGAACGCCAAGATTTTGATGCCGACTAAGCATTATGAGGACAATTGGGAAGCTACTTTTGAAAGTAACAGAAGTAGACAGTCTTGAAAGCCAGAAAACAGCGACAATGGGACTCAATGTACACTTCACTCAAAGAAAAGTCTCGGGACCCCAAAGCGGTGTTGTGCCAACAAGTTTTGTTAATATTGTTTATTTATTTTAATTTGCTTTGGGAACTTATCTAATCAACAAATAGCTATTTTTGAAATTAAATATCTCCATTTTCTTCCAGGAATTGAAAATCTTGGTGGACTATGATGAGAATGGTTATCTTCTTCAGATATTTACCAAAAACATGCAGGACAGACCAACTGTTTTCCTAGAAGTCATCCAAAGAAACAATCACAATGTACGTAATATACATATTCTTCAATTAATTGCTCAGTTATTTTGCAAATTTTTAACACATAAATTTTTACATATGTTTGTATAATGTTTATTAACATAAAATTCTGAATAAAGACATAAACAGAACAATTCTCATGCAAATATTTAAATGAATGTTATGTTGCAGTGACTTCAATATGGAAGGTTGATGAAAGCAATATAAAGTATAAATTAGTGTTCTTCGTACATTTGAGAATGCAATTCTGGTGTTTGTAAGGTGCAGAAACTATTAACTAACTCTCTAGTCTTCTTAAACCTGAAGGTTCATGGCTGCAGCAACACAGGCCTTCCATCTGTCCCTATCTTGAGCAAGATCTATATACTCTTTTCCATCCCTACAGATTTCCTTTAGGTCCATCTCAACGTTGTCCCTCCATCTTCGTCTTGGCCTTCCTATAGGTCTCTTACCATCAGGTTTCCCAACAAGAATCCTGTAAACTCCTCTTTCCTCTCCCATTCGTGCCACATGGCCTGCCCACCTAAGTCTTCTTGATTTAATCATTCTAATAATATCTGGACATGAATACAAATTATGTAGTTCTAAATTATGTAACCTTCTCCACTATTACTTTCAAAAATATTTTCTCCTGAAAAGTACATTGCAGGAACTGTTGTGTGCACAAGTTCCAGCTGTTTGAAGCCCCACCCCCGTTTTTTACATTCACAGGAGAGAAAAGAAAATGTGGAAGTGTTACTAATTTAACTAGCCTAACCTACATGAAATCCATATGTGCTAAAACACCAAACCTAACAGGCTTACCTACTCATAGAGCACAAACTGCCAGAGGAATCATAATCCAACTAAATTTAAAATGACAGTAAAGAGATTGCTAATGAAGTATTTGTTTTACAGCACAGAGGAGTATTTAGATCATATTTTTCATTAATAGACATAACCTTTGATTTTTCTTCTCATTAATAGATATAACCTTCGATTTTTCCTCTGTTTTTTGTGTTATGCTATTTTATACTCTTTTATACTTTCTAATATGCTTAAGTATGTGTTAATTCCTTTGTACTCAAAATTATACATGTAATTTTATACTCTTTTATACTTTTTAATATGCTTAAGTATGTGTTAATTCCTTTGTACTCAAAATTATGCATGTAATTGACCTATCCCATATCATAGTGCTATTTGTACTCATATGATCAAGTGGATGGAAAGAAATCTTATCTTACCTTATCTTATCCACTCTAGGACTAAAGTATAATTCCCAGTTTTCAAGGTGAACTTTCCAAAAACTAAAGGGTACAAGCAGATGTTTTCTCTATTTCAGCCTTATGTATTACCAACTGCCCCACTACTAGTTATAAAGGGTCTGTGCATGCAATTCCAGTTTATCAAAAACTTCAATATCAATTCAATTAAATGGTAAACTGCTCGCCATTAAAAATGCAACACCCAGAAGGAGTAATCGGAATCGGACGAAATGTGCACAGTGTGTAGAGGAGAGGTGCAGAAGGAAATGATTAGGTGTTCAAGGCCGTCATGCATCATGTGCACCTGCCATGCCATCTGGTAAGTGGTACCTGTAGCAGGTCAGATAGGTGCAGAAGAGCAGTGAAAGTGCATGGTCGTGAGTGTAGTGTGTTAAAATCGGTCAGCAATGCCACGTCGTCGAATACGGCAGCGATTCCAGCAGGTTTCCCAGTTCGATCGCGGCCAAATTGTTGCATACCGTGAATGCGGATTATCCTACCGTGAGATCGGTGCCCGTGTAGGACGGAATGCATCCACAGTGATCCGTGTATGGAACCAGTGGGTCCAGGAAGGCACTGTAGAGCGACGTAGAGGTTCACAACGTCCGCGTCGGACGACGGAACGAGAGAACAGACGTCTGATACGCATGGCCTTTACAGACAGAACGGCCACGTCAACGAGGATTGCGCATGAAGTACGGGATGTTTTACAACGTCCAGTGTCCCCACGAACCATGCTTCGTCGTTTGGCGAACCGGGGAATTTTTTCCCGGCGCCCACTGTTGCGGATTCCTCTGACGCTAGAGCATAGGCGTTTGCGTCTGAGATGGTGCCAAGACCGTCGTACATGGATGGCAGAGTGGAATGCTGTAGTGTTCTCTGATGAATCCCGCTTCTGTATACAACATCATGATGGACGTACACGCGTGTGGCGGCACCGTGGCACTAGGCTTCATGACGCCTACATCATGCATCATCACACAGGGCCTTCATTGGGTATCATGGTATGGGGTGCCATCGCCATAGGTGTTTGTTCGCATCTCGTATGCATTCAAGGGACATTGAACAGCCAACGGTACATCACACAGGTTCTCACCCCTGTTGCTGTCCCATTAATCCATGCACTGCATAATGCCACTTTTCAACAGGATAACGCACGCCCCCATGTTGCAAGGAATGTCCTCGCATTTATGGAAGCTAACCACGTGCCCCTGCTTCCTTGGCCAGCAAGTTCGCCGGATATGTCGCCAATTGAACATGTCTGGTCCATGGTGGGTCACCGGCTGGCCCAACTCAGGTTTCCGGCACGTAATGTTGAAGACCTCTGGCACCGTGTGGAAGCCGCTTGGGACGCCATACCGCAAGCAGACATCGATAGACTCATTCTGTCCATGCCTCGCCGTATTGCAGCAGTTATTGCCGCCCGTGGAGGCTGTACACGCTACTAGCTCCTTGGGGTTATGCAACCATGTTCTACGTGTCACATGTCACACCACCGAGCTCTAACTGTAATCATTTTCTTATCTTATTATGAACTACATATTTGCCAAGTTTCGTGTTTCTATCTCATTTCCTTCTGGGTGTTGCAATTTTAATGGCGAGCAGTGTATATATATATATATTAATTTAAGGTGCAGAGTTTAGATTTACCTTTTCACATACACTCGAATTACATCTACAAACACAAGTCACAAATGTTACGGGATATAAGTGACGTAGCTGCAGCCAACCCCACAACCCCCATGGTGCAGTGGGGGGGGGGGTAAAGGTGCACCGGATTGCTCTCTTGAAATTTTGAATAATCTTAGAAATTCAACAGATAGTGTGGCTTATAAAAAATATAAAAAACTACGAAATAGATGTGGGCCAATGGTGACAATCAACTACCCAGGAAAGTGCTAATTTTATTTATTTATTTACTGTTTGTGAACTAAGAATATGTATCCACTGATTTCGTTGTATTGTTCGAGTAAAAGGGCACCATAATTCGTAAACTTATAGAGAGTAAATTGCCTACAGTTGTCAATTCAGTTGCTCAGTCAAACAATAAACAGTCAAACTTTGTAATTCATGGACTTTACTAGCAATATTAGTTCTGAGTGTGGCATTTAAAGTGTAACTTCTCACCAAATATTTTTAAAGGGGCACCAAGCTTATCCTACATTATCAACACCTGTCAAGTGTTTCATTTTATTCTCGATTCTTAGCTATAGTTTGAAAAGATAGTTGATTTTTCTTTGAACTGCTAAACACTTCAAAAGAGCCTTCGACCTCAGGAGGAGGTGGGGTTCAGGGAACAATTATTCCCTTGTTCTAGGAGCTAGTACCCCATCTTCTGTCGCACAGTACATGAGTTAAATGTTGCCATTATTTTGGGAAGTACATTTTACTTTTGCATTGAAACTTTGTCGAATCAGCTCTTTTCCTGTTTGATATGATTTTATTATGATCTACAGCCCTCGAAGTGTAAATTCTTAGCTGAGAGTATGTTTGATCGAGTTTCGAGATAGGAGAGAGAGTGCCTACATGGATCAACAAGGAGATAATGCAGTAGGTGGGGGATGCTTATGCAAATTATCCTAGCTAGGGGAATGCTTTATGAAAATTTTCTTGATGGGGGGGGGGGAGGGATAGCAACCTCCCTGCATCCCATGAACACTTGCTGTAGTGATGATCTATCAGAAAAAACGAGGCCTTGTTTAATAAAAAAAAAAAAAAATCTAAAAAAATATATGTTCAGTGGTACATTAAAAAGGAATTGCATTTAAAATTATGATAAATAATAGGTCCCTTAACATTAAAATTCCGTGTCTGTGTTGCAACAGTCTTTTGGAGGTTAAATCCTTCTACCCATCTTTTAATTGAGGGACGACGCATTTTCAATTAATACATTCCCATCACTAGAGTATTTCTCTCTAGTAGATTTTAATTTACCTTGGGTCAATACCGACAATCTAGAGGTCCAATTCAAGCCCCAAAATTGAAGTGGTAAGTTTCTTGATATATTTGTCACTATTAGTATCAGTAGGCGAATGTGAATTTTTTCCTTGAATTTTGAACTGGCGCAGCCAAGGGGATGATGGCTTTGAGGATAAAGCTCCCACCCACCCCGAAATCCAAAGAGGAGTGTTTACTATCCTTTAAAAAATTCCCCCAAACATTATTATTTTTTCATATCTGTGTATGTATACATGTAACCTATTTGTTTTTTCAGGAAAGAATCCTGTCTGTGCCACTGCATAGAAGTAAAAGAAAATATTTCCAATTTCCTCTTTCAGTTATTTGCTGGTATCATAGATTCATATTCTAATTTAGTTTCTATAAGCTACCACACTGATATAAAAGTCTATAACAAAAACTGTGAACGTCTGTTATTTGGGGCAAAAGTTATTTTCTTTTACGCTCCTATTCAGATAAAGTGGCAAATACTTCAACTACCTAACCTTATGGCTGAGTACATTTGAGAGGGGGGGGTTACTAACTATTGCACATTTGTCCACCCCCTCTGGCATTTTCCATGATACATTTAAAGTACTCTTGACAATTTTTTCACGGGGGGGAGAGGCGAAATTTTCCTTGTGGTGGGCTACATAAAACTACGCTACGACACTGCAGGATATATTAATCTACGAAAAATTGTTAAATGTATAAGAATTTCAAACTCAAATTTACATAATCAACTTCAAAATATCTTGCGATAATCTTCCGTCTGTCAGATAGATTGTTCTACAAGGAACACTAACAAAGTAAAGAGATTGAGAGTATTCTGTTTTAATTTCAATGCAGTTTTCTTTTCTCTTCCTTCCTCGATAAAAATAAAATCTAAACTGTGAAAAACTTGCCTCAGGGCATTAATTAATATATATAAATTCAATGGGATTTGGATTGAAAGTTGCAATTTTTTCACGTCTATGGAGAAAAATTCACATAGAATTCACGCATAATTCCCGGAGCCAATAATTCATGTATTCCCGGAATTCCCATTGAGTAGCCACCCTGATCCGGGCTATCATATGTTGAGCTGACAAATGAGCAATATGATTCTATAACAATGTTTGCAAATCTTTAGAGAATCATTATTTAGGAGGACTTTAAAAATAAGTTACATATCAATAGTTAATAGTAAGGATTAACCAATAAAATGTAAATACTGCTAGTGTACTAATAAAAATCACACACACACAGAGCTAACCAATATTATACTGAGCAAATACAAGAAAAAGAGAATAATTTAACGAAGGAATACTTGACCTTAATGAATGTAGCTATAAAAAAACATATCACACGTTGACAAATTTATTAAAAAAACAACAGAGAATTGTGTGCTCAATTACATTGTTTTATAAAAAATATAAGATTAACAAATTTATTAAAAATTTTCAGAAATTAAATCTTCCTCTGTTTGGTATCTTTGCAGGGTTTTGGAGCTGGCAACTTCAAAGCATTGTTTGAAGCCATTGAACTGGACCAGGCAAAGAGAGGAAATCTTTAAGAATATTGTACAGTGGAAAGCATAAATAATATGAGGCAAACTGTCCATCGTCATATTCACTCACTCTGTTTTACGCAAGTAAGAAAGTAAGAAACTAACAGCTTCTGCTCAATGGATTATATTCAGTGAACAACTTCCCTCCCACAATCCATTGCACAAAATCATGCTTTGCTGGCATATTTCGGACAAACAGATCAGATTCTGCATTGAAAACATACCGGGTAAGCATTGTGCATATTTTCTTTGATGAAGTGATTTAAGGTATGATTATCATGATCGTATGAGAAATGTCTATGTATAAAATATCATAAATGTGTCACTTTATGAAGGCTTCTCATACGCTTTCCTTAACACTTATGAATCTGTTTGCCCGTCTTCATGTTGTTTCTTCCCAAAGTGCACTGCATGATAATATAAAGTTGAATAACATCCAATCTATTCTATAAAGTCTTGTACAATACAAGAAAAATACAAGCCAGTCAAATTAGTGATGGACAATTTGTTTGGTAATACTTATGCATCCCACTCTACATGATTAGCGAATATACAGGCATATCAGGATAATATGTTGGGTTGTTTCCAGACAATCACATATTTTTTTACCTGCATAAACTCCCTGATCATTGATAAACTAAAGTAAATTGTGTGGAATGTACATAGGATGATCAAATTTTGTGGTATTTTTCGTTTCTAGCTTTTTAAGACTGTATACACTATTACTCATTTTCAAGCAGTTCCTCTTTTGTCGTCACCTCAATGTTCAGTCAACATTGAATTCAAGCCTGCAATGGGTACACTCAAATATAATTAAAAGAAATTACAGATTTTGTCCCTCATGGCTCAAGTGCACATTCACTCAGCATAGATAAATGTGTGTTATTTTCTTTCTTTTGTAAAAACACACATGTACATGTCAAAACATTGAACAAATAAAAGTTCCAGTTACATGTTACATGTAATTAATCCATATATAATTGGTACGTACTGTATAACTGAAATGTCTTAAGGTGTGGTATGCCTGTCTCTAATTAATACTGAATTTCTTCAGGTGAAATGTTATGTATTAGTAGAGGTACATATTTTTGGTAAATAAAAAAGCAAAATTTCGGTATAAAAACTGAGTCAATTTTGGGTTCAAAAGCGGTAAATAAAATAAAATATCGGTGATATAGCGGTGAATAATCACATCAAAAGTGGTATATAAAAAGACACTTTGGTTTTAAAATTGTGAATATAATCGTAAATTTGATTTAAAAACTACACTTATTCCACAGAATTAACATTTCACTTCTAATAGCCCATTTATGTACTTATCCGAGTATTAAGTTTATTTCTGTGTAAAGGAGTCAATTTTTGTTTCTCCAATATTAACAGCAGAATTAATCAATTTTCCGGGAATTGCATAACTCTCAGGATAATTCAGACCTCAGAAGGTGCTGTGTCGGTGAATAAACCCTAAATTTCGTGTTTAAGAGTTAATTTTGCTTTTTGCAGTTCATTTCGCATTATTTCGTGACAAAACATGGTCACAAAATGCATCTCACACCTTTCAAAAACATGAAAAATTAACACTACAATGTATTTTTTCAAATTTAGTTTTTTCGTCAAAAACGAAATATGCATGCCCCTATGTATTAGCAATGTTGTTATCAATCTCTTTTTTTTAAAAAAAAAAAATAACTGTTTTCTTCAGTGATTAAGAACTTGTAGTGAAGAAATAAAACTAACTAATATTTGGTTATATTTACAATTTTTTGAAAACAGAACTGATAAGGAAATTTTAAATGCAAAAATTGTGTGCACACTCATGTTTTTCTCCATTTTTGTCTATAAAAGTAAAACTAAACCAAAATAAAAACAAAGGTTATTTTTATGAATAAAAATTAATTCTTAGTGTGTTTTATTTGCAGTTCTGGTATACAATATTTTGACCACATGAAACGGTCCTGTTCAAGTGAGATAGAAACAAGGTAGCATTGCCAGGTGTTAGCCTGTGTTGTTTCTTCTTTCTTGCCTATTATATTTTTGTTTTATTTTATTTTAACATCTTGAATTGAATCAAGTTGGTCTACAAGTGAGGTATTTGTCTCTTGGACACATTAATTGGGTATTGCTCTTCATGGATTTGCCTTATTTTACCTTATTATAGCTGCCTTTTTGCTTTCTTTTTCTAATTCACCTGATGAAAGCTGTTTTATACAATATTATGTATAAGAGAAATATTATATGCCAGAAACCTAAATAGAACACAGTGTTTATGCAAATCATAACAACACAGGCATTAAGCAATGCTCTAACTCACGGTATTTCTGTACTTGTTTAATGATATTTTGCATTAAATACACACATATATAAACCTGTGCATTTTATGTTTTTAAATTTTTGTATAGAGGAATGTGTGTGTTTTCTGGGTTATTTTGATTGTTCTATTGGTTAATGTTACATCTGAAGTGCTTGTTTTTTCAATTATGCGAGTGTTGATGGTATATAATGAGTATTTCTGTCCCTTGTGCACATCATGACGGCAACCTGCTTGTTGCCACTCTGGTGCAGCGAGATGTTAGGAAACTAAAGTGCCCTTAGCAAAGCTCAGCGAAATTTCCTAAAAACATGCCAGAAATGTGTGGATGAACAAGGACATTTCCAACATCTCCTGTGACAGTTAACGTGCTCATTTTGAATGTAATTATAACTGTAATCCTGAGATCTTGAAGCTAGCGGTTTCCATAGCGGAGATATCCCACACGATATGTGGGGAGTGTCCTTCTGGCCGGCTGCCAAGCAGGCTGCTGTCAGGTCCACAAGGGACAAAAAAGTGCACTATACCTGATAACATTAGCACACTTCTCTCATTATTGAGTGCTTCATTGTGAATTTAAACAGATTGGCCTATCAACACACATGCATTCATGAACTGAAATATTATTCTAAAGAATTTTAACAGTTTTGAGTAATTACTTTCCAATATACAGGGGATAGACAAAAATATGGAAACACCTGCAAAGAAAAGCCGGAATGATGTAGCTAATAAGGTACAGGAGCACCTTTAACTTCCAAAACGGCCTGAAGTCTCCGAGGAATGGACAAATACAAGTCCTGGATGGTGGATGATGGGATCTTGCACCATTCTACATGCAAAACATGGTCACAATTCTTCTCAGTGTCCTTCTGTCCCTGTCACTCAGTGTACATTTTCGTCCATGCAGGTGTTTATTTCATGATGTCTTACCGGACACACTATCGTGTCATCATGATCTTGGATAGAGTCCCTCTCGATACGCCAAGTAACATGGCTACTTTGTTAACAGAGGCACCTTCAAGGCTGGCACCAACAATTTGCCCTCTGCAAAACACTGTCAGCTCAGACATGATTCAGTACCAACTGCACTACACGCTATCTACAGTGCAACTGTCGACCCCTATCAGTCTGACAGGGTCTTATCCCATGGTGCAAAACAAAAGAATGTCGCACCGCATCCAATTTCAAGTGGAAAAATTGCGTCGATATTACCCGTTCCGATGTCGTCGTGTTTCCATATTTCTGTCCATCCCCTGTATATCCTACATGAAAAACATTTCTCTAAAATTGTAGTTTTGTGCAAATTTTGTAAGATATGTCTCTCAACATCAGAAAGTATCTCACAGGTCTGTATGTACGTAACTACATTGCAAATGTTTGCTGCTTTCGTAGAGTTCTTCTGCATTCTATCCTCAAGTCCATACATCTTTGTAACCCCGAAAAACATTATGAACTCCCTCCCATGTGTGTGCGAGAGGGGGGAGCACACACACCTGTATATCATCACACAATAACATCTTAATAGCAATATTGTAGACAACTTTCTACTTCTGATAGGACAGTTTTAACACTTTAACACTATCACTTGATAATCAAGTTTCATCAAAATTATGAAGTTGCACAAAGTTAAATAATATAGATTTATACATTTATAAGTGTTACCACTATATGCATCCTGTATATAAATATGACATGCTTGTATATATTCATTTTTTTAAAAATAATAAATACATTTGCACAATCAGGAGGCAAATATCTATTGTTATTTTCAGTTTTTTCTTCAATTTGTTTTTGAGAGAATGGAATGCATGTTTTGGTTTCAATTGTTGAACTGGACATTGCAGAAAACAGACACAATGAACATGATGATTGTCAATTTGCCTATTATTATCCTTGTCATCGGTTGTACAAAAAATTAGCTACACAGTATTTTGCAAATAGTAATTTTCCTTTTTTTTGGGTTAATTGACAGAATACCCCATGATCAACATAATGGGGAATGCTGTATAATTTTCATGTGAGAAAAAAATATTTCTTTTTATATTTTTATTGCATTCACATGATTTGGATTACCTGAGAATCCATTGATCATTTTTGGAATGCTTATTTGTGATGATATTCTGGAATGAATCTGTTACATGGAAAATGTCAACATTTTCAAATGCTAATAACTCAAAACCAACCTATAAATGATATGTAAACAAATTTGTGTGTAAATAAAATGTCAATTAAGAGGCATTCACTCAGTGTTGCTTTTTATTGCAAACTGTTTTTCACATATTGTTACAAGCTTAACAAATTGTGGAATTCTGAAGGTGGATATTGCATACATTGATTCTAGGGAATATTTCATAATTAACATTTTAAACCTTATTTTAAAAGACAAGGGGGAAAAAAAAGTTATCAGGGTCATTTTAAGGTGGGTTTGCATTTACCATTTGATTTTTCTCGGTTTCTTGACTGCTTTCATTTGAAAATAGATTTTCTCAAAATTTTGGGGAAGACTGTAGCTCCATCAGCCATTTAAATCGGTTCTACCTTATTTCTCTGCAGAAAGTAGAAAATGCAAGCAGCATTTGCTGTTCATAAGGAAACAGCAGTAGTGGAGTAGTCAAATAGTAACAGTGCGGTGAGAGAGAGTGCATCCATGAACAATTTTATTTTACGTATCGGCGAGTTGCAGAGGAAAAACTAAAAAAAAGATGGGCTGTTCATCCCATCAACTCTGTTAGTTTTGCAGATCGGATATTTCATAACCTTTACAGAAAGGTAATTCACTAAAAATAATAATTGTGGTATTTTTAAAGGGAGGACACTGATTTCCTATTTAGCTTTTCTGGAGTTCTTCTCTACTTTCATTTGAATATCTTGATATTTCTCAAAGTTTTGTGGGGGGGAGGGGTGAAGAAGATAATCTTCCTCCCCACCCCCACTGCATATGCCAGTGATTGTAGGTGACTGTAAATACTCAAAATCTTCCAAATTCCAGTTACAATAACAATGTTATTCTTTGGAGCCATCATATGCACAGCCTATATTTGGTTTGCGATAAGATAATATTTTGTCCAAATAAAATTAATAAAAGTTTTCATGACTAGGCCAGATAATAACAAATAATTTCAATAATCAACAATAATAACTGCATTAAAATTTAACAATATTCACTTTCCACTTGGTGTCGAAATTGGGATACAATACAGTACATACTTCTACAGGGTGTATCATAAGTAATAGCGCAAACTGACACAGTTGAAAGTACACAATAATAGAAGCAAAAACATCTCTGTAAACATGGGTTCGCAAATGAGCAGTTTTCGAGATAAGTAAGAAAAGTAATTGGAGATCTTATTGCTTGAACATTCTACTTACAAGCATGTACAATTCTCTGTACTGATTGTATCCATCCTGTTTGATTACAATGCCACTTCTCCGAAATGTTCTGTTTTGTAAACAAATAGCAATATCAAGCAAACCTCGGAACGTGCAAGGAGTAAAGCACTCCGTGTTTACAAAATTCAATCGGTGACAGCTTCTAACCACACATTCACACACATTATTATCAACTAGGATGATGTTTACAAACAATGAAGTCAGTGGTGGTTTGTAACACCACACACTCACAATTATCTCGAAAACGGCTAGTTTGTGGACCCATGTTTACCGAGACCTTTTTGCTTCTCCTATCGTGTAGTTTCAACTGTGTCAGTTTGCGCCAATACTTATGATACACCCTGTATGCACTGATTTTTCTTGCATTTTCTCTGTATTCATCCGATGATGTATCCCAAATTGCTTTCTTTTTTCACCTCATCTAAAAACTGTTCAGTACCTAGACTTAAATCATTCAAAGAAACAGTTTTGCAAGGCAAGGTAAAGGAAACCAGGGTTAGTCACTTAAAACAGTTCAACAAGGTGGGTCATAATGGATATGGCCAGATAAATATTCTTCATCCCTAGTGCAGCAATACTTGTGAGCTATACGAAGAGCAGAATTTTTGGTTGCTAAGAAAACGTCAAGTTTTAGTCTACCTCTCAGCAATTTCTTCAGTGCATAAACATTGATCTTACCTTGGCAGTGGAATCTGCAGATGATGTGGCTTCCCTACAAGACATCCAAATGAATGCAGAGACAGTAAGTTTATTTCTCTCGTAATTCACAAGTGATGAATTGGATGTTGCCATATCTCAACTGAAGTTTGCAGATAAACAAACAATGTTGTAATGTGGTCTCTCATTCTCCAATAGAATATTAAAAACTCAGGCTGTCTAGAATTTGGTTAACAACAAAATTCCCCGATTTTTCCAGGTTTTTGAGACCAATAATTAATCAAAATTTTTCAGACCAAGTCATTAAGATAATTCAAGTATTTAAACATGTGTGTACTAGACTTAGAATACAATTCACACGTTAAAAGTAATAACAAGAATGCAAACTGAACAGAAACCAACTGTTGGCTAGGGCATCAGGGGATGAGCTTTTACATATTACTTGCCATGTAATGACTAATAGTAAATGAAGAACTGTTCTTTTTAACACAAAAATTGTTAACAATTGTAGCATAATTAATACATATTACAGTAAAATTTAGAAATATATGTATTAATTCTAATATCAACCACATATGTAAAAAAAAGAAAAAGGTAAGGTGTTCCCCTGTGCTAAGCACCACGACATGAAGGCGTATAGGGGGTGTGGGAGTAACGTTCCACACTTTCTTGATCCGGTCATGTGTGGGGGTGATGTGATCAGCATCACACCCCTGGCCGCCTTTACCCCCCAGGTACCCATGTCATTCGATGCTGGGTGGGCACCGGGGCCGCTTCCAATGTTAGAAAAGTTCCCAGATTTGAACCGGCCGGGGATCGAAACCGGGACCTTTAGCATGGTAGTCAGACGCGTAGTTAATCCTAATATCAAACAAACAAAACCTACAAAATTGCAACAAGAAAGTTGAAAATGCTAATAGCCACTTGATGTAGCAGATTTCTACATGAAGATAGTTCAAAACGGGACTCTTTTCCTAGAGTATTTAATGGAATTTCTACTGCAACTACGAGTAATAACCAAATCGAAGTATAGTTTATAGATAACAAATTAAAAATTTATTGCTAGTTTTTGTCTTCTTTGTTCAAACACCTACTTTTAGTGCACTATTACAAAAAAATATTCAATTTTCCAGAAAAACAGTAAATTTCCCCGACATTTCCACTATTCAAGAAAAAGTAAATTCCCTGATTTTTAAAGGTTTTCCAGACTGGTACACACACTGCAAGTTTTCATGCTTTTTTTAAATGAATGTGCAATTCATCTCCCAGAAATATATTCTTAGTGCATTTAAATGCCTCTTACATGAGAAATCTACTGTCAGTAAAAATATCTAGAGCAATAGAAGATAGTAAATTTCCATGCTGCTGCTGTGAATGTTACTGAATTATCAGCAGCAGCGACTGCACTTGAATTATGGTAGAGAAGTGATTGTAATCTGAAAGTAAGTAGCCAAGCAGTTGAGGCATTTTTCCAATGCAATGAATATATTTATCCAAACATCCATACTCTTTGGAAATGTAGGCAACAGTTCCAGCAAACAAGTACAAGCAAATGATCTTTTTCAACAATGAGAAGATATCTTCTTCGAAGTACATCCAGAGAAAATACGTTAAATGGGGTTGCTTTGTTAACTACGGATGCGAAAGTAACTTCAGATAACATTATCAATGAGTTTTCAAAGACAGATGTCTGCACTTCGTATGTTAGTTTAATAGCTGTGTACACCATTTTCTAGTGACTGCAGTGTAAACTGCATGAGTAGTGTTTGAAGAATTTGTACAATGGTGTATATAGAATAAATGCAAAAAAAAAATATTTGCTCCGACAAATGTTTTCAATTTCCATTCAAATTTCACAAGTTATGGCAAAAATTATCTTGCTATCACAGAAAGTAGTTCCCTTTTTTCATTTTTCTACTGTATACGGTTTAAAGTATACTTACTTTGATTAAAAGTGACATACAGTATTAAATATCATGGTTATCACAGATTTGCACTAGTAGCGAAACTGTAAGTTGTAGTGTTTAGTATGTGTTTCATGTTTCCACATATGGGTTAGTTCTTACATGTTCATACCTTTTCTGTCTGTATGCATGATACACCGATTGATGCAGCACCTTCTTCTTTCCTTTGTAACTCAGCTCAAAAAAAGGCACACACAAAAATCCCAGGTCACATGAGTTAGGGCTTCTATCTTACAACTATTGCTTATTGGTGTGCACATTGTCATTTGAAGGTATGGGTAAAATCTGTGCCGGATAAAAAGAATGATTGTTCCAGAGTTGTAGCTTTCTACAATTAATTTTTACAACCCAGCAATCAGGATCCTATTGCGAACGATGTGGACTCGTGCCATATCCATTTGGAAGAATTGACAGAGAAATTTCTCTTCAAGAGATTTCTGTCTCCTTTGTGCACATTGACTTCACCCTATCTAATTCGTTCCATGTTCAATCTAGGGCTGAGATGAAAGCATCAGTATTGGCTGATAACAGTGGTATTGGTTGAAATTTATTCACCAATACCATCCAATACTTTTCTGGAGTTTGGGTATTTTGCAGGATCTACAAGGGCATGTGACAATTTAGCACACTAAATTATCCTGGAAATTATGCAAAATTTGACTGTTTTTGGACAAGTATTGTATGAAAAATAGGTTTTGTGATTAAATTACAGCAATTTTAATATTCTGATGTAATTCTTTGAATGCCTTAAAGCAAAACTTGGAAATTTGATACCACCACCAAGCAGCAGCCATCACCCTGACAAAAAATCATGTACGTTATTTTTTAAAATAAAAAAATGTGGGTATCCCTCCTTCAAAACAAAAAAAAAGTAAGTAACTAGCAAAGCAGGATACAGCAAAATCAGGGGAATGTCATGGGCAGGTGAACGGGCATCAAAAGCTTAACACTTAGAGTGCTATATACGGAGTTCCCGAACTTCTCTAGTGTGCGGATCACGTATATATATGGAGTTGAATTCAAAATTTATTTCAACCGTCATTTGCCGTACATTTACGGAGTTAGCAATCCTGAGAAATGTTTGGACATCGTACTTCCTCATACTGCCACTAGATGGTGGGCAAATGCTCATAACGGTTCTGTTCGCGTCGTCGTCTGATAGCGATATGCTTGCTTCCCTTTTCTAGTGCCGGCGATTAGGGGGGCACTATGCTAAATCTTATCTACAAAGCGAAATATACTGTCTTTGCCCCCTAAGTTTTGGCACCTTGCCCCCCAGTTTTGGGACCCAATTGCCGCCACTGCATGTCATATACCAGGTGGTTATAATTAAAGTGACTGTGTTCAGATTGGTACAGCACAGGCTGTAATGAGAGTAGCAGTCTCACCACCAGGTTAAAAAATGGCGCTGTAAGCAGTCAAAACATGGTATAGTTAAGGAAAACGGTAGAAAGATCAAACACATGAGAACAATGGTTCTGGCATGTTTATTAGGAACTATGGTTACAAGACCTGTTCAATATGGCCACCCAATTCAGCAACATGCTGCATTCGTAACACGGCATGGTTGACAGTTGCTCGCAGCATGTCTGGTGAAATCTGAGCGACATGTCGTTGTATGCTAGCCTTCAGATCAGGCAGAGACCGGACATGTCCCTGTTGGACACGATCTGTTAAATATCCCCACAGCCAGAAGTCACATGGATTAAGGTCGGGGTATCTGGAAGGCCATGCATCTGGAAACTGCCTAGAGATGATGCGGTCATTAGTGAAGGTTTCTTGCATCAAATCTTTCACGTGGCGAGCAGCATGTGGTGTTGCCCCATCTTGCATGAAAATGGTGGTGTGTTCACAGTTCCGTTCTTGCAAAGCTGGAATCACGTGTTGCACAAGGAGGTCCCTATAACATGCAGATGTCACTGTACACCTAACAGGCCCTCGAGGTGTCATCTCCTCAAAGAAAAACGGACCAAGAATGAAGGAGCTAGTGAACCCACAATGAGTGCAATGTTTGTTCCTGCACAACATGTGGACGAGTGGAACCCCATATGCGACAATTCTGAGTATTCACTGCACCGTCCAGAGTAAAATGCGCCTCGTCAGTCCACAGAATATTCTCCGGCCACATGTCATCCACTTCCATGCGTGCCAAAAACCGATGGGCAAACTCACGGCGTTGTGGAATATCTTGGGGTTTCAATTGGTGCACAGTTTGAATCTTGTAGGGATACCAGTGTAAAATGCACCGCAAAACCTTGAGAACGGTTGACCAGGGGAGTGACCATTCAAGTGCCACAGCTCTAGCACTGGTTGCAGAAGTTGAGGCATGTGCTGCACGGTCAGCTAGAGCTACAGCAACTTCATCCACAACTTCCACGGGGATGGGCCGCCTTCCTCTCCCTGGTGCAACACCCAATTCACCTGTTTCTTCAAATTTCTTCATCTTCTTCTTCAGCCCATTAATTGACATGGGCCCCACTAAAGGAAAGAAAGCAACACCAACAACAACCAGGGAGCTCACACAATAGTTAGGCAATGTCACCGACTTTGACGTCAGAGTTACGGAAAATTTCACGTTTTGACTGCTTACAGCACCATTTTTTACCCTGGTGGCGAGAATTGGAACTTTTTTTTTTCTTCTTCATAATTCGCGAGCACATTGCTTCATTTGCATATCTATGAAGTTTCAGACTGCTACTCTCATTACAGCCCGTGCTGTACCACTCTGAACACCGTCACTTTAATTATAACCACCTGGTATCTTGTCACCTTTTTATTTTTAGAACATTTCATATCATTTATGATGAAACGTCGAAGGTAGCCATGTGGTTGTTATAATGTAACATATCATATATCAAAATAAAGAGGAAAAATCAAACTTTTCAACAGTGTATCATACATATATTTTACATTTTTAGTTTTTGAGATGATTTTTTAAAAAGTAGTGAAAATGGTCAGCATTCTTGGAACGGAAAGCGACTTAGAGGTCAGCACTGTAAGTGTTAAATTAAAAACCTAACTTGAGCACACTGACCCAACCAAGGCAGCGACAATAACAAAATTCCTCTTGCTAGACAGAATCCAGCTTGCAACTTCCGGGTCGCTCTTTCTGATCGAAAGAGGGAAGGAGTGACACGGTAGCTTGCAAGCTCATCAGAAACACTGAATGTGGCAAATCAAATACATATCCCGGACTTTTGGAAAACATCAGCAGTGTGCAACCGTTCTCGTGGGTGACTGCCTCGCTCGTGCCGTGGCCGTCACCAGAGTTAGAGATGCCAGAGTGGTTGCAGCCCGATTAGGTGATTGTGTTTTTGCTCGTCTGCCTTCCTTACCTCTTCACCGAGTTAGAGGGTTATTCACAACCTGTAAAACCCAGTTGAACATTGTTTTACTGCTACATCCCTAAGTGACATCTCCCGTACCACGTTTAACCCCTTGTCACATTACAACAGATATTGTAAAAGCCTAAATTACATGATATAATTATGCAAAAGCATAGAAACATGTAAATATTGGCCAAGTTACCATGGTATTTTGTCAACTTTTCTGTATAAAAAGGGACCAAATTGTGTACTTTTCGGACTTCTTTATCCGGTTGCTATCACAGGTTAACCCTGTAGGGAGGACTACCTTTACCTTCGGGCAAATCAGCTTATGCCTTGGGCAAGTTCCTCGCAAATCTAAGCTTTCGAGCTATGGTTCCTGTGATACTAACAAACCGTTGATTCATTTTGGAAGGGTTGGCCATTACAGATTTGCATCAGTCAACACGATTCAGGATTGCCAGTGATAAAGTTTTATTGTAATTGTGCAAAAGGACAATAAATACGACTTTATTGGAAGAAATTTCCATAACCTTCCATTTCAAACTCAAGAAAGGTAAAAACCAGACACCAGTGACCAGTCAATGCTTGGTTACCTGTTACGGTTAGCCTAACTGAGAAGTCTGATTTGGGGTAACCCATCTATGACCAGTCGCAGGCCCAGTGGAGGTGCATGTCATACATTCCAGCTTTTAAGGGTTATTCTTAATCAATATTTTGAAAAACTGTATGGTATTGGTTCAAAGTGATATCGACCCAGGCATAATTATATCAGTCAGTTGAATGTGACAATGTATATACTACATGTAGCCATTTTCGGATGGATTTGTCAGTACCTTTTGTGCGTTCAGGTTTACATGGAAAATAATAGATATTTCCTACACTTCCTTCTTTGATCAAAGCTCTTTATACCTAATGTCAATGTACAAATACTTACGTATAATAGAACATAGTCACATGGCTTTATTCGTGTAAAATTACAAACAATGTTGAACACAGTTACGTTATACAATAGTACAATATGAAAAAATGAAATGTAACAACAGACAACATGTTATGTAACAAATTGTCCCTTCATACATCAGGGCATTTCCTTTACAAATTGTTACTTGCGACATGCAACATTGTTACTAGTGGATTATGCACAATACCATCACTTGCATTAAATATTGAGGCATTATAAAATTATTTGTACAAATGAAAGTTTATTACATTTACATGTGTGATGGCGCTGTATGGAAACAAATCTTTGTTCTGCTAATGATAAAAAGGAAAAAAATATTATATGTTACACTTTATATACTACAATTAATATATGTTTGATATACTTTGGTATGGTTTCCTGTTAACTGTTACCTTCTATTGCCTTGTATTATTACATAACCTCTACCTGAGCTAAATTAGTTATTGTGCTAGGAATTATGCAGCACAATTAAAACTCTGACCTTTACTCCAAAACCTCAACTTTCTAAATGTTTATGCCATGTATGTTACAAAGTTTCTTTTTTCATTTGCAATACAAATATCAGTCCACATAGAAGCTCACAGTTAATTAAAAACTGAATTTGCTTGGTTATCACTCTCTTGGGAGACAATTTAAGTGGAATTAATTCTAGTTCCATTATTTGAAGAATGTTTGAAGTGAATTTTGTGGTAATTCATCTCGATGATCCATATTGGTTCTCTGTCTCATTAAATAAAACATGTAAAAGTAATTTTTTTAACTGTGACATATCACATCTACTCTCAAACCTAATGATGAAAGCTGAAATGAAACAACTTAAAAGGTAATATTTGCTTGCTTTCCTGTAGAATATAATGAGCTGTAGCCGTAGTGCTCAGTTGAAATCACTGGTTATAAAATTCTACACCAACTATAGAAATACCAAAACTATAATGTATATTTGGAAATCGATGTATGGATGTAAAACATTGAGTGCATTCAAAATAACAAGTCATTCCAGAGTGGCTCAGCAATTTACTTCTTCAAATGGCATGATCAGCAAAATACACTCAGTATAGTGAACCGTTCAGTATTGTGGTGGACAAGAATGACATTGACAATGTAATTGTACATGAATTCAATCTGCAAGTTTGGCAAAGCAGAATTAGTTTTGCTAGATCTTCATACATGTTTACACTAGGGATGGCCAAATCCAGATAAAATTTTATCAGGATATCGGAAAATTTTGTTTCTGGATTTTAAATATCCAGATATCCAAATTGTCTGGATATCTGAATTGTCCAGATTATCTGGATATTCAATATTTGGGTTATCCAAATATTCAGATTTTTTTAAATGTCTGAATATCCAAATGTGTGGATTATCCAGACAATTCACTGTATGGATTTGTACAAATTATTCATCAAATCTGATCTATCTGGATATCCAATTTACCCATTGCATCTGAAACGAATTTCAGATAATTTGAAATCTGGTCATCCGAATTTTGTGGCTATTCTTAGTTTACATGTATAGTGTAATATTTACCACAAAAATCCACTAATTGTCAGGAAAGGTTTGTCCTATTCAAGACTTCCATTTGTTTAGTAAACAAAACACCCTCACTGCTCCAAACATTCAATGGACCTGGTGGTAATTACACGCATTGAGCTGCTCAGCCTGTCCAACACTGTGGGTTTAACCATAGGTTGGAAACTGGTCAGTTCCTACACCAATTGTCACTTGACACGCTGTGGCCTGTCATTCTGCTGATTCTAGTCTTATCTGTGCGAGTGCAAACATATATTCTGCAATAGACAGTCTTGTAATCGAGGGGTCCTGGGTCTGATACCAGGTAGAGGAGCATAGTGATTCGGATCCCACTTTAAACTGTAGGTTCAGTCCCAATTACCCCAGTGAAGTGAGACGAGGAAGGCATTGTCTCACTTTCTGAAGTTTCGTAACACCTTGCATTAACTTGCTCTATTCTTGTAGCCTTTACACAACAATGTCCACATCTTCTTTAAACTGCATTGTTACTATGTATGCTCTGCCATACACAGTCTTGATAATACTCATAAAAATACAGCTAACATGATCTATGTGCACTTGAAGTACACTCATATTAAAAAAAAATACATATTCAACTTTTAAAAAATTATGTATTAACAGTTTGTCATCAGATTTCTTTTTGGTGAATACCTTGTAGAATTTGGGTACATGCTGAATTCTCAAGTAATACTTACTAGTGTTTCCAACTCTCTCACCCCTTTGTTGCTTAAGAATGTTTGTAGATCATACATTTTACTTTTTAATTGTAAAAATTTGTGTGTCCGGAGATACTTACTGAACATGATTGAGATTTTTATAATCATTTCCTTAGTTTATCCTGTTCAGCTTAATTGATTCTTAACCACACACTTTAGGTACTGAATATAGTATACCTTATTTGAGTTTCGCAGAAACTTTACACTTGACTTGGTTTATTTTACTTCGAGTTTCTGCCATGTTTGGCTAAATGCGAAGATGAGGATAAGTGATGATATGATGGACACTCACAAAGAACACCCATGCTCAGGCTGGGATTCGAACCTGCAACCCCCTGGCATCATTGTGTGCTGTGCTAACCACTGCGCGCTATGAAGCCAGGGGTCCCGTGTTAGCAAGCAGTGCAATTTTACACATTTCATTCCTGCAAGGTATTCAAAGTTTGTAAGTGCAGCTGAAATTTCCTTATTATAGACTTTTTCTTATGTTTGTAAAAAAAGTGATTTTTCTGCAGGTAAAATTTGGATTTTAAAACTTTCAGTGTGCATTTCATCTTTCTTTTTTGTAATTTCTATATTAGAAAACCACTTCTTTTGTTTGTTAGACAGCTTTGTTGGCATTATTACCATGCTAATTTATCTACATTAATCGCTGTCATATCTCTTTTGTTGACATAATGTAAAAATTTGAATTTTAAAAGCCTGGAAAACTTAAAAGTAAAATACATTATGTCACTTTCGCACTAAATCAATTGATTGTGTTTTTTTCACACTAGAGTGCAGCAGTATGACACACATTGTGAGCCTGGATTTGACTGCTTTGTCAACACACGATACTAATAGCTTTTTTATTTCAGCGTGAAATTGTCCTTATACAATATTTACATGCAAACAGCTGTTTCACTTCTGAACAAAAGTCTAGTAACTACAATCAAAACACTTCTGTGTACAGTAACAGGTTGATATTTCATTCATTACTCCCCGAAAGTAAAATATTTTTTCTTGCTGAAAACAAGAAAAAATTTCATGGAATTTCACTGCGTTTCTTCTACTTACACTTTATTAAATCAATTTTGTGGGTGCTGAAGAGCAGATACACACACTTTGCTTCTTCTCTTGCTCAGTGTGAAAACATAACACTTACACAACTAGGAAGATCTAAAGATCTCATTACTATACCCTGTCTCAGGTATCTTTGGAGCAAGGTCATGCATAACGTCAGAGAAGGTGAGGAAATTGCGTGGGCAGAGCAAAGCAGGACACGCTGCTGCGAAGGCTGGTAACTGCACTCGCTTCCCCCCCTCCATGCAATAGAGTTCATTGGTGGGGCCATCCCACGTCACTACTTGCGCAGAGACTTGTATTTGTTCGCCTTCTCCAGAGATAGCTGGAACAGGGTATATAAACAGAATCACTGCACCTATAGGCAATGAATGCATATGCTCCAAAAGTACCACATTTAAAAATCAACTGACTTCCTATAATTTGGCATTTCGTCAGAGATATGTGTGAAAACAATGAGAAAAATATGTGATGCAACGATTCCAACATAATCCCATTGTTGAGAGTGACAACAAGAACAAATTCATACGTTCGACTATATATGCTTAACAAAACACAGCATATTTAATTTTCTACAAAGGCTGTTCATCAAAATGCAATGCATCAAAAATAATGACAATATAATCCTCTTATCTTTTTTTGGCATCACTATCATTTATGTAACAAATCACAGACTAGCCAATACACATCGTATTTGTTGGAACTAATGCACAAAAAGATTTATCAATGCTACACCTATCATGTTTTATTTTTGCAAATGTTGGGTTACCTTAGGAAATGGATTGTCAAATCATCTTCAGAAAATAATTTCTATGTAACATACAAAGTAGCACGTCCATCCACGATTCTCTTTTCAGGATTATGCCATGTCCTAGAAATATACAGGAATACATTTATGCTATGCACAATATGTGTATCATACATGTCAAATTATAAATTTATATCGAAAGTATTTCGTCAAGCAAATTGCCAAAGTAGTTTTTTCTAAACAAGTGTATGTTGTTTATGACTGGCAAAAAAATATGTGCTTAATGGGTCATACTGATAAAGGTAAGTAAGTAAGCCTTTGATTTACATTTTTCAAGGGAACACAATGAAAAATGTAAATGTGGGAGAATGCAAACTCCAGGAAAATTTTATAACAAATTTCTATATTAGGAAGAAGGAATGCATAATGTGAAAAATGTAAAACCAAGGAACATAAAATCAAGATTCCATTATATGTATATGAGCTGTACAGCACAAGCCCAATAAATAACTTGCCTATTATTATTATTATTAATAATAATAATAATATTAAGATTGAAGCAATACCTGTTTTGACCTGGTACAGATTAGGGATGGCAAAATCCGGATAAAATTTTATCAGGATATCAGATAATTTTCTATCCAGATTTCAAACATCTGGATATCCATTCAGATTATCCAAATTATCCAGATATCTGAATTATTTGTATATCAGATCCAAAATGGGCGGATACCTGAATGTGTGCAATATCCAGTGTGTTTTATAATTTATCCGTTCTACAGCCTATTCACATATTCTTTATTCATTACTTTCATATTTCACTGTACATATTTTCCACAAATCCTTCATTAAATTTATTCTATCCGGATTATCTGGATATCCAAATTTTCCCAATACCAAAATTCTCCGGATATCCAGATTATCCATTGCATCTGAAATGGATAATTTGAAATCCAGATATCTATTATCCCAATTTCTTTGGCCATCCCTAGTACAGATATCAATGCCAACGCTCTTACTGATTCCCACTGGCACTGATGGCAATGTCTGGAAATTGATCATTTAAAGTATTTCAGAATATTCAATATCAATCACATCAGCCAATACAAGAATAAATGCACCATTTCACATAATTACCTTTTCTTCCCAACCTTCAATCTCTCCAGCCAGCTGATAGTGGTGTCTCCGGAGAGCAGACAGGCGTTCCCTCTCCTGCTGCAAGGATGACTCCAGCTCCAGAACCCTCACTTGGCTCTCCATCTCCTGCTTCTTGGCCTGGTGCAGCGACAACCCAGACACGTCAAGCTCCTCTGCAATGGATAGAAACTATTACATGTGGACTTTTGCTACTGTTACATAATTTGTTAATTGATATGCACACTTATTACTAGGACCCACATCTTTATGTCCTATAAAACTGTAAAATATGTATGTAATTATGTCATAAAAATGGAAAAAATGTCATAAGAATGCATAAATATTCCCAGTAAAGCAAAAAAATATGCACAACAGTACTTGCGAATCTCTCATCATACAGGAAGTCAATATCTTCCAGGGAAGATCGACTAGGGTGGGGTATTAAACTGAAGTCAGAATTCCTTTAACCAAAGAATGTAGTGAGAAAATACTGAAAATATTCTAAGTTTAATTTACTATTACGTCAGATTTACACCTATGTGGAAACTTAAGCATAATTGGCAGCTAGCTACAGCTCTGGTAAATCTAGGCAATCAATAGAATCTGAAAAGTAGTCTACAAAATTTTTGTCAGAACATGTTACACTGCACATATAATATTGTGGCAGCAATCAATACACAAACAACATTTTAGGGGGAGTGGGGGCTGTAAAGTATCGAATGTTATTTTTACTTTTGACATTGTTTTGAGAAGCAAAAAAAAGGTAAAAGAAATGGGAACAACTGAAACTTGTTTACTTCCTGTCCGGTAGTTCTCGTGCCTGCACAACAATGACAATGTAATAATGATTTGCGTATCAATCGACTATAAATTGAAGACAACAACTGTTTACCTATAACTTTTGGACTACACCTGGGGTGAGATCTGTTCTCGCGATTTATTTAAAGGGGATTCAAATTTCCGATTGTTAAAGCCGTTGAGCCAGTTCCATCCTTCCGTTAACCGTACTTTTTGCATAAAGCTGACTTTACTTTATTTCAAATGATTTCCTGTCGATTCCCATGTCAGCAGAGTTTAAACATCCACTGAAGGTCGCCAGTATAATATGCTTGTAAGAAGCTACTTCCAGCACTTCAGCCGGACCCTTTGGCGAAGTGATTGGTCTATCGAGCTCTGACGCCAGGGGTCCCGGATTCGAATCATGCCTTTGGTGAAATATGTCTTATTACGATAATATTGAAGAAATATGTTGTAAAAATGCAAAATTAGTCAAATATGTCTAATCAAGTGCACCTATTTCAGCTGATGTTCATGAGATATGTAAAGATCTCACCCCAGTATTCGATCCGATGCCAAATAAAAAATATGTTATAACAAAGTCCTGGGTCCTACTTATTACCAATAATTTAACCAATCTGATATTGCTATAGTGGGGCCACATGCAAAAGGACCTGCGTAGATCCACGTGTCCTACGCATCGTACTTGCGTGTAGTGGGGAGGGGTACAAGCGAGCAAGCTTCACTGAGGGCAGAGCTGAATGGATGGAGGAGAAGATGCACGAAGGCTTCTGACTGAAGGATCTTTTGTTTGTGGTCATACCATATAAATAGAATGTAATTTAGTGTAAAATTCTTCCATTTCATTATTTTTTTAAAAATGAATGTAACAGTACAATTCATGTATGCGAGTTTTATGAAGTAAATGTCCAAATATGCATTTTTCAAAAGATAAAACTTAGTACAGTTACCTGATTATATACATTTAATGAGAGGGTAAATAAGCCATTCAGGTTCTTCATGAAACATATTAGATGTCTGCATCTGGAAATTTTATACCAGCACTTTACTGGTATTGGCAAAATTTTCATAATGGTCCATGCCCTAAAAAAAACCTTCAACTTCTCTCTTATAGTCAATATTCAAAACCAAATGATACGTATCAATTACTCACCACTTAGTTGACATACAAATACAAAATTTAGAATACTGAAAGACCTACATGTAATCAAAATGTCTCAATCAGAACACCAATCCCTGTGTATGCAAGTCACATGAAAAAGTCAACAATCAATCACTCAATAACATTTGATATCACAAACAAATTCTGAAAGACAATTCAGATCTTCCGAAGATAACAACCTCAATATTTCAGTGTTATATTCCCAAAAATTCGCCTTTTTATTAGTACACTTTTCTGCCAAGTACATGGGTTGTAAATAAAGTAGTGACAACACTGTCAGGAAAAGGTGATGACAACGTGCATGTGCTACCAGGCAGTGAGCAATGTCCGTTTGGGCCCATGTTGATGTGTGGAGTGTCAAAAGGGGTTGGTACAGCGAGTGCTGTGGTGTATGCACGATGCTGAAATGAACACCATTTTCTGTACTGCTCTAAAACATGTTTACAAAAGTAGAACAGTGATTATGGATCAAAATCCAGGTTTGATCATGGCAAAAATGCACGACAATGTCAGCAAGACTTGCATGAAGCCTGTAGCAACAATACCTAGCCGTATCTGATGGTTGCATAATGTGTAAGTGCATTTCTTTAGGAGGTTGCGATGCGTCCGTGAGAACTACCTCAACATGAGGAAAATTGCATCATGCTGGGTTCCCGATATTGTCACCATTGTGCAACCAGCAGGTAAGGCAAGTTATTGTTGCTTCAGGCTTCATGCAAGTTTTTATCACATTCTTGTGCATTTTTGCCATGATCAAACCTGGATTTTGATCCACAATCAATGTTCTACCTTTGTAAACATGTGCAGAAAATGGTATTCATTTCAACGTCGTACATACACCACAGTACTCACTGTACCGACCACTTTTGGCACTCCACACATCAACATGGGCCCAAACTGACATTGCTCACTGCCTGGTAGCACACGCATGTTGTCATTACCTTTTCCTGACAGTGTTGCCACTACTTTATTTACAACCCACGTATATCTAAAATTATACCTTTCTTGCACTTTTAAACTGATATTTTAAATTGTAGGTCACATGGCCTACACCTGTTTACGATAGTTTCATTCGTTGGAAACAATTTCTGAGGGAATTATTTTCCACTATTTCTCACATGAAAAATACCGATGTTACTGCTTTATTGTGATGGTAGGGCACGCTCAATCTCCACCACTTTGCTTGGTGATGCAAAACATTTCCATAGAAAGTGAAAAACTAGACACAAGAATAATGGATTTTCCCAGTATTATTTAGTTTTTAAGCACAAAATGTGTTGAAATTCACATTTTATTCCAAATTTGCATTATTTCATGATTTTCAATGGGTGAAAAATGTGTTCAAAATATGTTACCGCACATACATATAAACACTTTCTTGCACCAATTAACATTTTTCTGTGTTATCCTATTTGCAAAATATCAAGGTTCATTCTTTGTAAATATTCTTCACTGGAACATTGAATGTCAGTTCAAATCAGAAACTATTGCAGATATAAAGATAAAATTTTGTTTGCGGGAGTTTATTACGATGCAAATTAATGACTGACAGTTTATTCAACAATGGAGCACTTGTGGCTAAATTAGGACTGGAAACATACACACCAGTATCAATCACGCAGATACAGTGCAATCCCAATGGTTGTTGGTTTTCCTTCATGGTCATATTGTCCCACATTTTAAGTTCTTCAACTCAATCTCCTGAAAGATGCAAAATCGAGGATTCACTGTACACACAAAGAGATTTGAAATGCTTACCACTTTCTTCCACCATCTGACTACAGGACTTGGCCGTTGCAACCACTCCACCTGTAGCCTGCGTGACACCACGGGATGCCGTGGACAATGCGGACAGATTTGGGCTGCTGCGGTGTGCTTTCACCCTACTGGCCACTACAAGCTGTGCTGTGCTGCCTGCGATCTCCTGGGAGGCAACAACCAAGTGCTCAAACTTCCCCTGGCCACTTACCACCTTGTCAGCGGCATTTCTGTTGAAGAACAATATGAATAATTCATTAGACATTACAGTCACAAGGGTAATACTTTCTTCTCTCATCAGGATTTTTCAAAAAGATCCACATTACCATTTTTACTCAATCCAATATGTTGCACAAAAGAAAAAAATTGCTTTACTTAGATATGGTATATTTTCCTTGTGCAGTCTATATACATTTTTGTGGGGGAGGGAGAGGGAGGGAGGGAGAGAGAGAGAGAGGGAGAGAGAGAGAGGGAGAGAGAGAGAGGGAGAGAGAGAGAGAGGGAGAGGGAGAGGGAGAGAGAGAGAGAGAGAGAGAGAGAGAGAGAGAGAGAGAGAAGAGGTGCAAGGTGCGGTTAACAGTTTCCAAAGACATATTTAGATGATTCGCCATTTGTCTTTGGGTTGGTGGATTCTCTTGCATGGCCATTCTGCAAAGTTTCGCCTGCATACTGGTGGTGGCTTGTGTGCACGACCATGTTCTCCTCTCCTTCGTTGGAGAACTGAACGCTGGGGCCATGCAATCCTTATACTTGCCGATCACATTCTTTAATAAAGTCAAACGAACATCACAATCCTTGTTCTTACACTACTTCCTGATCATTGACACACTGAACTTTGCATCATAAAGGGCTACAACATAACCTTCTCAAAAGCAACTCAGTTTTGGCAGCATTTTCGGCCCAGCCAGAAAACGCAAATGCTTGGAAAAGTTATACAACATACTCCTCCCAAAAGTGGCTCAGTTTGGGCAGGATTTTCGGCTCAGTGAGAAAACACTACCACTCTTTTACAGCTCACACACTACACTGACAAACATGCCCGACCAAGGTTGGGTGAGTTAATTCTAAGTGCAGGGAGAAGGAATCGCGTTTGGTCACATATACGCTGAACAGCCTCTGTATCATATCGTCCTCCTCCATGGCTGTGCGGTCTAAGGTGCTGTGCTTTGGGCTCCGACTGCGGGACAGCATGGGTTCGAGTCCACCTGGGTTCAGTCTCTGTGTTCTCGGTCTGTGTATAGGATCGATGGCAACACAACAATCATGAGGAAATTGGGGAGCTACGAGTGAGTAGCGTAATCTGGTCTCGGAAATCTCCTATAATGACTGGGGGTTTGACGTGCTGACCTCACATCACCCCATTACCTGTTGAAGATCTCCACACCTCTACGTAGGATTGTGGGATGGAGACTGGCAGTCGGGAGATCGGCCAAGGCCCTTCAAGGGTTGTCGAGCCACAGGTTATTATTTATTATTATGATTACATCATATCGTCATATGAGAACAAGAGGAACGTAACTCAAAATGTGCAGTTTTCAGTTTTGTATAAACAAACTCCTCTGAAGAGTTCTATTTGGAGTCAGACAGACATATCCCCACCTCTAATCCTTAGCAGTAAAATGGAGTCACGCATCTTCAATTTACTGACACTTTTTAAAAGCCACACATATTCCTAAGAATACATTATTTCCTCTCTCCTGCAAATTTGATAAATTTGAGTTATGTCTCTCCGGTTCAGACACAACGATATGAATATTTTTAGTAAAGCTCTTGTGGATTGAATCAATATTATTGTTGTGGAACACTTGGCTAACGTTAATAAATACTCTCAACAACTTTGGCCCTTTTGGTATGGAGAAAGTAAATCTATGTTTTCCTCTATGGTGCATAAATTGCAGATATCGTGGATATACGTTCTTCGTTTCTAAGTGCTCATGGAAACATGTATGTGTTTCTACATCATTCGCCGAATGTTTTGCTATTTCAGTTCATAATTTGCCCACTTGAGGACAGCACAAATGCTGCTTCTTTGTTCCTTCTCTGCTAGTCTTTGTGGCATGTATTCTGTGCATTTTCTCACTTGGCACAATGACTGACAAAGTTCTCCAGGTTGTTCCCGGCAGATACTCTCCCAGGATGATATTCAGCGTTGTCTGGTAAATGTTGTGAATGATTCTGGGTCTGAACTGAAGAAGAGAATGCAGAAAGTGATATAAATCACTGAATAATTAGAAAAAAATAGAGATAAGGAACAGGATTTCTTTTAGAAATTATTTTATTTGTGATGGCAACCCTGACACTTAAAGAAAATTGCATATAGTTTTTATAAGCTATGTTTTAGTGTGCAGTAGTTTGTACTCGTACACAAAATTTAAGGTGAGTACAGTACATAGTAACTGAGTAATAAAGAGAAAAAAATAAGAGATTTTTGAATTTTTGGAGGTTGGCAACACTGACACTTGAAAGTTATTGTACATTATATCTTAGATAATAGTATTTTGTACTGATATACAAAATTTTAGGTCTGTACAAAACGTAGTAACAGAGTAAAAAACAGAATGAACAAACAATTATACATTTTTGGGTGGCAACACTGATGCATAAAAAAAATACATGCAAAATTTGAGGTCTGTACAGGACATAGTAACAGAGTAATTAATTTTAAGAAAAGTGACCAAAATGGTACGCTGGTTGTGATATTTCCGTTAAATTGATATGTTAGGGTATCAGGTCATAGTAGTACTAGCTCAGCTATTTGAAATACATGAAATGCAGGAGACTTTTGTATTTGATACAAATTGTGCCAAACTAAAAATGCAGATTTCTAGAAAAGTAATTCCAAAAAATGATAAAGCATCAGTACTTGAAAAAAAAAAAAAAAAAGAAAATACTGTAACATCGAAAAATGAAGGTCTTGGATTATAATTACACCAGTAGTTAAAACATGGTTTCTGCAAACACTACAAATAAAAAATAAGAGGGAGGAGACTTACACAAGAAATTTGGCACCCATTCCTACAGCCTTGGCAGCAGATATAAGACCTTCCGTCCATCGATGGTTTCTCTTGTAAAATTCTGTTGCAGATGCTGTTCCCTGGAAAAATAATTGTTAAGTAGTATCAAGCATTTACTTATTGAAGATGAAACCATTACTGTAAGCTATCAATGAAGATACTAATCGATATGAAGGTAAGTCTACACGCATTCTCGATCTCAGTTAAAGACAGATGGTGTGGTTAGCACCCCATTCTTCTCTACTGTACAATCAAGGAGGAGGTTGGGTGGATCTCAAAGTTTCCTAGACTACTTAGCCATGCAAAAAATCCTATCGTTTGAATGAGGGAATACCGTTTGCTTTCTTTTGCGGTGTTCGCAAAAATGCCACGTGACATTTTCATGGAGTGAAATTATCCTGGAAGTTTTGCAAAATTAGAAGTTTCATATTATTGTGCACCAATATTGTGTGAAAAACTGCATTTTGTGATTACATAACAGGCATTTTAATAGTCTGTTGTAATACTGGAACATTTTGAATCAAAACTTTGGTCAACTGGTGCTTATAATTTGAATGAAATACTCAACCATTAATATTTATAAATACGAGTATCTTGAACAACTTTTAATTGTTACAAGTATTGGTATTGGTGGGAATCGGTAAGAGTATTGTCTGAAAGTGGTATCAGATCGGTCCCAATGTCAACAATTCAACTACTTAGTATCTGCTGATTTCTCTAAAATTACTAGAGATAACATAAAATTCTCCTGGAATGAAAGACATATTACGTACTAGTACAAGGGAGTGTCTAATGAAAACCTTAATTTTTGTTTATTATCTAGTAGATTTCTCTATATAGCGTTGCACAAGCTTGCTGCATTTTAGCACAGACCTATTGCTGATATACATGTATTTTCAAGTTTGAGTTAATGCCTGTAAACCTTAAGAAGAATAAGTCTTTGGGGGTCCACGTGCAGTCACTTATGAGCCACCGAGAAGACCTTTCCACCCATCTGCCTGTGAACTGGGGCCATTGTCGAACTTTCTCCTCCATTAGTAAACTTGCTGGGGTGGTAAGCATGCACGGAGATATTCAATTTTAATTTGCAAAGAAATTTCTGTAAGTTTAAGGCTGACAGAGGGCAAGAAACCACTCCTCTTCAGTGATGCATTTTCAAGCTCACTTGATTAGTGTTGCAGCCTTAAGGTCATTTTGTAAATAACAGTTGATACCTCATGTAAATTTGAGCTGTAGACAGTCTGCCCTATAATTTTTATTAGACTTTTACAGTTTTCATTTGACTCTTGTAATATAACTTCTCAATTGCCTGTCCATCAATGGAGTCAAATATTAACAATCACTATTATAGTGACATATCCAGAACAATTTGGTTGTTTGGGGAAACTTTGGAAGTTACAAAGACAAACTTTTGTGTAATGAAATCAGATTGAAATGCTAACTGATTATGTTAAATTATTCTCATTGGCTGTTTGCTAAAAAGTCTGTAAGAAGTTATCTAATATTCTAATTTGTATCCACGTAGCAATATGAGGTTACATGTATCTTTATCTTGTTTTGCAGTAGAACAGGTAGGACCATGCAATATTTCTCATGCAATGGTGAAAGTAATAAAGAAAAAAGGCCTGCTACAAGATTACAAGATGCTACAGGGTGTCCAAAAAGTCATGCAACCCAGACTTTGAACATACACAAAGTTTGTACAAGAAGAGATAGACATGAAACTTGCACTGGGTATTAACTTTGTCTATGTGAATATTTTTTAAACGTTAAACTAGAAAAATCATACTTAAATGTTCAGCATGCGGGAAAAGTTACCAAGGTGAAAAAAAGTTTTTGTATGAAGTAAAAAGATGCATGAATAAAAGACAGCTGTGGAGTAGCTTGCAAAATTTTTTGATGTGTATAGATTGTCTCTGTGGGGATTTATTGAATTGATAAAATAACGATAAATGTCCATGCATTTTATGCATTACAGCTTGCCAGCTACAACACCAGGGGTCCCGGTTAGGTCATGGGTGTTTGTGAGTGTTCTCACCAGTTTCATCATATCACACTCATCCACATCTTCGTGATTAGCCAAAAGTGGCAGAAATGTGTAGTAAAATAAACCAAATTAATCAAAACAAATCAATGAAGCATTACAGATGACTTATGGCATTAATTATACATATTAAAAAAAGTATGTTTTCTTAAAAAAATATGAGGTGTAGTGACAACATTGGTTGTGCCAGGTGTGCTAGACATCTGCCTATGGTATTCAATCAATGTCCAGATGATATAAAAGAGTTATTTTTAGGAAACTAGATCATCAGAAGGGTGTGATGGAGAACAATTAGTGGCATAAATAAACCAGTCTTTAGGTTCTTTAAATAATTTTATTAAATTCTGGTTTTGTAGCTTGATTCAAAAGTTTACTTAATATGCAATGAGCAATTACCCATATATTGATTGATTGATTTGCTATATTTTACTTCACTTTTGTGCCAATTTGGCAAAGATGGGGATGAGTGATGATACGATGAAATTGATGAATGGACACTCGCAAACACATCCCCAGGCTGGGATTTGAACCCAGGACCCCTGGCATCATAGCACGATGTGCTAACCACTCTGCCACGTGGGCCTGCAATTATCCATATATTAATGCTAAATGTATACAAATATATGAAAAACATGGGTTTAATAGCAGCAAACGCGGTAACATGAAGAATACACCACCGAAAATCCTAGGAACAGAAAAAACTGCATGCTGAAAGGCAGACAGCAAGAATGAAGTAGTACATACATATGAGGAGGTTAAAGATGGAAGGAAAGAGAAGCGGAGAGAGAATGAACAAGATGAAGAGAACAAATCGTGAACGGTATGAAAGGGAGAGGAAGGAGACTAGTGAAAATAATGGGAAAAAGTTAGGAGAAGACTGCTGACAGAAAAAAAAAATTACGAGCCTTGATCTGAATAAGGACTCACCTGGTGGATGGATAGTGCAACCAAAAAGTTATAGTACGTACCTTCCCCTGTGCAACAATTTCTGCCTGAAGCAACTTTGATTTCTGAACCAGAACACGAATTGCTTGCATGAGTGTGGTGCAAGAGTCCAAGATTTTTTCATTCACTTCCAATTTAATTCCTGAATCTGCTGCTCTAGATTTGTTCAACATTTCCTGTAAATAAAAATAAGAAAATTATAGAAGTGTTAGAGATGGTTATAATTAACAGGTACTAAAGCTAATATTTTTTCCAGTCCAATATTTCTATAGAGTTCACAATTCTTCCCAATATATATTTATGGAACATGCGATATATAGAGGCATACATATTTCGTTTTTGACGAAAACACAAAATGTGAAATAACACATTGTAATGTTAATTTTTCAAGTTTCTGAAAGGTGCGAGGTGCATTTTCCTACCCTGTTTTGTCATGAATGATGCGAAATGGACTGCAAAATGTGAAATAAGACTCTGAAACATGAAATTTAGAGTTCATTTACATATGTGACACTTTCTGAGTTTAAATTATCCTGAGAGTTATGCTATTCATGGAAAATAGATTAATTCTGCTGTAAATATTTGAGAAGCGAAAGTGGATCCCTTCATACATGAATAAACTAAATATTCTGGTAACTAGATAAATGTGCTATTAGAAGGGATATGTTTATTTTCTGTAATAAGTGCAGTTTTTAAATCAAATTTAGGATTATGTTTACAATTGTAAAACCCAAATGTCATTTTATATAGTTTTTGATCAGATTTTTCATCGCTATAACACTTAATTGACTCTTTTTGAACAAAATTTTGCTTTTTTATTTACCAAAAATATGTGCTTCCAGCAATATATCTGCAGAAATAATTTAAAAAGTTCATTCTATATTTTTCCAACATTTTATATTATAATGCCAATGAATTTTTAAAAAGCAATTGTACAAAGTAAAGTTCAATTTTCTTTGATTAGTTTAAACAAATATCACAGAGTAATTAATTTTATTATCACAGCGAGATCAATTGATTTCCCACATCTCAACACCTAACCTTATACGTACCTCTATCCTCGCTGCAGCCTCCTCTATAGCCTTATCCATGCTCGTGAGCTCGCTTTCCACCATGTCACCTATCTGCTCCAGGGAATCCCCTTTGAGGGCGCTAGTGAGCCTGTTCACAAGCTGCGTCACTTCCTCTATCTTCCCTTTCACCACCACTATGCTCCCCGAGACTTCCCCTGCTTTATCCCTCTGTTTCATGTTCATCAGAAGCACAAGAGATTCCCTTCCAACAGATTTACACACCTCAGCAATGTCTGGAATACAGCGAGATAAACATCAGTACATTTTTCGGACGTAGGTAAATTTCTCCAACTTTACCAAGTTCTTGAGTATTTTCACGATATTCTCAGACTTTCAAGAGTCAGTAGGAAACCTGATTTAGCAATGAAACATACAACAAGTCATGTGAATTTAATCCTCTCCTGGTATCATACATGTATGAGACGGTTCTACTTTTTGCATGCCCACCCTTTGCTCTCCTGATGAAACTAGTCAAAGGATAAACTACTACTGACTTAGCCAACACTTAATTACATTTTGATTGATTTTACTTTGCTTTTCTGCCACATTTGGGTAATAACGAAGATGAGGCAAGGGGTGATATGATGAAATTGATGAAGTGACACCCACAAAGAACACCCATGCCTAGGCAGGATTCGAACCTGGGACCCCTGGTTTCGTAGTGTGCTTTGATAACCACTCCATTATGGAACCTTCCCTCACTACATTCCTAAACCAACTCATGATTTCACTACCCTCAAATTCACCTGGTCCCACTCCAAAGACCCAAGTGACCATCCTAGATGTGGACATCCACATAGCGGGAGACCACTTGGAAACATCCATACATATCGACTCTTCCAGCTCACACCCCTACCACACCAAAAAGGCCATCCCATTTTCTCTAGCTCTCAGAGGCCAATGCCTCAACTCATCCCCCTCATCCTGCCAAAACTACAACCTACGCCTGCACCAAGTCATAACCAACCGTGGCTACCCCTCCACCCTCATCAACAAACAAATCACAAGAGCCACCTCCCACAACTGCACCAAACAACCCAAAACCAACCCTCCAGCTCTCATCACCCAATACCACCCACACCTTATGAAAATCTAACATACCCTCCACTTCCTCCTTCCCAACCTGCACAGTGATCCTGACACCAGGGACATCTTCCAGGATAAACCTAGGGTCGTCTTCCATCGCCCCCCCCCCCCCCAACCCTCAAGAACATCTTGGTCCATAACACACCCACCCCTTGCACCCCACTCCCCCAGCCCACAAGTGCAAGAAAGCCAGGTGTAAGACCTGCCCCGAACTCTTCACCTCCCCCCACCCTCCAGATCCCTACCTCTGAAGGTGAGTTCATCCTTCACCATAATGGCACCTGCCACTCATCCAACCTCATATACACCCTTATCTGCCAAGTCTGCGGTAACTTCTACCTGGGCGAAAACCTCCACCCCCTTGAATCTTACGATCAATAACCATCATTCCTTCACCCAAAACTCTGACCTCACAGTTGCCATCCATACCAACAGCAATAATACCACCTTCAACAACTGTTTCCATGTTGCTATTATCCATCTTTTGGAAATTTGTCATATATCTCCCAATATGAAGAAAAAATCACATCTGCAGTCATGAACACACAAAAAAACACTGACATTACTGATCCTTGTCCACCACTGTCATATGTGCATGTTTCAGCGTTTGTTGTGATTAATATGCTTTAATTTAGCATTATATATATTGATGTTCATTAGTAACTAAAGTGAGAATATGAACCAGAACTCAGCCCATCTCAAACTCGGACAAGAGGCATAAAATGTAATTTAAAACAGGGAAGTCCTAACAAGAATGATCTTCTCAATGAGTTATGATGCAAATGAACAAATCTTTGAAAGAACTTGGAATAATTGTTTGAAGTGTTAGGTGAACATGATGAGGCAATAGTGATGATTATAATTTACATTTAGATTTATTTACTGTTATATTTATACAATATACATCTGTAAGATGATGATTTTAAAATTTTAGTTATATAAATAGAACCAAAAGTGGTATATGACTAGATTTACCAGATTTCCGGTTTTTATCGGACATGTCCTACATTTTAGCCTGATGTGCGGCATCCAGGAGGAATTTGAAAAATATCATAAATGTCCAACATTTTGAGCTTCACATAATTAATATTAATTAGGGAAAAATGTGTGTTTCAGTTGAACAAAGAGAAATCATGCAAGTTACAAGTCTATGGACTCAATAATGAAACTCGAACTCAACAGTGAAATTTATTTTGATTCAGTATTACGCAAAAAGGAAATAAAGATTTCGGCTGGAACAAAAACTGAAGAAATTTATGAACAAAGTTTTGGGGTCACATTGAACTTGAAACCACCCTAGACGAAACTTCTGGGATTATTTTAAGTTACGGTTGAATATTTGTTTGCTATTCCAGGTCATAATAAGAGAGTACTTTCATTACCATCAGCACAACAGAGTCATGAGAGATTTTTTTTTTTTTTTTTTTTTCAAAAAGTCTGTAGAATGTTTGGTACTGGGGTTTAGTATAATTTGAGTTTGATTGTTTTGTCCCTCATAAATATATTTTGACTAAACCTGAAATTTTGATAAAAATTGGCACTGAGAAGTATCAGTTAATAAGAAATGTATTGTTAGTATTGATTACAAGATTGGAAATTTTGCATTTAATAATTCATTAAGAAATCGTATTTTTTAAAGCTGAAAAGGATATATTTTGCATTACTTTCTAACATGTTCTGTAAATGTGTATTTTTATTGCGAATGTTTTGAGGGTATATTTTGCATTACTTTCTAACATGTTCTGTAAATGTGTATTTTTATTGCGAATGTTTTGTGTCCTACATTTTGGGACAATATGTCCTACTTTTCCCTCATAGCGATCTGGTAACCCTATATATGACAGGCAACACTGTGCACTCTTAATAAATAAGAAATTTGAATATCCAAAAGTGATTTTTGAATTTTATAAAAAAAGGACAAAAATTTGGAATTCAAATTTAAAACATACGAGTTATTTTGTGAATTTGTTTTCTTTCATAATTTTGGTTTTGTATACCAATTCTGTGTCTTACGTGTCTGATAAAGTAAATATATTGAAATCAACAATACATTTGTGGGAAAAAAAGAAAGGAAGTGGCATATTTTAATGGAGTTGTTTTTCAATTTATTATATAGATTCATTCTTTGTATTTGTTCCACAAAATCTTTGCTCAGATTTGGGTCAAAGAATATGTTAAAAGGAGTTAAATTAAAAAATTATTTAAAAAAAGAAAATATTTTTTTCTGTAATAGACACTATGACACCAGTCATGTAACAAAAAATATATGATACCAGTTAAAGGTTAAAGAAACAGTGTCTTAATGTGAACTTATCATGCACAGATGAACCTTATCTCGGTCTTTTTACCTCGGATTTGAAAACTATACGGTCGAGATCGAATTCACATTTATATGAAATAAAGAAATTAGTTTCAAATCTTTACATGATAAAATACGAGTAGTTCAATTTTAACTTTTTATATCTTGTAAAATTACTGGCACTAATATATATTCACTTTGAGTGCATAAGGAAAATTACCAACATCGAGTATTAACACACTATATATTTTAAAAGAATTAAACGACTGAGTATAACAAGATCATACATAAATTCAGTACACGTTCATATATGTATATAACGAAGCATGAATATTACATTACATTAACCTTGTCTCATATTACAGGTTTATTTTAAGTTTATCACTTCAAGTCAATTATTACGAAGAAGAATTATTTCCAATCTTGCGTAGATCTTTACGATGAAAATAGCAAGAAATGCTCGACTGTCCACAGTGGAAACAAATACGAATTATGTAATTTAATACGTTGAACAGACTTTCACATTCGGAGTAAGTTAATTTTTCGTAATTTCGAAATAGGCCTTTCAATTATGTAGCTACATTTATATTCACTATACTTATCTGATAACTCGTCTTGAAGATAAGATGGCTGCCATTTTAACGTCCTATGGATCGATCACTTTTAATGTCCTTTTTCACTTATTATATTCTTCACGACTTTTTTGAAGTTTTAAAAAGCGTTACTGCTCCTTTGGTAACATATTTGTCATCTTTCCTGGACAAATCATGTTGATTTACATGAAATAATTCCAAATTAAGTCTTCGAAATATTTAGCGACTTCATTTCCCGTCGAGGTTGATCTTTCAGATGAAGCAGTGTATCCGAACTCACACTGTTACAACTTTTTTCACAGTATACAAACTTGCGAATACTTTTCAAGTGACAAACTTAGAATTGTACAGTAATTATACATTAAAATACTTGTAAAATAGATTAGATACAATAAAATAAATTTTACAATATTTCCTTACATGTTTACGTATTTTATTTTCATCTTTTACCGTTATTTTAAGTTTTACAATTTTATTGGGAAAAAGGTTATTTACGCACAACTTAGATTTTTCCCTTTCTGTGAGTTGGCTATGTGTCCAAGTTTAGGATTACTTCACAGCTTTTGGATTACTCTACAAGGCGCTTCTTTACAGCAAATCGTAAGTTTAATGTCGAAAATCAACCAAAATTATATTAAATGGTTTGTACATGTTAGTAATATGTTTTAAATACATGTTCGTGCCCAAATACTTATGAAAGAGCAAATAAAAGCTGTTGAAACCAAACATATGTGCGATTATGCATAAATTGGCAATTTTCGGTAAGCATATTCTTGATACTTCACCAACCAAATTACATCGCTAAGATATAAAAATATTTTAAATACGTGCATTTTACATACGTACTTCAGTTATATTAAAGCCAAAATGATGCCAATTAATTTTGTACAAATATAAACTACCAAATACGACCTCAAATCGTAAATTTCAAGTAATAAAATTATTTTATTTTTCACTTTATGATGGTACTCATTCTGATACCGTCATACTGGCGCCCAATGGGCTTACCCACGCCAAACTATTATTTACTATTTTATAAACTTGTAACAACTCAAGAGATCAGAATTTGATCTATTATTTCAAAGAAATCAAGATAATTAAAAGAACATAGTAACAATAAATTTCTTTCTCAATCATGAAGTGATAATGAACTTCTATAGCACGTCATACATTTTGTGTCAAAATTATAGACCAGAGAAAATATTAACTTATATATTAGGAAACTTTAATATGTTTCTGAGCTGAAGTATTGTTTATGTGATATAATGTTAAATTAAAATACATGAAAAATGAAGTTCAAACTTCGAAGTTATGGTGAAATTAAATAGCATATCAAGTATTATGTGTCAAATAACAAACAAAAGCAAAAATTAATATGTTCAACAAATTTCTAGCTCATCATTTGTAGTAGAATGAGCTACAAAAAACTATACATCAACACTTTAGTTAAATGAACACAAAACATAAAATTATTATAACTTATTGTTTATATGATAGAATAATCACAAACTTCACCACTCATAATATGGCTAATGCACAAAATTATTACCAATCTTCACCATTCACGATAGATGGTTACTGTTCATTACATATTAACAAACAAGAAATACCTATCAGTTCTATGCTGTTCTGAACAAAAGTTTGTTGAGAGGAATTTCACACTGCTGTGGACGTGAGAAAACTTTCGATTGAAACTTGAATCAGTATTTTAGAGTATACTTAATGTCAACACTGCATACATTGCTATCTCAAATAGCATGACCATTTATCAGATGCGAATGTTACTAATTTAAGCAATCAACACACCATTAAGCCAGGTACTCTTGAGTATGTAAAACATTTCATGAAGTCAATCTTAACGTTCCAGTACTACCCATCTGCCCAGTACAAATAATGTCTTATTATTCACCTAATTTAACCATACAAAAGAAATTGCTTGAGTAAGGTTTCAACTTGTACCATTCAATATCCTATGCTAATAAAATCATACACTTTTCATATTAAGTTTTTTGTCAATCTTCGCCACTTAAAGTAAAATGGTTACTGCTCAATAATATTGACAAAAAATATTAATAACATTTTTCATATTCAGTTTCTTGAGTGGCACTATAGGACTTACTTATTGCCTTTTACGTGAACCTACCCCAAGTTTTTATGCTCTATGGCATGTCAGCATGTACAACAAGCTCGGATCAACTCGTGGATCTCTTTGCTTACCTTTTGCAACCTAATGTGAGTATTTGATTCTGCTTATGGAATCAAATATCTCTAAATTATTCACATTAAAATTAGCATTTGGATACATGGTACCAATCCCTAGGTGTTATTGACTACAACTTGATTAACTTGTACCTTAGACAAACAAGCGAGCTGTTATGGGTTAATACAGTTCAATTAACAATTGTTTCTAGAGTGTGACATAGATGCATTTAATTGTTTCACATTTTTATAAGTATCTCACTGTCCATGAGGTAAATCCTAACAACTAAATTTAAATTATCACTCTAATAAAATGTATTTAAAGTACGACCATTTATAGGCCAACAAAAAAAAAATGAATAACTACGAGAGTTACTTAACACATTAATATTTTATACGAGGTGTACTACCGACTCTGGCTAACCTCAATAATGGTAAGTTCGTTTCAAGAACAAACTGTACACACATCTGTAATGACAGATGAAGAAATATCACTTTTTTCTTGCATTGTTTGATCAAGTATATTTTGCACCACATCTTTATGTGTGCTACTTGTATTTTGCAAAATGTTCAACCAAGAAATTTTCTTGTCTTTGGAACATTTCCACAATTTTACATGTTCAATAGCAATGTTTTCCTGAAGAATCCCATCACTGCAACGTAAGGCAGATATACGAGAGTCACCAAAATTTTTTATACATAAGTATGGACCTTCATACAGAAAACAATATTTTTTAATTGGATTATCATCCATATCTCTTTGCCTATTTCTGATAAAAACAAGATTTCCAGAAGAAATTGATATTTTATCTAGTTGTTTATTATTCACTTTGTTTAACTTATTTGATCTAGTTGCATGACTTTTAATCTGAGCCATAAGCAGTTTGTCATTCCATGACTGATGTGTACAATCATCTAATATGACATTTCCTACTTGTAGGTTAGGTTCCTTATTTAACCTTAATTCTATTGGAGCGAAACCAGTTTGTGAGGAGATTGCATTGTTTAACCAATGCAAAGCCATGGTTACTTGCTGTGGCCATTTAGCATGGTTGTCAATGCACAACACTCGCATTAAACGGTTAAGTTCCGAATGATACCGTTCAACCATGTTGGATGAAGGGTGGTAAGGTGGAGTAAACATAAGTTTGACACCATATTCTTTCATTTTAGTATTAAAAAGACATGAACGAAACTGTGGTCCATTATCTGAAATTATTTTTTCTGGAATACCCAGATGTACAAAATATACTTGGCACAATTTATTCAGTACCGTAACAGCGTTGCTGTTGGTCACTGGATATGCCACCAAATACCTGGATGCTGCATCCAATATGGTAAATAAAAAGCGTTCGCGTTTAGGACCCATGGTGAATGGACCTTGTAAATCAATGAACAATATTTTCCCAGGCTTGTCGGTAACGTGTACTTTGGCTAAATGTTTAGACGGATGCTTATTCGGTTTAGTTCGAATGCATACATCACAGTCTGCTACATATTGTTGTACATCTTTCTTCATATCTTTCCATTGGAAGTATCTATATATTTGAGAAAGTGTACGACTAGCACCAAAGTGTCCCGATAAGTCATGAAATTTGTTCAAAATTGAACCTACTAATGTAATTGGAATACAAATTCTAATTTTTTGAACATTATGAAAGTCTTTAACACACAAAATATTGTCCCTTAGAACATAACGCTCTTTCCAAGTCCTACTTCTTGGATTATCATTAAGAATTGAGGAGTGCAAAATATATTGCCTAATTTCCTTCAATTCATCATCATTTTCTTGAGCTATTATCATATCTTCTATATTAATAAAAGGTTCTAGTATTTCCTTAAACTGCAAAGAATTTACATGATACAAGAGGCCTTCTTGCATCGGAAATGTTCTACTTAGAACATCAGCAATTATATTTTCTGACCCTTTACAGTATTGTACTTGGAAGGAATACTGTTGTAATTGTACAAACCAACGAGTTAAACGTGCATTCCATGTGTGCGCAGTTTCTAACCAGGTAAGTGCCTTATGGTCAGTTATGATAATAAAATGTCTGCCTTTTAACAGTGAACAGAACTTATCTATAGTAAACAATATGGCTAAAACTTCCAATTCTGTAGAAGTGTATGATTTTTCATAACTTCTGAGCAATCTACTCACGAAACCGAGAGGTTTGATAATACCATCTATCATCTGATAGCAGTATCCTGCAACACCTATTATTGATGCGTCGGTTTGAACATAAAAAGTGTGTAAAAAATTAGGAAAAGATAAAAGTACTTGTTCACTAACTTTATCTTTTAGTATTTTAAAAGCTGAAGAAGCTTGGTCTTTCCATTGCCATTTCTTACCAGCCTTCAACAAGTCATACATAGGTTGTGCTATGATGGCATAATTTTTTATGTATTTACTCAACCAATTAAAACAACCTAGGATTTTTTGCAGTTGCTTAACCGAATTTGGCACAGGCAAATTTACGATGGAATCTACATACTTAGGATCTTTCTTATACCCCCGCGAAGTAATCATGTGACCCAAAAATTTAATTTCTGATCTACAAAACTCACATTTTTCAAGTTTCAACGTCATGCCTGCCTGCTTCAATTTTTCAAGAACTGTTCTTACATGTTTTATGTGAGATGTAAAATCCTGAGATTTTATGATAACATCGTCAACATAAACTACAACGAAATCTCTACAGTCCTTAAGCACACGATTTAACGCATCAATGAATACAGCTGTACCATTTACTGAACCAAATACAACTCTTTCAAAATGATATAAGATACCTTCGAACATAAACGCAGTATATTTTCTGCTGTCAGGATGAAGATTAATTTGCCAGAAAACATTCAATAAATCCACCGAAGTGAAGTATTTACAATTTTGGAATTCTACCAATAATTCTTGTATCTTTATGGGATGCACTTGAATAAACTTAACATGCTGGTTTACTCTTTTGAGATCAACACATAAACGTATACCTCCTCCAGATTTAGGAACTACTAAAAGTGGAGACAGATACTCTGAATTAGACAACTCAATAACATCCCAATCAAGCATGATTTTTATTTGTTCACGTACTTGATCTCTATAAGCAAAAGGTATAGGATAATTTTTGCCTACTATAGGTAGATCTGTATCTAAAACCATTTTGTGAACGTAATCGTTACACAAACCAGGCTTATTAGAAAATATTTCCTCATATTGGAGTAGTAACTCTATGAACGAAGTTTTTTGTTCGTTAGTAAGCGAATCAGCCTTATTCATGTACTCTTCAAACTTATGTAGGTTGAACTTGGACTTATCCTCCAAGCCATTATAATTACTGACATGAGAACACTCAAAATAAGACAAATTATTACCATCGTCAATAATGGGCATAAAGCGCGCGAAAGTGCGTTCTTCATCGGAGCCACATGTTATCGTTTGATCCTTAAAATTTAATGATGCTTGAAGTGCATATAACACATCTAATCCCAAAATGATATCCACTTGTAGATTGTGAACCACCAAAAACTGAACGTAACATTGCAAATTACTTATTTGAATGATCAGTTTAACCATACCTAATACTTTGGTCTTCTTATTACCAGAAAAATCCACCAATCTCACATTATCCGCAGGTGTGAGCCTGGGTCTACTGGCCTTAACATTAATTTCTTTCCAAATAGTATTAGAAAGTAGACTAATTTCTGCGCCAGTGTCGCAGAGAGCAGTGTAAAATTTATCAAATATTAAAACTTTTAATTTTGCAGTAAGTGTGTTACTGCCGAGAACATTTATTGGTGTTGGAATTTCTTTTGATTCATATTCATCACTGTTATGAAGTTCTTCCCATTTCCCTAAATTAATGTTATCAGTAGTGGGATTATTAACTTGACCTTCATCACCCACTTTAAAACAAAGGTCGCTTGTTAGTTTTCCTGCAAGGACAAAACGTTATCCTCATCGGGATAACTATCAATGCTATTTGCATCCCTAAAATGACCAACATTGACATTGTGCACGGTAGCTTGCACTTCTATATCTCTACCCACTTTATCATTAGATGTACAAGGTGTAGTACTAAAACCCATACTGTACAAAAATTGTTTAACCTTAGTCATTCCTGCATAATTCCAATGTATCATATCTACTCTACCTCTGGACGGGTGACCAAGGAATTTCTGGTACAAGGAGTTATCTATGCGGTCATTCTCCAAGAAGAATAAAGGTGCTATATTGTATACTTTTACTTTAAACTCATCGTGTAGTGACATCAAATACAGATTGAAATTATTCCATGTCTGCCACAAATGTTCATTAGGAGATGACATATATTTAGGAAGAGGTGGCAAACATAGTATCGAAATCTCAGCACATCTAGATTTCAATGTATTCAAAAGTTTGCTGAAAGATACTTGCATTTGTTCGAAGTTGCGTTTCCTAATTAAATCATTCGTACCTATCATGACCAATATTTTGTCTGAGATTTTCTTAGCATTTGATACACGCCTATGCAGATCATCAATGGTTTGTCCCGAGACACACAAACCTATGAATCTGGAAGCAGATTCATTCATATTCCATCTGTAACCCAAAATACTGTTAGCATACCTAACTAACATACTGTCACCAAGCAAGTGATGATCTCCTAACTTAGGAACGAACTCATCTAAATCACAATGATGATCATTATTTACTTCACTTGATTGTGCATTATATTGAGCTTTGGGAAAAGGAGGATTTTCAACCGCTTTGATGCTCAAGACACCTCCTGTATCAGGAGCATCTAACAGTTTTCCTGCCTCGAACCAAGATTTACCTTTCTAGAAATTTGATCATTTTTTACCCATGTCCTACCATTAGCATAGGATTTACGAGCAGATCCCACATTATTATTATACCCTAAACTTCTTAACCCATTTCTGTTAGACATACTTTGGTCATTTTGCTCCTTAAACATAGACACATTAGCTAGTTTAGATTTATTCTTTTGGTTGCCATAAGTTTTACTAGAATCCATACACCTAATTGGATTATTTTTTAAAGATTGAAAATTTTCTATGGCCTGCAATGTTTGTCTCAGTGTATGAATATTATTCACCACCGAGTGTTCACTAATTTTATAAGGTAACAACGAAGATAACTGAGCAATAAGATGTGGTTCGTCAGCATGTGGTTGTATAGATTTCAATTTTTTGTAATTCTTATTCGCAAACTGCAACAAGTTCTCCTTGCTGTCTTTGTCATAAGGTGAATTTAGAACTTTAGTTAAATTTACAGATTTCCACCTATCGTTTTGATAATGGGATAAGAAATCTGTCTTAAACTCAGCATAAGACTTAAACTTTAATTTATTTTCAACGTACCAGGTACGCGCACAATCAGTGAGTAATTTAGGTAAATAACTCATATATTCACTCTCATGAATATTATAAATTTCCAAGTTTTCCTCTACCTTTTCTAAAAATTCAGATGGTATAATGTCTACGGAAACACCATCAAAATGAGGGAAGTGCCTCAAATCTTGTGGTTTAATTATTGGCTTATACCTAACCTTTGAAGTATCTCTCGACGGATCAACTTCCGAATGTTTAACGTTTGGAACATTTGTCGGAGGAGTTATCTGAGGAGTATTGCTTACATTCTGTCCAACCCTACTAGTTAACCTGTCACGTTTCAGCTTATTTCTCTTATTAGCTAGTCTAGTATTACAATACGGACCATCATCTACACATGTACTATCATGAACTGAGTTGACTTCACAATCAGTTTCCGAATCAGAAATTGCACCCGAAAGGTGTCTACATTTATTGTAGTCATGCGGAACGTAACCAGCACTAGGTCTACTTACACCTTCATGGCTTTCATGATTTAGATCAATCTGTCTAGCATCAAGCTCATGAAAATCACCCTGCATTGAATTCACCTTTACATTCTTTGATGTCGTATTTTTTCTGACTGTAACTGGAGTCAGTACATTATTGACCATGGTTGTTAGACTAGACTCGATCAGTGACATAGCCTTTCTAATGTTAACATTTAAATAAGTAGCTGCACCATCATTCAACATGTCACTATTTGGAGCAACCTTAACGTATTGTACATTACTATCATCTTCACTATGATTATTAACATTAGGTGGAATTTTGGATGACAGAATGACATGACTTCTGACATCGGATTCGTAATCAAGATCACTCTTATCCCGCTGATCCCCCCTATCTATCTTATTCACTAATGGTTTATTGATCTAGTGCAGTATGTACCTGCCCTAAATGCTTCCTAACTGTACACAGAGACATATCATTCTCTTCACAAGCTCTAAAGCATCTATCAAGTTTCGTGTCAAATTGCCTTGACAGATCTTCTATAACACTCTCGATTTTGTTATCGACATCCTCTGCTAACGATACTAATTCTACTTTCATTTTCTTGTCCAGAGCATGCAAATCTTTCTCTACTTTCTCATACCTAAGCATACATTCATTTCTAAATTGACCTATATCAATTTTAAGATCTTTAAACTCTTTGGTATGATCCTTATTTGCTTCGATTAATGCATTCAAAGTTGTGTCAACCTTACTATTGTGTTCTGCTTGCACTTGCAAAGCAGTGTCAATTTTACTATTTTGTGCTTGCAAAGTAGTGTCTATTTTGCTACTATGTACCTGCAAAGCAGTGTCTATTTTGGTGTTATGCACCTGCAAAGCAGTGTCTAGTTTACTACTTTGTGCATTTATTAACCCTACAATGTCCGCAAGTGTGAAATTTCCCTCAACAGCTTGTGTCATTGTTAAGATATGAAAAGAGACTTACTAGTTAAACACAAAATTACTCAAATTAAATATTATACTTCCTCCTATCACTTAAGAGACATAAATGAGTATCATTAATTTAAGTATGATCAAGTTTTGACTTTTATGAGACTTTTAAAAGTAGTAAAATGAGTCTCAGTAATCTAGTATCATCAAGTTCAAATATCGACTTTGAAAATACCTTAATAAGCACAAAAATAAGTTTTAGTTATTTTAATAATGACTGAGACTAAAGATGAGTCTCATATATCTAGTATCATGAGACGAATTGAGTTAAATTTATTTTATAATAGGTACACTAATATTTTAACATCATCTTACAGATGTAAAATGAGTCGATATAATTTAATATTATTGAGACTTGATGAGTCTCATCAATCTAGTATCGCATGAGACGAAAAATGATTCTGATCAATCTTAATGTATCCAAGTTATACTAAATATATTTTTGACAAATTACCTCTTAAGAATTAAGAGACTAAATGAGTCTCACTAATCTAGTATCTCGGCCTTTTTACCTCGGATTTGAAAACTATACGGTCGAGATCGAATTCACATTTATATGAAATAAAGAAATTAGTTTCAAATCTTTACATGATAAAATACGAGAAGTTCAATTTTAACTTTTTATATCTTGTAAAATTACTGGCACTAATATATATTCACTTTGAGTGCATAAGGAAAATTACCAACATCGAGTATTAACACACTATATATTTTAAAAGAATTAAACGACTGAGTATAACAAGATCATACATAAATTCAGTACACGTTCATATATGTATATAACGAAGCATGAATATTACATTACATTAACCTTGTCTCATATTACAGGTTTATTTTAAGTTTATCACTTCAAGTCAATTATTACGAAGAAGAATTATTTCCAATCTTGCGTAGATCTTTACGATGAAAATAGCAAGAAATGCTCGACTGTCCACAGTGGAAACAAATACGAATTATGTAATTTAATACGTTGAACAGACTTTCACATTCGGAGTAAGTTAATTTTTCGTAATTTCGAAATAGGCCTTTCAATTATGTAGCTACATTTATATTCACTATACTTATCTGATAACTCGTCTTGAAGATAAGATGGCTGCCATTTTAACGTCCTATGGATCGATCACTTTTAATGTCCTTTTTCACTTATTATATTCTTCACGACTTTTTTGAAGTTTTAAAAAGCGTTACTGCTCCTTTGGTAACATATTTGTCATCTTTCCTGGACAAATCATGTTGATTTACATGAAATAATTCCAAATTAAGTCTTCGAAATATTTAGCGACTTCATTTCCCGTCGAGGTTGATCTTTCAGATGAAGCAGTGTATCCGAACTCACACTGTTACAACTTTTTTCACAGTATACAAACTTGCGAATACTTTTCAAGTGACAAACTTAGAATTGTACAGTAATTATACATTAAAATACTTGTAAAATAGATTAGATACAATAAAATAAATTTTACAATATTTCCTTACATGTTTACGTATTTTATTTTCATCTTTTACCGTTATTTTAAGTTTTACAATTTTATTGGGAAAAAGGTTATTTACGCACAACTTAGATTTTTCCCTTTCTGTGAGTTGGCTATGTGTCCAAGTTTAGGATTACTTCACAGCTTTTGGATTACTCTACAAGGCGCTTCTTTACAGCAAATCGTAAGTTTAATGTCGAAAATCAACCAAAATTATATTAAATGGTTTGTACATGTTAGTAATATGTTTTAAATACATGTTCGTGCCCAAATACTTATGAAAGAGCAAATAAAAGCTGTTGAAACCAAACATATGTGCGATTATGCATAAATTGGCAATTTTCGGTAAGCATATTCTTGATACTTCACCAACCAAATTACATCGCTAAGATATAAAAATATTTTAAATACGTGCATTTTACATACGTACTTCAGTTATATTAAAGCCAAAATGATGCCAATTAATTTTGTACAAATATAAACTACCAAATACGACCTCAAATCGTAAATTTCAAGTAATAAAATTATTTTATTTTTCACTTTATGATGGTACTCATTCTGATACCGTCATAACCTTTTATCATACTAAGTAGACAATACACTCAGATATGATGTAGAAAAAACAAATGAATGAAATGAAAATACTTACGTTCTCCAAATTCTATGTCGGGAGAAGTATTTGACGTAGTCTTTCCTTGAATGAGGTAACTGGCAAGAATGTGCGACATGTGTGATAGTCTTCTGATTAAATCCTCCAAAGAGGAACTGCTTGTACAAAATGATTGGAATGAATTGTCAACTTCACTCAATGACTGAAGAACTGGATCCGTCAGCCCCAGAAAATAATCTGAAAGTATCAAGCACACAAAAAGTAAGCAAAAAATTTCCAATTCTATTGATGTATATTGCATAAATTTGATGTCACTATTCAACAATAGATTTATTGTTTGTCTTACCTCTGCGTAATATGACTGATCTTCAATTACGATCTTGAGAATTTCCCACTCCTTGACAGGAAATAGCCATCTCTATATTGCCAACGATCTTCCCACGGAGCCAGGAATCCTGTTAATTGATGGTTCTGCACCCCGAGACCAAGGCCACGGTAGTCTCACCATGACCCCTTGATCTTCCTCCAGACTCATAATGGGCTGCAGCCAACATAAATTCCACACAGTGCAGATGGTCGGATGTTGGAGACACAGATGGTAAAAATTGGAGAAGGTCTTATTGCAGCGTTCCAGACTTTTAAATATTAAACATGACAGAACCTATTGGAGAAAATCTCTAAATCTTCGCCTCAGACCCAAGGCAACAGAGGACACACTGTTCCAGTGAGACCAGCCAGCTGCTTCCATGTAAACAAACCTGCACAGAAGCATTTAAAGACCCAGAAACCATGTTCATAATTTTCGGACTGCAGATGGCAAGGCGACGTTCTGAACATTTCTGTGACAGAGTGACGGATACGAGAATTTCAACTTTAACCTCCCTTCAGGATCCAGATGTGATAAAGTCTTCACCCTTATGACGTTAAGGCACCCAGCAAAGACATAAACAAATCAAAATGTCCGAAGTTAGAGTGCTCGCAAGAAATTTACGGCAGTGTGGTCCAAATTGAACCAAATACTTCAAATCACTTCCTACGGGCAGTGTTTTGGTTGCAAGGACAGGAGCTTTACTTGCTGAAGCCCCATAGTGTTTACAGACAACCCTGACATAGGCGAAGTGACCAATGAGAAAGGACAATCCATCCTTGTTCAAGAGATTCCAGCAGACTTAGAGAAAAGAAAGACAGTTCTACCCATTCCTTACCGCCAACAAGACTTGAAAAGTGAGAAAGACGTTTGACAATCTTCACAGGTAGTGAGAAAACAGTACAGAACGATCTTCGAAAATCTTTGTCTAATTAACTACAGTTTTCAATAATCTTCAGCTAGTATTCATCAAGCCTATTCTTCGATATCATTTTACTTCTACGTCATTGTTTATTATAACAACACAAAGTGTGCACTCTTTACAGTGAAATAGTTTAATCACAGTGTGTCTACTTACGATTTCTATACAGAATCAAATTTTCAACATAGAAGAAGTCAGTGGTAAGAAATAACGTGTCCGTAATGTAATTTAAACGATGTTCCTTTTTGCGTATAACGCTTCCCATCAGCGGGCAGCATTTCTAGTTTGTTTTCAACCAGTGCCGGCTGGGGACTGTGCTCTGCGAATTTCATTTGTTCCAATGCTACCGCTACCATGCACCCATTGCTCAAGTAAGTAATATGCACTAAACTTGTCATTTTGTCCAGAATCAAAAGTGTCTTGATTTCTTGAGTTGTTGTAGTTAGCAATTTACGGCTGGCTTGTGTCTAAGACCAAAGGCTATGGAATGTAATCGTCCATAATCTTTGGCCGGAATCTGGACCGACTAGTCAGAACATCACATCCGCATGGTTATTTTCGTAAATGAATTTTCAGGTCTTGTTTTTTTTTGTTAACGAACACCCATGCCATACGCTAATTTAACGATATGAACCCTAGCCTGCTATAGTGATTCTCAAGAAAAGGGGCAGAAACCTTGTCCGGCAGAGATAAAAATAGTTTTTAAAATATTTACACTTTTATTTCAGTGGGAGTTAATGTTACATCAGCTTAATTTCTTCCAGAAATATTTTTTCCTCTTTTCAGAATTTACACAGAATATGTAATTTTCCCCTACGTGGATTGTCGGCATTCAAAATTTGTGGATTTAGATTATTTTAATAGCTTTTCCTTTACACAAGTTAAGTTTTCATATATTGCAATTAACTAATTAATCCCTTTAGAATCTCCAATGAACATGAAAAAATAATTTTATGAAAATCTTAGTTGAGTAAAATAACAAAATATAATGTTCCAGGAAGAACTGTCCACTCAGTGGACATTGGTAATAAGTTCCTATAAAACTGTTCACTCCACATCAGAAAATTGGAGGGAATGGAAGACATTGTGATTTCAAGGGACAATTAAATTGTCTTAATTCTGAGTAAGAAACAAATAAATTTAAGGGTAAGGGGAAAAAACCAGGTAAGTCAATTTTTGTCGTAAGCGAGGTAGTGGTGTCATTTTATGCCATGTGGATGCTATACTGGACTTTACAACATGTTCTCTTCAGTTTTTTACACTTCACACTTCATGAATATGAAGATTAAAATATGACTATTTATTGTGCTAACACATTTCAGGTAAAAATTATCCCCTTTTAATGAGAATAAAATATAATTATTGTGCGGTAAAACTGGTATTTACTTCTACTTTATTATTATTATTTTGTGAAAAATGACTTATCATTGCACTCTTCCATTGGTTTCTTCACTCCTAGCACAATCTGTGCCATGCTGATACATCATAAATACACATAAGAGAACTTAGTTCTGTGAGACTTACTGGTAATAGTTCTATTAATTTCAGTAATTTCTGCCACCATCCACATGGGAACTTGTTGTTTCACTGCTGCATGGGCTTCCATAGAACATTACAAGAAAATCTCGCAGAAATAAGTTAGTAATTCACTTTAAAAAAAAATAATAATTCAAAACTGAAAACTGACTTTAATCATCATTTTCCACTCCTGATTTTTGCTGCTGCTGATTGTTGTATTATTGTTTTAAATAATATACAGGGTTTACAACTTCCTATCACCTACAGAAATTACCATTATCTAGGTAGGCAAACTTGCACATCAGTGTTTTCGTTAAAGTGAAACCTACCTGAATTTCAATCAACTATGAATGCACATCATACAAGCATAAAAAAAAAAAGTCTTAAGAACATTTTACATTACCTGGGGTGCAGGTGACAGCTGACAAAGCAGGATTGTCAATTTCATGGATTGCATGTTGAACTATCACTTCAGCTTGTGATATGCAGGACACTGCAAAAGGAAATATCCACATTAATTTTAATTCCTCTAAAGATATAAAAGGCAATACAGTTCAACACTAATTTAACATTCCTCGATTTTACATTTTCTTCATTATATAATCACTCTTCATGGTCCCAATGTTGCAAAATGTTACACAATTTTCCCCAGATTTTACATTTTCCATTTGAAGTTCTTTCACTTTGAGAACAACCTTTGTTTGTATGTATTACTATGCAAAATAAACACAAATTTAAGGCCTACATATTCCAAGTTATAATTAATACTGACTTAGGAAGAACAAGTCACAAACACTTTTTTTTAAAAAAAATATGAAACATTAAATGTACTTAAACCTTAAATACATAATGTTGCTCCTAAACAATTTTACTTTTCAACTATAAGATTCAAGTGTTTTCAACTGTTCTTAAACATGACCCCCCTTATTTTTTGCTTTACACTTATTACATCAAGCTTAATGTAAGTTGTGAGAACATGTACAGGGTGTCTAGGTAAATATCTACCAATAAGAAATTAAATTATCTCGGCAACCAATAGTCATAGGATCGTCCGGTTTCATTTGTCTGAAAGAGAAACTCAACAAGTTTTATCACCAACACAAAATATTCAATGCAATCCCCTTAATATGTCTCCACGTGTGCTCCTTTGGTTGCTTGACCAAAATCAAGGTGGTACTCAACCTCCCTCCAGGTGTTTTGTAACATTTGAGGCGTTACAGATTCACATGCAGCGATAATTCTTTTCCGAAGATCGTCCTCAAGTCTTGTACTGGTGTTTGTACACGAGAGTCTTATGTACCCCCATAGAAAGAAGTCTAGTGGGGTCAAATCAGGGGACCACGGGGGCCATTGAATAGGTCCTTCCCTTCCTATCCAGTTCTGTGGGAAATGGTGATCAAGGAAGTTTCTGATATTCCATGCGTAATGCGGAGGAACCCCGTCCTGTTCAAATGTGTATCCATGTGGTATACGGTGTACAGCAAAATGTTCCAACATTTCCAAGTAGGTGTTTTCTGTAACTGTATCCTCTTCAAAGAAAAAAGGCCAGATCACAGAATCATGAGTCAACGCACACCACACATTTAATTTGGGACTGTCCCTTTCATGTTCTACCACGAAGTGGAGATTTTCCTCACCCCATATCCTGCAATTATGTCTATTCACTTTACCCGATGTATGGAAAGTGGCTTCGTCAGAAAATGCTACACGTTTTAGGAATTCATTGTCTTCATCAATGCGTGATAACATTTCAATAGTTTCAATAGCAAACTCCTTCCTTCAAGGTCTGTCATTACGATTAATTTTTTGGACGAGCTGTATCTTGTAAGCTCTAAGCCGCAACCTTTTGTGTACAATGTCATGCACAGTTGATCGAGGGATTTGAAGTTGTGTACTTGCTCGTTTAATCAATTTTCGTGGGCTGCGTTGAAAAGCTTCCCGAACAGCCTCCACTTTTGCCTTACTCACACGTTTCGTGCCACTGCCTTCCTTCCGCAACACAGAACCAGTTTCCAACAATTGTTTATGCCATCGAACAATGGAATGATGCTTTGGTGGTTCCTGTCCATATTGTTGTCTGAACTTTCTCTGTACGATAACAGGAGACTTGAATTCAGCAAACCAAAAACAGCACTCAACTTTCTGACTCACTGTAAATGAAGCCATTTTGCTCACTTGTAAACAAATGTGAAGGGAATGCACTCTAGCAATGTTGCCACCTTCCACCTCTTGGTGATAAAACGTGTTGAGTTTCTCTTTCAGACAAATGAAACCGGACGATCCTATCACTATTGGTTGCTGAGATAATTTAATATCTTATTGTTAGATATTTATCTGGACACACTGTATTATGATGCGATGAGTAGCTAGCCATCTGCAGTCAGTGGCAGGGGTTGTTGAAATTGTAGGCAAGGGACTTCTTGAAATGCAAATGCAAGAACACTTTAAAATCCCTTGGTGCTAAGCCTGGATTATTTGGGTGGGGGTTATACTTTGTGATCCCTGCTTCATCATGCACATTCTCACGACTTTCATTGAGATTTCAGACTCATTTCCACTCTCACAGTTTTGATTGTAAACGTCACACATCCGGCATTGATTTTTTTTTAGTTGGTTACACTTCTCTTATTTTACATTAAAAATAAAATCACACCAAAACATCAGTACAAAGGAACACTACAGATGCTGACCAATACAGTTCACATTAAAAAAAAGTGTTTTAGTGCATAATAAATACTGCCTGGTCAGCATCTTTAGTGTTTATTAACAAGGAAACAAGGCTTAGTAGTGTTATCAGTACAGAGGTTGACTGAGTAGATTATTTTACATCACTTTTCTGTCACTTTTGGCTAATCGCGACTATGAGGACAAGTGATATATGCAGTACAGTCAATAAGTTCGACTTGTTTGAACGGAAAATACTAAAGAAAATATTTGGGCCAATAAAAGTGCAAGATATTTGGAGAATAAGAACCAATCAGGAATTACTTGAACTTTACAAAGATGTACCCATCTCAGCTTATACCTAGGTATAAGTGCTAAAAGGTTAGAGTGGGCAGGACACATAATCAAGATGGATGACAGCCGAATCCCCAAGAAGGTGATGCAAGGACGTTTTAGAGGGAGACCCAAAAACAGATGGGAAGAAGCGGTTGGAGCAGATGCAGTAAAACTGCTTAGAACTAGGAACTGGCAGAGAGCAGCCTTGGATAGGATGGGATGGGATGGGATGGAAGAGGAAGATTGGGGAGGTCATGGACCGGAGCACCGAAGAAGAAGAAGTCAATAAGTGCATGGACTGGCTGCATAATGTCACTGTGGTGCACTACATCAGATAGGTTGCACCACAGGATGGTGTCGTGTCAGTTCCTCTCTCGTCCCAGCAAGAGGCAGTTGCGTGTATACAGTGTAAACAGAACTATGGTCTCTGTTGTGAAGGGTAGTTGAATGTGAGGCGAAACTTGAGAATCTTGCAGCTTGAGCAACGGTCAAATGTGAAATTCTGCGGGCCTCCCAGATGGTGCAGTGGTAGCATCGTCGCCTTGTAATCAAGGGGTCCCAGGTTTGATACCTGGTGGAGGCACATAGTGGTTCGGATCCCACTTTGAACTGTACGTCCAGTCCTGATTAGCCTTACTGTGCATAAAGTGGGCTTAAAACACCAAATCAATCAATCAAATCAAATTCTGCCAAACATTAGGTAAATCTGCTAAGCATCGTAAGCACCCTGGCCTGTGGCGTAAGTAGAACTGGCTGTTGCTACATGACAACGGCCCTGCACATCACTCTGTGCTTGTCCAAGAGGAACTGGTGAGGCAACAGGTCACCATTTTGCCACACCCTCCATACTCACCTGATCTTTCCCCACTTGAAAGCAAAGCTACCTGGGCATAATTTCAATCCGTCAAGGCGATATTCACTGTCACAAGAGAAGCCATTCAGGATCTTCCGGCCAATATCTTTCAGCAGTGTTTCCAACAGTTATACAAACATTGGCAGACGTGCATAGTGGCCAACGGCGACTATTTTGATGGACGATGTGGATCTGTGTAAGTGTACGGCATGTTGCGTGGCTTCCTACACTTGAAGTGCCAGTCCACGAAATCCAAGAAATAAGGGAACTATGTAGAAAAGCAATGCAAGGAATGGAGATTCTCATAAAAAGAAAGCACTATGAAAACAATTTATTTTGTACAAAGTGCACAAGTAACACTTACCTAATATATTATACATCGTGTCTTCCGCATCCTGGTGGAACTTTTCCTTCTCTTCTTTGGTTTTCAACTCCTCGCTCTTCAGTCTCACATCCAAATCATCTTTCATTGCTTTCAACTCTTCCAGTTCCCTTTCAACTCTGCTCTTCTCATGCAGGACCCTGTCTATTTCACACAGGAAATTCTGAAATGAAAAATGTAGGTACAACTGAATCTTTCTGTTTTAGTTTATCAATACCACACCTTGTAAACTTTAAATTTTGTTGATTAATGTTGGGGCAGATTCATCAGAACGCAATCAGTATCAGCTAATATAGACGTATGTATTACGGCTGAGCCAACACTTTTGGGGGGTCTAATTATCCTGGGGAAAAAAGAGAGAAATTTCCATTTATTTTTCACCAGTATTGTCTGAAAAAATAATTGATTTTGTGATTAAATGACAGCTATTTTATATATTCCAATGCAATTCTTTGAATATGTTAAGGCAAAATCTGATAAATGAATGCATAGCATATAATTTGCTGTAGAATACTTACATATTAATATTGATCAACACTGTGAATAACTTTTTATTGTTCAGTATTGAATTATCAGGGTCTGTGAGAATTGGTAAAAGTATTAACATTGGTATTGGTGTTGGTTCAAAGTATACCAATGTATTAGTTAAAATTGCTGATAATTTTACACATGTATTACAAAATAGCCTGTAATTTAATGTAGAATTCTGTCACTTTCTTATTTTCAAAATAAATACAAATGTATATTTCATATACCCTGATTTTGTAAAGTAAATGTCTAAATATGCAGTTTCTTTTTCTAAGGAATGTACAGTCACCTGATTATGTACATTGGCTGAGGAAGTGTATGGTGTATTCAGGTTCTTTATGTAACATTTGAAATTTTATATCAGATCAGTAGAATGCTGCTCTTTCTGGTAAATTTTATATTTATACTAGAAGTTGTAAAATAGGTCAGAGTTCCATTGTTTATGGCACATGTCGCAGTGTTATTTCAATGCTTCAGTCTCTTAAGGAACATCACAGATGCAGGTTTAATGGTTGATTTAGTGTTTTAAATCCACTTTATGCACAGTAAGGCTAATCAGAACTGGACCTACAGTTTAAAGTGGAATCCGAACCACTATGTGCCTCCACCGGGTATCGAACCCGGGACCCTGATGCAGGTTAAGTAACCCATGGAGCAAGAACCTGTAATGGCCAGGGACTACCTACCGACCACCGGCCTCACTCCCACCTGCCGATGTGGGAGAGCATCCAACAAATTACGAGGTGACGTGTGGTCAGCATGACCAACCCCCTGTCGTTGTCGCAGGTTTCTGTGACCGGGTTACGCTACTCATTCGTAGCTCCCCAATTTCCCCAAGATGGTGAGTGACCACCGGTCCCATACACAGGCCGAAATCTCAGGGGAAAAGGTGTTATGCTTCCTCCAGGAGACCTGAACTTGCACACGTCCTGTAGCTGAAGCCAAAAGCATAATGCCGTAGACTGCACGGCCACGGTGAGGGACGATGCAGGTTAAAACATTGGTAAAATTAGTGAATGGTAAAACCAGCTAAAAAAATAGACGGAAGGGAACCTTGATTCCCACTGTCCAGGGGAATGCACACATGGTAGGAGACAGGATTCATGATAGGGGAAAATTTTATGAAAATTCTTCTCTTCCTCCCATCTTTGAACATTACAACAAAATTCAAATTTATATGAAAAAGAAAACGGAAGTAGTTTTGTATTTTTGATAATTTTAAGTTGCTCTTCTACCTTTCAAAGTTAACTGAATGAGCATGAATAGTGATTTGAAAACTGAACGAACACAGTGTAATTTCCATGTCTTTCAGGATTTAAAGAAAGAACTCTGACTTGCTAGCATGCTACATTCACAAGCCTACCATGGTAGCTGATGAGAAAGGAAGTATGAAACATGAGTAATATGAGTAAATCTGCCATACTTCAAATACTCCTATGATTTAAAAAAAAGAAGAAGATTTGCGCATTCTAGTTTTGTAAATTCCTCAATACTAGTAATTTTTTTAAAAATCAAAATCCACCAAAATATTTAATTCTGGATTTAACTGAAATGTAGCTTATTTGTACTATTAGGTTAAACGCAATTCGCATGTGAGAGAACACTTGAAGAAAAGAGAATAAACCCATCGTAAGTCATATATTATTTAATGAGTGAGGCAGGGCAGGGCCCCAACTTCCGGTTCCGTCTATTTCTCCTCACACCGATGATGCTATGAAATTAGCGAAAATTTTGAATTTTTCTACTGTCCGGTGAGTGTTTCCTTTTACCTTCTTTGATTTTTACTTAGCCCTTTTGGCCCTCCTTGCTTTTATCCATTATATACCGTGCGTCCATTTCGATCTGCAGCCGAGAGATCGGGAGAAACGTAGCGGGCGGCGCTGACGGAGGTGCCGACATTTGCAGCCTGTAATGCCCGCATATTTTTATGGACATATGCAGACATTTATATAAATATTGCAAAACTAGCACTAACCTGTGTTATAAGAGTTGTTCAAAGTGATGTCCACCTACATTCACACATTCCTAGCATCGTTTGATGAAATTTTGATTCACACGCAAAAGTTCTTCTTCCGTAATTCTTCCTAGTTCTGCCCTTATATTGTCTTTTAGTTCGTCGATGCTATGAGGGTTATTTCGGTAGACTCTATTTTTCAAGGTTCCCCACAAATAATAGTCACATACGGTAAGATCTGGCGAACGTGAAGGCCCTAAACCTCTTGAAATTATTCTGTCATCAAACACCTCCCTTATAGCGTCCAAAGAATCAGCGGCGGTATGGGCTGTGGCCGAATCTTGTTGAAAATACCCATATTGTCTCTCATTATCTGATAACAACTGAAAAAAACGGCGCGAGTAATTGTGTGCGGTACCTCTCTGAATTTATTGTGTCTTCAAAAATTATAGGCCCTATTATTCTTTTGGCACTTACAGCACACCACACACCAATTTTTGCATCGTGTAACGGAACTTCGTGTATTATTCGGGGATTTTCAGTGCTCCAGTATCTATTGTTCTGTGAACAAACATGACCACGCAAGTGAAACCATGCCTCATCCGAAAAAATTATTAACTGTGGATCAACAATACCATCTACAATATTCTGCAAAACCCAATTACAGAAATTTACTCTACTTACGTTGTCAGGGGGCCGTAATTCTTGCACTATAGAAACTCTGTACGGTTTTAATTTTAGTAGCTTAGTGGCTGTATGTGCTGATGATTTTGACACGCCCATCTCCTGTGAAACACGGCGTAGAGGTTTGTTTGGAGAACGTTCTAACGCTGCACCAATTTCATCAAGTTTTGCTTCGGTTAGAATCCGTCGTTTTTGCTTAGGTGTTTTAAAATTTAACGATCCAGTTTCTCGTAATTTAAGGACAAGACGTCTAACCGTATCTCTATGTGGAGGTGAAACGCCTGGGAATTTCTGTACAAATTGCCTACACACGTCTGTTTTCACGTAAGTGTCATACATAAAAATTCTTTGTTCTAACGTGAACCTTGCGGCTGGCATTCCAATCGTCTGACTGACACAACACACATACACACTGCAATAACACAAACAAGTAACGGCAAGTAACCAAGAATAACACTCTTACGCACAGTACGAAATTAACACGCTCTTGGTTTACATCTGCCTGCCACTATATTCACAGCTCTGTAGTCGCGAAGGAACAAAAAACTTGAGCTAGGAGATTTCGGATTGCAAGGAAGCTCACGAACACCATTAGCTTTTAACGGTTCGTCTGCAGCGTAATCTTGATACAGTGTTGCACATTCGAAACCTCCAAACGATCCCCATCGACACAAAACTCTTTCAAGGATATAAACTTAAGCAGGACGTTACTGGTCAAAACTATGATTAAAATGTTTTACAGAGTATTATCTGTGGCTCTTAATATAATTTCTAAAGCGTATTTATTTGTGTATATAAGGGTGGAACTTGGAAGAATTACAGAAGAACTTTTGCGTGTTATAACACAGGTTAGTGCTCGTTTTGCAAGATGTCCACAAAAATAAGCAGGCATTACAGGCCTCAAATGTCGGCATCTCCGTCAGCGCCGCCCGCCACGTTTCTCCCGATCTCTCGGCTGCAGATCGAAATGGACGCACTGTGTGTGTATATATATATATATATATTTTGATGAAGGGATTGGGAGCATAAAAGTAGAAAAATCAATATATAATTTACTGATACCATAGCAATATTCTACACCTTGTATAAAACTGCAAATGTTCAATGAAGACCTGTCTGGTTAGTTAACCTCCTTAATTAATATATGCATATGCAGATCTTCACATGGAGCTGCCTTAGAACAGTGGTATTCAAACTGTGAGGTTGCGCCTCCCTGGGGAGGCACCAAAGTTTTGCAGGGGAGACATGAAAGTTCCGAAAGAAATATTTATTTCTTTATGGAAGTTTAAAATATGCTAATAAAAAAAAATACAAATTTCCTTTTCTGCATTATTGCAACTCAATGGTTGTCCATTGATAATGTTGTCTCCAGTGGTTTTTGAACCAAGACAGAAACTGCAAGGTACTGTACCTTGTAGAAGAAAACCATGGCAATGCTGAAAACCTAATTGATAGTGCCTTTGTACAGAAATTGGCATACCTTTCTGATATTTTCCACAAACTGACTGTATCTCTACAAGGTACAAGGGTATCTGCAACAACTATCAGACAAGGTGCCAGCTTTCAAAAGGAAGTTGCTGCTTTGCAAGAGAGAGATTGAAGATGAAAGCATTGGCGATTGCTCTCGTACATTGAGCATGTTGTTAGAAGAAAGAGGACTACAAATAAATGAAGTCCAAACATTGTTGATACCTGTTTTTAACATCTATTATCCAGCTTTTCTTACTGTCTGTATCTATACTTTTTATCTCATGAATATTGTACTGCTGAATGAAATGACACCAGCTTATAAACATTAAAAAAGTGTACACTACTTGTATTAATCACATACATTATAATTTCATTACTTGTATATGTACGAACAGAAAATAAACACATGAAGAAATTTTGTGTTGATCTTTCAAGTCATGTTACATGTATTTTCTCTATTATTGTTGAGGGGAGACAGGTGCAGTTTTTGGCAGCGGAGGGGAGCCACGAGAGCTAAAAGTATGAAAACCCCTGCCTTAGAAAATTAAACTGTATATTTAGACATGTCCCTTACAAAACAATCCTGTGTGAAGTACACCTTTAGGGAGAATTCACACCGAAGAGATATGCGACACAAGACACGAGTGTTTCACACCGAAGAGCAGGGTTGGCATGTTTAAAACAAAAGTGTTTTAAAAAACTTGTTTTAACCATTTAAAACACACAGCTTTGTTTTTCACAAATGTTTAAAACAAAGTGTTTTACACATGTTTTTATCAGACTTGTTTAAAACACATTTTGATACTTGGTGTTTGATAGTTTGTGGTTATTTGCGTGTTTTATAACTATGCCTTACATTCCATGTTAATCTGTTTATTGTGTATAGAAATCTGTTCAGTGGCTGAAAATGTATAATGAATTAACAAAGAAACATTTTGTTATGAATACCCGTGGGTCACGTTTAAAACACCTGGCTGTTTTTTTACAGGTGCTCAAAATATTTTAAAAATTGAATACTACATGAATGAAACCATTTTGTTCCTCACTTAACACACTGCAAAATATGCACATTGTTGATAATGTCAGTTGCGTTCACGATAAAATATATTAAAATAACAAACAAAAAAGACAGAGTAGCTACCACGTAAACTCAGTGGGTCTGTGGATTAGTTGAAGCTTCTCGAACAGCCTACATGCGAGATTTAAGACTAAAATACATGTGAATGGCTTATTGCAGAAAGGGACCTGAGTCACATTTTTGAGGTATCGGAGTTAATTTTTTCATCTCCACTGTGTCTAGCAGCATACTGCAGGGGGGTGCATTGAGGGTTGCAAAATTAACTATTCATTATGTTGAATATTTGAGCCAACAACGGCACATTTCTTTCTTACACTATTAATATTATACGATTTTTCATTGTTTTTCTCAGAATTGTGCAAAAGTGACTCAGGTCCCTTTCTGCAATAAGCCATTCATTCATGTGTATTTTAAGAAGTTAGTCAAGTATTTAATAGGAACACGGTCCATCATTGGATGATTAACAGATTCTTTATTAATCAGTATTTTTAGAAAATAAGTCTTCTTGGCATTATGTTTTAAGCATTTTATTTGTTGAAAACAGTTTTTTCGGTTCATGTTTAAAACATTTAAAACATGTTCAAAACTAAAAAAAAACAACATCTAAATCGCATTGTAAAATTTGTGCAAGTTATTGAAACTCAGGAGAGACATGTTCTGCATGAGAAAACAGACATAATATGCACTGACATAAAACTGTATATGCTAGACTTTCCAAACTGGATAAAGCTAATACCTAAACACTAGAGAAATGATCTCAATCTTCGTGAAACCATGTCCCGGTATTATTTTTAAGTCAATGCCCTTAGCCCAATAATTTTTCTCATAAATACCTTTACAGTAATAAAGATTTTATGCATGAATTAACATGTACCTATGAAATTAAATATTGAATTTGAATTTAAAATTTTGGGTACGTCAGCACTAAGGCTATTTTGCATCCGTCACATTATACAGGGTCCAGCCCCTTATCGTTACAAATAACAACTCTAACGTTGCAGAACTAAAATCATAAAATATTAAAATCTTCTGACTCGTTAAAAGCTGAAGCTGTAAAGGGGCACGCAGCACACATAAGGACAAAAGAACAGGACAATACAAACAAAATTATACTGGCCATGGGGCCAGTCGCCAGAGCCTCGTTAGTCTTCAGTCCAGGGTGTACTAATGTGGAAGTGAGGTTGACATTTGGGTGTACTATGTGCAAGGTCACCCCTTACACCCCGAAATTAAATATTGATAAATAAGTTCTAGCATAATCATATAGAGTAATAATAGTTTGATTACGTGTGTAGAATTGTTGACAAATATAAAAATATGAATGACAAAGTGCTAATGTCATCTCCTTTTAATTAAGTGATGCCAGGTTTGATAACCGGTGGAGGCACATTGTGCCGCCGGTCCCACTTTAAACTGTAGGTTGAGTCCTGATAAGTATATTTGTGTATAAAATGGGCTTAAAAAAGGAAAATTCATATTGGTATTATGATAGTTGTCAACCATTTTCAACAGAACCTTTTGCAGCTTAGTCTAGTTGATACGAGGGCAAGGTATCGAGTCGCGGCCCGGCGGTTGAGAAACAATGCACTAGATTACTTTACCATGTTGGCTGATCAATTTTGGACTAAAGAGCCTCCATATGCTGGCTTTTTCAAATAAAAACGGTCACGTCTTAAATGGCAATATCTTTACATGATATTCAAGGCAAATTACAGCCCATAACTGCATAAAAAAACTTGATAAAAAGAAAAGAACGTTGTGTTTAAATCTTAAAACTTCATTAAAACATTGTACATAATATCGACACTTTATTATATCAACAATTTTTAGCTTCAAATGCGTTGTAAGACCTCCAGTTGGGCTCTCTTCTAAAGCTTAAATATAGCTCATTGTAGTGAAGCATTCACTGCGCAAACGCGAACAACAAACTGAAGCGACACGATGCACGATATTGAGAAAAAGGCACAGTCCAAGAGACACGTAAGTGACATGCGACACGTGCATCTTGCAGTGTCTCTTCGGTTCGAATGGTTGCATTGATTACTGAGGGTCGGCTTCCAAGCGACACGTGTATCATGTTGCATGTCTCTTCGGTGTGAATTCTCCCTAACAGTCACAAAAAATAATAATAATGGCAATGCACAACACGATTCCCAATTAATCTATCCCATCACTAAAATTTACACTGCAAATTTAGGGATGAGCTAATGCATCACTGTCAGTTGATATTTGAAAGTAATGGCTGAAATATAATCACCAGTACTGATAGACTTTTTCAGAATGTGGGTATCTCATGAGATATGCAAAATAGCAATTAATGAGCTGCAGAGTTAAAATATCTTGGAAATTTGAACAGATGATCTTGGATGATTACTCGTGCTAGATTGGATTTAATGTTCATGTATCAAGAATGGAACAAAGAGATTGCATGGTCACATCTTCATAACTTTATCTGGAAATCTGAGCTATGATAGTTCTTGAAAGGTTTACCACACATTCTAACTGTTTATGCAAATATAGAATATCAAATTTGGTTAGAAAAACTAACAAATAATCCTGGGTTAAAAATATTCAGAGGCGCACATTATGAGATAATGAGAATATAAAATAGCTATCATTTACTTGCAATACCAACTTTTATCGCAAAATGCTGGTGAAAATTGGATTTTCTTCAATGGTGTACTGAAGTGGTTCCCGAAATGTGTGCCAGGATACCCTGAGGTGACGTGACTGACTTACCGTGAAATGTTCCAATATTTTCACTGAAATTGTTCCAAACATGTGCTTATTTAGTACTTTTTACAGAAACTGTTTCTGAATTTAAAATTTATATTTATTTTTTAACTTAAACCAAGCAACCTAACCACACTAACAGAGCATTGCAAGTGATATATAGGCTTACATTCTGACTTGGGTACCGTGGAAAAATCTTGAAACACTAAGGGTGACGTGAAAAATCGAAAAAGTTTCGGGAACCCCTGGTCAGATATTCAGACTCAACGGACTAGCACATGGCACTTTACAGACCCTGCAAGATATCTAGCCTACAGAAAAGTATCAACTGCTACTGGTCATTTAAACCAAATGAATAGTTTCCAACATTGACAGCAATAAATGCCACTGATGAAATATCATTATCATCTTATCCCTAATTTGAAGAGCTCCAGCTACTTATATGATCCCCTCACCTTCTTCTCATCTTCAAACTGCTGCTGCACGGACTTCAATGCTATAATCTCAACATCTTTCTCGCTGGCAGCCTTTTGCAATGTTTCCTCCGCAACACTCTTCTGCACCAACATCTCTTGAAGCTTCGCCTCCACAGCAGCCTTGGATCTCTCAGCCTCCTCGCTTATTGTCTTTGCACTTACGATTTGTTTGTCAACATCAGCTTTCTGCAAGATGAGGAACATATTAAAAACAAGACAATAACAACAACTACCACAATACGGTACACGAAAGAAAAATCAATGTACAAAAAATACTGCACAAACTATGCAAGATACATAATTTCATTGGGTATCCAGTTGGATGTACTTTCCAGTTATTTGGGTTCTGCTTAAAACTGTAGACCCAGTCCCTATTGGCCTCACTACACATAAAGTGAATCAGGTTTTCCACTCTTTTTCGCAAAACAACTTTTCTGACTTTTCAAGGTTTTCCAAAAAAATTCAAAATAAATTTCCTGAACATGTACTGGGAAACCTCTTCATGAGTAACAGTGAAGTGGGTAGTGGGGCATTACACTTGCAGAAGTAACAGAAGGGAATGCAAGTAGCTCCCCTATTCCTGTTCTGCTGCTTACTGGCTTAAGATACAGTGCACAGGCATAAAGCTTGAACCACATTGAGCACTCACTGGGATCCAAAAGTTCAAGTAAGATGTTCAAGCCTGAAGTAAGTTACTGCTCTTTCTAAGAATTTTCTGTGAAACTTAAAACTTTTAAAATGCTGTTAGAAAGTAATGTCACACATGGAATAATGATATTTCACTCTGTGCCAGAATACCAAATTAAACTTTATAGGTTATTTGGAAGTGAATAGAGAAGGAAAAATAATCATTTTCCTAACCAGGAAAGTTAATGGGTGGTTAAGCTGGAATTATAAAAACAAACACGAACTGTTAATTCTTTTTCAAAAAAAAATGTTTCATGAGGTATCTTCAGAAAGCATGTACCACTGGGCTAGTGAATTTTTTTTTTTCAAAGAATTTAATTTTTATCAGTATCAGCATTCCTTACACTACTTCTTTTTACATAGTTTTCACAATTATTGAGGTTTATCCCATTGGGATGATAATTTTCGTGTTCGCTCCTTGTAGAATGAAGCTACCTGTGAAAATAACCACCTCTGCATCGATGTTTTGATGTTATCTACATTTTGAATGAAGAAAGGTGTAACCAGCTGAAAATTCATAGTCAGATATGTGAAGCTTATACTGGGTGAATCTTTTAAAAGAGGCCCCGTGGAAAATTTGCTCCTTGCATGTAGGCAACCTTGGTACACCGAAGAGAAGAGCGGGTTAGAGAACAGTCAAGGATATCGGTGCCAAGCATATTCGACAACATGACATGACATGACATATCCTGGACTGTTCTCTGCCCCGCTCTTCTCTTCGGTGTACCAGGGTTGCCTACAAGCAAGGAGCACATTTTCCACGGGGCCTCTTTTAAAAGACTCACCCAGTAGTTAAAATACCACGGCTGGTAAAAATGGGATCTCCAGAAAAAAGAAGCATCTTTCTGACCAACGTTTACTGTATCCGAAGAGTGGTGCAGGTGTGTTTTGCCTTTGTCAAGGCAACCTGCTCTCCAACCTGATACAGAAATTGACATCCTTTCCTGATAAATGACTCAATCAATATGAATACTATGTAGAAAAGTGGTGTACGAAATGAAGGGCTCTGGTGTAAAACATGGTGACAAAATGCAGGTTTCGAGATATTGAAAGTTTATGTTTAAAAAAAACATCTGAGTTACAAATTAAAATAAATTTCTAAACTATTTACAGCAAATATGATTCACTTGTATGTTTACTATCATAAAAACATGATATTTCATCTGAATTATTTTTTCGGTGGTGCTACATGTGATTTGTTTGAGGGCTGTTCAAGGAATTGTTGCAGTTACCATGCTTTACATGCAACGATATTATCAAAATGAGTGATCAGATACCACTTTATTCAAGCTGCCTCACGATGTCAGTTCCATAATATTTTGACATTAGACTTTTTATAGCAACCATTAAAATTTGCAATATAAAAATGAAAGCCTTTAATAATTTTATTCAATGAACAATAATTTGAGCCACTACTTGTAACAAGTTTTTGTTTTCCTATTTTGTGTTGTTTGTGACTGAAATGAACACCATTCGAAAATTATATTTCTTTGTCTTTATTATGTTAGTATTTAAAGAAATAAACATATTGTGGCTGGGTGCGTATTACTCACTATATAATACAAACAATACTAAAAATAGTATAAAATTAGTTTAAAACACTACTTATGTAAGTGAGTATGCAATTGTTGAAGAACGACGTTCCAGGGTACAACTGCGCCCTTCATCAGGTTCACAATTCCTTCTATTAAAGTCCATCTAAAAAAGTTAAAAACATGCACGACTGCACACCAGTGCCAGCTGTGCAATCGTGCATCTTTTTTACGAGTTCCCGTTTCTAAGGGATCTTAATGGATACAGGTGTTTTCAGCTTTAATGGGTCTTTTAAATAGTGAAGTTCTTTTAATTTGAAATATGTCAAGGACAGTTTTTAAGTGTTTTTATCCCAACCCTCTGCCTAATCTTCATATTACACTTTACAACGCAGCATTATGTTTTAGTGCTTAGAAGAAATTGTGAACCTGATGAAGGGGGCAGTTGTACCCTGAAACGTCGTTCTTCAACAATTGCATACTCACTTACGTAAGTAGTTTTTGTTAAAGAAATAAGTTCTGAATGGTTGTCATTAAAAATAACTTCCTTATCTCTATGAATATTAATCATGCAGAAATACGACTCCACATAAAATTGCCTTTGTGTTTTAGCTAAAAGCAAGAATCCATCCAAAAAGACCAATCCCTTCTTATTGCAACTTATCACAAAGGTATATGGGTGGATGTGGAGGTGATATGATCATCACCATGCTCCGGCCACCTTATACTCCCCCCACATACCCATTTATTAGAGGCCAGAGCTGTTCCATGCAGGAAGAGTGGGAAAAATTCTCACCTGAAATCACCCTCCCCAGGATTACAACCCAGGTCTTCTGCATGAGCCAGATGCCTCACCAAGTCAACCACATGCCACCATTAAGAGCATGAGGAACAGTTTCCACAAGGCTCTTCCCTCTGTTGCACTGTTGCCAACTTAGCTCTTTTGGAGCCAAATCTGGCTCTTTAGTGCACTCTTTTGGCTGACACCCCCCTCCTCTTTATGGCTCCCGACCACATAGACCAACTTGCCATTAATATATATATATTGCACGTGATATGGTTATATTGGCATTATATATACGATGCATCACACCCCCCTCTTACCTTCCCAGCTACTTTTTTATAGCACCATGGCTGACGTGAAGATGACATAATATTGTTATCCGGGAATAAATTGTCATCACTTTAAAGTTAACGGTAATAGCAGCAAACCCCCCCCCCCCACTTTGACACCTAGAATTACCCCACTTTATCCAGGCTTTGTATATATCCCTCCTTGAAAGTCAGTTTTAACTGAAAGTCGAAACTTCCATTGATTAGCTGTAACTTGAAGTTGATTCCCCATAAGGAATACATGGGATTCTGAAAGCTTTTATTCATGTATTCCATTTTTTTTCTTTTCTTTAAGTAACAGTGCCCATTCAGATGATATTGAAATAAATGCACAACTGGTAAGAAACTGTAACTCTTCCCCTTCAACACAGTAATGTGAAGAATACACACATAGCAATAAAATTATCACTTATATCTTTTACATAAAGCACAAATAATTATAGAATTCCATAATTCTCAGTCAACATGTTGTTCACATCCAAAATTTCTTTTCATGGTCACTCAGTTACAAAAAAAGTATTCATGTACTGGACCATATTCATGGTTTCTTCATGAGTACCGAAGCAAGACTAAGCCAAGAAGCAATGAACAGCCATATTATTTTGGTGCAACACCGTGCAAAGCTGGGGAAATTTATCCACAACTACCAAGGAAAGGCCTGTACAATTTTTATACACATGCCAGTAAATGAACATATATTTCTATTTACAAACTTAATACTAGTTTTACTCGAAATGTACAAAGCACAAAATATCATGGAGTTTTATGTTTTTCTTCTTACAAAAGCAGAAAATGTACTGGGGTGTAAGGGGCAAAGAACATCCACGCCTTTTTCGACCAAACTTCGAATTTTTCAAAGTAATGTTAAGTCTGTGCTATTGTATGGGTCTGAGACATGGAAAGTAACAAAAACGATCACCTCTAAACTACAGACATTCATTAATCGCTGCCTGAGAAAAATGTTGAATATCTTTTGGCCAGAAGGGATTCAAAACCAAGAACTTTGGAGAAACTGAGGTGACATACATTTCATATTTGCAATTAACCAAAAGCGAAGTAAAATAAATCAAATCAATCAACGAATTTACTGAACACATGAAAAATCTGTACTGGATGAAAAACTTGGGATGAGAATCAATTAATTGGTACTTTACCACTATTAGTATATTATTAACATTATCTTCATGTATATTATATTCAACATAAATGGGACTTCGGTCCTGTGATGGACAAATAAATAAATAAAATGAAATGAAATCAGCTGATATATCAAATTTACTATTACAATATTTCTAAAAAATAGTCTGAATTCAGTGAAATTTTCATCATTTTTCATTGCTTGTTGCTGTTCCATTTTTTTAATAGGGACTTCCAGAAACAGTTCTGGTTCACATTTCTCCTCCTTTAAAAATAAACTGGTTCTAGCAAAGTTCCTCCCTCCTTAAAATTAAACTGGTTCTATCTTTCTGAAAGTGAAACTGTTTCTAGCTACATCTCTCCCTCCTTACAAAGAAACTGATTCTAGCTAAGTTTCTACCTCTCCATAAATAGGATTTTTTTCTGGTCCAAGATAAGATAACCAGAGACGAACTGGTTCTGGCTCATGTTTCTTTATCCTACAAAGCTACTGTTGCTAGTTTAAGTTGCAACCCCATAAAAAGGAAGTAGTTCTGGTTACAAATCTTCCCCCTAAAAAAAAGGGGACAAGTTCTGGTTCAAGTTCCAGTTCATCTCTCCCTGTAAAGGAACTGATTCTGACTCATGGTTCTTCCTTCCAAAAAAAGGCTCTATTTCTGGATCAAGACTTACCTTTCATAAAAAGAATCTTGTCTTGATTCAGGTTCCAACTCCTAAAAAGGAAGTTGTTCTCATTCAAAGGCAATAGTTCTAGTTTCTTTCTCCTAGAAGAGAACTAGTTCTGTGTCTTCCTTTGCTCCATAAAAGGAATTACTAAAAGTCACTATTTTTGGTTCAAGTTCTTCCTTCCTTAAGAAAGAAAGTGATTCATGTATTCACTTACTCAACGTATGAGAACAAATAGTTATGTATTGTTATAGTAGTATCCAGTTTTCTTTCTTGCAGAATGCAGGAAGTTTCTCGATTCTATTCCCCTCCTGCATGACTCCCCTCCCCTCCATTGAAATCTTACGTCATTTCCAACTCGAAATCACGTGTCTCCTGAACAGCACGGATTACGCCCGGTGCTTACCTCCCACCTTTTAAACATCTTTATCCACATTTCATCGAAACATCGTATATAACTTTATTCCTTGCTGGCGAAAGATATACAGCTGCCGCTGATCTTTGTAGAGACTGCCGCTACTACATCAAAGCAAATGATAAAATTGTCCAGTTCAGTGTTTTTGCATTCCCGTTTGTAACTCTTTCTTGGTGACTCGAAGACAACGTTCACACCTTGAACCTCTGCTGAAGTTAAAGTACTGCTGATACGTTGTACAGACTTTTTGAGAAATCCCAATAGCTTCTGCTGTCAATTTTTGTACTTATGCAAAGTTGAAGTTCTTCCTTGCTTCTTATTATATGCAAGATTTCTGAAAAAACTTGTAAACGTTTCCAATGATTTCCTTACTTAGTTTTTCAATGTCCGTTCGCCAGGCTCATACACCACCATCACTTCCACCTGCTATTGTACCACACGTAGGACGCTGCTCCTCAATGTCATTCATAATGAATGCAAAACCAAATAATCCGTATATAATACGCAATCGACCGCATAATTTCAAAGCGCGAAGTGTCGACTGAGCAGCTTAGAAGTAGTGTGGCAACCCTGGATGGCCAGGGGTGTGGAGGAGACAAGGGGATGCTCCAACCTTGACTGGACAGTTTTCGTGGCGGGAACTCTAGTGATGTGATGAGTTAGTATGACTCGGTAACTAGCCTTTTTTTATTTTATACTGGAATTATACAAGTATCAGTGTCGGTAGGTATCGGTCATGGTATCAGCAAATAGTGGTATCGACTCAGCTCTAGTTTTAAATAAACATTTATGTCTCGAACTATGTATGCTAATTACATATTAATATTATACATAAATAGTTTTCTTCAGTACAGACTCTATTATAAGCCTATGATTGAAAATAAAATTATCAAGTAGTAGATGATGATTAAGTTTAACAACTTTATTTTCTCTTTTATGAAATTTGAACTCCGTCGAGCCCCCGGGTAGGCAATGCCGGAATGTGAAGGTTCAAAATGGTACCTGTATATTGCCCGATAGGTGTTCCATTCTCATGGAAAAAATTGCCCACTTGCAGCTGATACTTTCGGAGGGGAAAAAATATTTCTAATGTAAAGATGTGGGCTTTTTGGCAGGAAATTCCCCCTTTCTCTCCAAATATAGTCAGAATCAATTTTTACGTTACTAATTACTAATAGGATAGTATGTTCCAAAAGTTGAAAAAACTTATGTGACATACATGTCACATCTTGGCATTAAAGGTTTAACCTTCCATGATATTTTGTGCTTCTTATTCCAGATCACCATATGTTTTATCAACAATCAAATATTTATTTTGATACAAAATGTAATTTAAGTCCCCAGTGCTTCCCCCACTCCATGTAGAAACAGCCACCATAACAAACTAAACTGAAAACAACCACTGGTGCTGCCAAAGAAATAATCAGATTAAAAATACAATTTCCTTACAATAGACATTATTAGGTTATTAGCAGCTTTAGCGAATGTTGTTATCTTGTCAGACATTTTTAGCTGTTTTTCCAATCCTGCTTTCTGAAAATGAGAAAATTATTTGTATGGATTACAAGTTAGTATAATATTTATTTTTGTTTAAAATGAATCACCAAGTGCTAAATGCCAGTGATTTGATTATGCTAAAAACAAACATTAATTAATTACATAGTAATTTAATGTGGCTACATACATTTACCTTTAACCTTTTAGCTATCAAACATTTTTATTAGTATGATATTAACATGTAAATGGTATGTCTTGGTTTTATCTTGCGAGAAATTTTCTTAAAACTGGTACACCATGCAAGAAAACACACACACAAATCATTGAACTTCATGTTTACAATTCCTTGTTGGGTAAAGATACATCATCTTTGTCAGTTCTTCCACCACTTCTCACTTTTTATGCTGTTTCTATACTGTCCTTCACATACACACACTCCACTATACCAGGTGCCTTTCAACTTCTGTGTGCCTGGGCTTGATGTACAAAACAGACTTAAGTCTAGGGTACTTCAATGTAAGCATATTGTTTCCTCTCTCCCACAGTTGTAAATGTGAGCTGCTAAAGAGCCCTCTTATGAGTGGACTACCATGAGTGCAGGGTTTGATACCTGGTGGAGGCACATTGCACAGCAGTTCGAATCCTACTTTAAACTGTCCAGTACCGATTAGCCTATTTGTGCATAATGTAGACTTATTAGGTAACCAAAAAAGTTCTGTCGGTTTCTGATGATGAGGTTGAACTCCACATACTGCAAGTTCCAAGGCTAGAAGGACAAGATGATACTCAGTTGTTGGTGGGCATATACATGTTGCACCAGCAGGTTATGGTCAGTGCAGTTCAACATGAACATCAGTGAAGACAGGTGAAGCATGGGTACTCCAAACAGAATAATAAGAGCCTGTATGCTGCGAGAGTTTAAACGTGGTACAAACACAACACAGGGAAAGCAAATATGTCAGGTTTCAGCAATGATGTAGTGAATGAACGGACAGTGCAACGGTGGTTTCAAAAATTCAAGGACGGTGATGAATCCCTGGAAGATGCACCACATGCTGGAAGACTAACAGCCACGATGATTGTTGGGGTGAACAATGGCCTAACATGTGGCGACTTACAAGAAGAATTCAATGTTAGTGCAGAAACTATTTGACAGCACCTCTATCAATTTCGAAAACAGAATAAGGTGGGTCGATGGGTCCAGTATGCCTTCGCTGTGAGGCCCCACGTGGCTAAGGTCATCCCTGGCACCATTCTCTACCTTGGTTGGGGACCACTGATGCACCCAGCCTATTTGCCAGACATTGACCCATCTTTTCAATTCCATGGACGATGACCATACAGGAGGAGAGTTTCGAAACCCCAACGACGTGCACACCGCACTTGATGACTTCTTTGGTTCACGTTCCACAGAGTTCTACCACAGTGGGTTCCGGTTCATTCCATACCAAACCATCCATTGGTGGTTGCATGACCATTTTAGAAAAAAATAATTTTTTAGTACATACATTTGTACATGTTTCTAGATATCAAAACCAATGTTCAAAAAAATTTATTGTCTTTAGTTCTCCTGGGGCAGCCATTTTTCCAACATGGCGCAGGGCTTTTTTTGCTCATGTTGCAGTTTATGGAAACCTTAATATCTCAAAAACCATTACAGCTAGAGACCTGAAACAAAATTCATTTTGTAGGTAATAAAGCATATTTTCTGTGATATTCAAGTATGTTTTGCTTAATGAAGGAGTTTAGTTAAAGGCTTGAATTTTCTTTTATGTGTAGACCTACCTGCAGGGTGTCTGTAAATAAAATATCAGTGCTTAGAAATGCACCCCTTTTTTACAGCATGGGCTCAAACATGGCCATTCATGGAATTTTAACAGTTTTTGGGGTTAAATATCTCAGATGGGTCCTCTTGAAAAATTCTGAAATTTGGCACAAAAGAAGCCCTGCGTGAACCTAATTCACAGTAAAAATCTCAACTTATAGATTCAACTCGTTTTGGTTAATATGAGGTAACATATGTGACCTAATTTGTGACATTGATAGTAAGGTTAAGTTACATGTATACCTTGAAAAATGGAGTCTTTTCTTTTTCTTATTTAAAGTTGGGTTGTAAAAGCCTCAGAAAATATAGTAACATAAGATTTTAATACTTGACTTACCAGAAATTAAAATTACAAGGTATGACAATTGAAGATCTGCAAAATCTCATTGCAAAGGGTTTGATTTATTTTGTACACACGTCCAGTTGGTTGTCAGCTCCAGTTTCCTACGGATTCCCTTTGCCAAACCATGCAGAAATCCTTGTTCTTTCACCAAGTTCCTAGTCTCACTAAATGATAAAAACCTCCAGTTCATCACGTATATTTTTCTTGGCCAAGTGGTAATAATAATGTGATGATTCTGAACTTTTCACCATTAATTTTTGCTAATTTACATTTTTCTTTTTAAAATTTCAATTAAATTATTGTACTGTCCACGCAAAGGAATGTCACACTTGCTTTCTTTTCCTTCAGTTCTAATACTTGTTGGAACACAACTTACCCCTTTCCTTTGCACTCCTTGTATGATGCAAATAGTTTTGTGAGCAAGAGCACATAAGATTTTTTCTGCAATCAGCCTCCTCTGTTTTGAAATAGGAGATACTTCGAAAACAGAACAGACTACATCCATTTCCTTCAGTGTTTCTTTGGGTGGCACAAAGACATCATTTCAATTCTGGCTTTTATGCGAGCCACTTTTTCCATAGATGAAAATTTCACTGTAACATGGGCATATTGATTTACATGGTATACTGTAAGACTTACTTGACACTTTTTTGAGGAAACTCTCAGTTTTAGAGCTGACACCACCAACTGGACGTGGGTACCAAATAAATCAAACCCTTTGCAATGAGATTTTGCAGATCTTCAATTGTCATACCTTGTAATCAGGGCCGGATTAAGGTTTGTGCTATTGATGCTGCAGCATTAGGCCCATTCCTGAAATAGGCCCAGATGAAAACAGACAAGAATTTTCCTAAAGCTGGATAGTTTTCTTTTGCTATATTAACCTGAAAATAAATCTTAGAATGAAATTTGGAGTCCCAATTTCAGATGCCTAGACACAGCGTTACTTATTTATCATACAGTTACTATTATTCTTTTCGCTGTGACGTAACTATAACGTCGTTGTGTTTATTGTTCACCGAAGATTTCAAGCATCAAGCCCAATTTCGTTTTAATCTGGCCCTGCTTGCAATTTTAATTTCTGGTAAGTCAAGTATTAAAATCTTATGTTACTATATTTTCTGAGGCTTTTATAACCCAACTTTAAAAAAGAAAAGACTCCATTTTTCTAGGTATACATGTAACTTAACCTTACTTATCAATGTCACAAATTAGGTCACATATGTTACCTCATATTAACCAAAACGAGTTGAATCTAAAAGTTGAGATTTTTATTGTGAATTAGGTTCATGCAGGGCTTTTTTGTGCCAAATTTCAGAATTTTTCAAGAGGACCCATCTGAGATATTTAACCCCAAAAACTGTTAAAATTCCATGAATGGCCATGTTTGAGCCTGTGCTGTAAAAAAGGGGTGCATTTCTAAGCACTGATATTTTATTTACAGACACCCTGCAGGTAGGTCTACACATAAAAGAAAATTCAAGCCATAAACTAAACTCCTTCATTAAAAAAATCAGGCTTAAAAATACAATTTTTTAACTATTTAACTATTTCCACCTTAATTTTCATACTTAGGATGCAATTTTAAGCAAAACATACTTGAATATCACAGAAAGTATGCTTTATTACATAAAAAATGAAATTTGTTTCAGGTCTCTAGCTGTAATGGTTTTTGAGATATTAAGGTTTCCATAAACTGCTACATGAGCAAAAAAAGCCCTGCGCCATGTTGCAAAAATGGCTGCCCCAGGAGAACTAAAGACAATATTTTTTTTTGAACATTGGTTTTGATATCTAGAAACATGTACAAATGTATGTATTAAAGATGATTTTTTTCTAAAATGGTCATGCAACCAATTATTTTATAATTGGTTGATTTGACAAGGAATGACCCCTTCCATGATCTTCCAAAACATTGGAAACATGCCACTGATGTTGGTGGGGACTATGTTTGACCTGCCAGGTTGGTTACACATCCCTCTTTTGGCATTTGAAGGTGTGGTGAAAATCTGACAGAACTTTCTTGGGTACTAATACAACAAAAACTCAACCCATAAGTGCATAGAAAAATAAGGAGTTCATGGACCTTGGCTTGTTGCACTTCCCTTAATGTGCACACACAGCAACAAGCAATCCTTATGTCCTGAGAACTGATGATGTTCCTAGAATGTTAACATTGCAACCGATATTGACAACTGCTCCAGCCCAGACCCCCTTCAAGATAACTGGCAGATGAAAATAACACACATGGTCAGGCACCAGTAAAGAAATTCCCCAAGCCATGAAGGCACATTTAGGAAATGTGGGGGTAGGGATCCACACATTCTCAATCTTGGCAATTTTTGAAGCGATGTGATCAGCACTACACTCCAGCTGCCTATACCCCCAGGGTTACTCCCAGGTACTCACTGATTTGAGGCTGGGTGAGCTCGGAGCCACTTTATGTGGGGATAGGGCCAGAAAAATTCCGACCTTAGATCCTCACCCTGGGAATTGAACCTGGTTCTCCCGTGTGGCAGTCAGATGCAATATCGACTAGACCACCATGGCACCAGTAGATCGGGCTTTTAGCAAACCTGCACTTTCAATCTACACTTTAACTGCCCAACTTCTTGTGTGCATACATTACTTCTCTCTTTCATTGGTTTCACAAGAGTCGACAACCTTACTGTGTGACCACTTACTTAAATATTTTTGACTTTGACAGCATTTGAGTAATACAAATTAATTGTTATCACTTGCATTTTAATTATATTTATTCCACTTTTCGATCTCTCACAATGATCAAGAGGAATGATGAATCAATTAAAAAGATGAAGAACCAACTAAGGATGACCACAAAATCCAGATAACGAATATCCAGATAATTTGGATATCTGGATAATTCAGATATCAAGACAATCCAAATATCCAGACAGAACAGATTTGATTACAGTGAAATATGAAAATGATGAATGAAGGAATATGGATATCTCGTAAAATGGATAAATGATAAAACTATCTGGATAATGCATACATTAGAATATCTGGACATTTTGACAAATCCAAATAATTCTAATATCCAGATAATTCGGATAATCTGAATATTGGATATTCAAATAAATTGGATATCTTAATATTCGGATATTTGAAATCCAAATAGAAAATTATCTGGATTTTGCTATTGCTAGAATGAATACAAATGAAATGTCCAGTATTTGAGCATGGATCTCATGGCCTTGCAGGGCACTATGTGTTGCAGGGCAAAGTGTTGAGACTGAGGTTAAAACTTTTGTTTGACATTACATAATAATGTTCAGTGATATGTGCTGCATTGTTTGTAACTAAATTTCTCGCAAGATAAAACAAGGAGTTTACCATTTCTTCAGAGATAAACTTCAGCAAATATACACAATTGTCAATGTACACAATAATTCAACATCATCCTGACATAATCCTCTCCTCCTTGTTTCCCTATTTCTCTGTCTCTTGCTTATAGTTAGTTATTTTCTGTTTCCTCTCTTTCTACAATTCTCCAACTTTCACACACTTTTCACCACTTCTTTCACATTTTCTCTCTCTCCCTTAAAACACTTCTTCCTATTACATAAACATAACATGTATTATCTTACTTAACTTGGTTTCTAAATTCAATATCTTTGAATTGATATTAACAAATGAAAAATTATAACCTTCCCATTACCACCAACTATCAGTAGGTGCACGAAGATAAATTACACCTAAATTTGACTAAAATAACTAATTGAAACTGAAATAGCTATTAGAATATTTTGTTTTGACGCAGAAGGTTGATTCCTTGATGAGCAATGCGTTTCACAGGACCTGACAAAATACTAGAGAATGATAAAGCTGTGGTGTAACAGCCAAAGCAGTGAATACTAGTATCTGTGGCTAGTAAGCATTGAGACAATACCACTTTCAAAACTCTGAACTCCAATAATGAGATACACCAACGCATTTATATTTGCACTGAAGAGATCCTAAATAAAAAAGAATTTGCTTAATTTTCCTTAGTGGCAGCCAAAATTTCCTGCAAGTTCTAACAAACTACTTGCTAGGTAGAAACACTGGAAAGCATTGATTTTCAGAATACCGATGTACACTTCCGAAGCTAGATTTGAATACTACAAAGTGTACAATAATATGCATACACATAAGTGATTCAGCTCATAACAAAAAAAAGCACATGCTTCATCTCAGCATGATAAAAATAAGAAAATCATAGCTTACTTGACGCAGGAGTTGAATATGTTCTTCCCTGAGCTTCTGGTACACGTCCTTCAACTTCTGAAACTTCTCTTCTAAAGTTTTTGCTTTTTCTAAAAGGCAAAAGGAAATTCAAATAGAAGACACAAAAATAATGAAAATCAGAGGCGTATATTCAGGGCTATCTAGGCAATCTGCAAAGCTCACACTCAGTGACCAAAATACAGAAACAAAACATCTATCAGAAATGTGCTTAAAATTGTTAATTTCAATAAGAATAGGAACCTTATTCCTTAGGAGTTGGAAAGCGGTTGGCTGGCAACTCCACGGGGTGGCGGGCGAACGTGACAAAGCTATCTCAAGGATCGCCCGATCAATGTTGCAAACCATTTTTTGCCAGCACATAATTTCCCTAGTAACGGGGAATTGTGGAGCCAAACTGTTACAGGAGAGGAAACAGGTTTGTTTTTGGCGGGAAAATTCCCTCTGAACTACCTCAACAGTCTGGGTCAATGTTGCAAACCAATTTTTCCCAGCATGTAATTTTCCCAGGAACGGGGAATTTTGATGCCAAAACATCGGAGGCAAGGGGAAAGTGTGGCATATGGCAGTTGAAGAACATCATTGAACGCTTGCACATGAGTTGAAAAAGAGGTCGTTGACCTTCAAACAACTAGATTTTTAGAGTGGGGAAGTGAAAATTGTTGGCTGACCGGGAATGGTTCATGAGCGCATCTAAAAATTACTCAAATGACAAGGACAAGTTCTGATCTAGAATCTTGAATGCATCCAGTGGTCTTTAAGGGATCCTTGGTGCATGGAATTTATTTAGAAGCAGCATTGTGAATACAGTAGTGAGTGGATTGTATTTTTGTGAATAATACATGCTATGTTGTGAAGTGAACTGAAATAAGGGACATAATTAACAAGCTGTCTATTCGGCTTACGTATGACGATATGCTCCAAATTGTTGTGCATTTTTCTTGTGTGTCCACTTTATGCACAGATAAGCTAATGGGGATCAGACCTACAGTTAAAGTGGTATCAGAACCACCATGTATCGAACTCTGGTTGTATAAAGTAAGTTTCTTTATGTGGTTTCTTTCAAAGACAAAGTCCATTGTAGCAGCTCACTGGCTGAACATGGTATCTTTTCCAATTTTTTATACATGCATGTATATTTCTTAATATTTGCTTGTGAGTGAATAAAATATTTCTTTCTACAAAACTCACCGTAAATTTTATAATTTTGTAATATTTTCTTAATTTGTGTCCAGATTTACCAGAAAAAAAATTGAATTATTACAATTTTAATATCCTGTAATAACTGGCAACAATGCTCAGGCTTGATCCAGTTCATCTGATACTCTAATTCCACATAAAGTAAACAATTGCAGTTAAGCAAATTCATGAATGAGGTTTACGAAGAAACTCTAGTACAAATACAATCAGCAAGTATAGAAAAACTAGATTGTTATGTGTAAATATATCAACATGTGTAATTTTTAAATGTTGCCAAATATATTCCATATTTTTCACTCAAATAGATATTTTTAATAAAGTTGGATCCTACTGATCACATTATGACAAACATGGAGAATGGATGGGATCCTATGCCCACATATCCTATGCACCTCTATTGCAATGAGCGGGGGTTAGCAAACATTTAATACTTCCGATTTTTCTGGTTTTTAAAAATACTTTTTTTTAAATGAAATTCCATGACTTTTTCAGTCAAACAGCAATTTTGCAGGCTTTTCAAGAATTTTCAGATCAGTGGGAACCCTGTTGTATTATCTGAATAAATAAATAAAATACTTACGCTCAGTTTCCTGTTGCTTGGATATTGCCTCTGTTTGCAGCAGCAACTCTTCTTTCAGCTTTTTCTCTTGCAATAGTTCATGTTCCTTAAAAAGAGGGGGGAAGTTGATTTTAAACGTTAAATATAGCAATCAACAGATGTAAATATTGCAACCTGCACCAGCATCATGATCTATCTATCTCTCTCTCTCTCTCCCCATTCACTCACTCACTCACCTGCCTACTTGCCCACTCACTCTCTGTAAGTACACAATTATAAGCACAACTTATTTTCACATGAATTGCTATTTCTTTATATTTCTACTGTATAGAGAACTTGGTAGGTATCAGAAAACTAGGGCTGATGCTTATTTACAGAAACATTCATGCAAACTGAAACATACTCCTAAAATGGAATAAAAAGACTGAATTTAATCACCAATAACAAACCGGGTATCCCATCTAATAATCAGTGATGCCAGGAGACACTAATTTCCAGTCTCCTGATTTTATACCAAGTCACACACTTTAAGAATCTATGTTCTTGAAACTTGTGTGACTTAGTGGGTTTCAAAAGTAAGCTGATGATATATAAGGTATTCCAACAGAACCATGCCATATCAATCTATCAGAGTTTTGCTTAAAAATATTCATAGGCTAGGAAATGAAATAACAGTTGTAAACAGCTTTCATTCAACCTTTAAATCAACTTTTGCAACTATGATATATGATATACCAGTATCACACTCAATTCAAAAAGTATTGGTTCTAATTTAATCACAAATACCAACCCAGATAACTTGCAAAATCCTAAAATAATACCAGAAGACACTTTTGCAGTCTAAATGTTATGTATTACATGCTAAAAAAACCTCAAATATGAAGTACTATTTTTCATTTCATGTGAACAAATTAATAATACCATTACCTTCTTGGCAAGTTGTGTCTCAAGCTCTAAAATCCTTTCCCTCATTATCTCAACAATCCTGTTGTGCTCCATCCGCTCCATCATTAGCCTCTGATTCTCCATCCTCAGCCTCGTAATCTCCTGCTGAAGCTGATCAATGAGGTGATCCCTATAGAAGCAAAGAATATAATTTTAAGTTTAAAATGTTTACATGTCATGGCACAATCGTGGTTCTTACCATCACGCCTGCCAAAATAAATTACCAAGGTATTTTAAAATAAATTTCCATACCTTTCATCAGTGTTTTAACTTTCTTAAGCTCTGTTTATAGCACATTTTTCAATGGGAATATGAAAGCAGTAGTTGTAAGAACCACCATAATTTTAAGAATTTCCTTTTATTTAAGATTCGATCAAGATAGTCAAATAACAGCAGTAATGGGACTTGATGTGCTGACAAAGCATCAGCCAGCGAAAAGCCACTTCATGGCCCTTGGTTCTTACACAGATTTCAGATCGAAATAACAAATAACACGATGATTTTACACCAAAGCAACAAGCAACATGGGTGCCTTCCATCTGTAAAAAGTTTTCATTGATTGGGTTGGTGTTTTAATTCCACTTTGTGCACAGTAAGGCTAATCGGGACTGGACCTACAATTTAAAGTGGGGTCCGAACCACTATGTGCCTCCACTGGGTATCAAACCAAGATTTTCTGAAGAAGAAATAAAGATTTTTTTTTTTGACACCTTGACAAGGTGGTGACGCTATTGCTACGCCATCAGGAAGGCCCATATCTGTAAAAAGTATTCACTAGACAACGACCAAGTTTAAAGTGCCACATGCAGCTTGTCATGTCACTTAAGTGCAAAAGGTTGCATTTATTTCTGAAGGTTCGTTTCCAAGTGACACATGTTGCTTGTCGCCTGTCATGTGTTACTTTGGTCTAAAACCTGCCTTATAGGGCTGTGGCTGTTGTACCACAGGGATAGGGTTTTATTTGTGAATACATCTTTTGCATCAAATTAAGTTTCACAAATACTTGAAAATTCCATTCAAGTACTACAGCTATTTTAATTTTTGTACATACAGTGGAACCTCAATTTTACAGTTTTCAGGGGACCAAGGTGAAAGAACTCAAAATGGAAAAAATTTATAGCATTCTACTCTATTGGGACCTTGAAGATAGGATGTGCAGGGTGTGGCATTGAATTGGGTAATTTTGCAACACTGGATGTAGTTAGCTGTTTCATCAGAGGCAACACATGACTACACAATCATGCATCCCCTGCTTTACCATTATGTTACGGTGGACTCTTGAAATTGGGCAAAGCGTGTATTCGATGTAAAAACCTATTAAAAAGACAATGATAGTTACGTGTCCACATAACAAACAAAATGGAGGTCATCTTAGTAATGTTATTTTCAAATAAATCCAAATATAATGCTTGCATTATCTTTCGCTTTTTCTTCATCAATGAATAATGTACAGTATATCTATTTGTCTTAATTGCAGATGTTTCCTTATGTGTTACTTTGTCTTAAGTGTGGAGTATTTAAAATTGCCAAATTATTGCCTCATCCTAGGTAATGCTTGAAAATGTAAAATCAGGAAACATAGAATCAGTGTTCCACTGTAATATTTCTTGCTGATCAGAAATTCCACTCAAAAAGATAACAAGGTTTCTTTCCTATTTGGAGCACTGCTTACACATGTAATGCATCTGGGCCTTCAAGAAAATGGACAAGTCTTACTGTTAAGAAATTCAAATATTTTCTATTCTTCAAACACATTGCTAAATTTCTTGTATCACAGCAGCAACATTAACAGGGCAGGATATTTGTAATTAAATAGCACAACTTCTTTTTTTTTTTTAAACAAAAAAAAATCCTTGGTGGTTTTCTTATGTTAGTCCCAATCACTAGTAAATGGCCTCTTTTTAAAAGGGAATTGAAACAAAAATACAACTAACCAAAAGAAGCAACGATGGCATTACGATGGGACAATTTTGCTGTCCCAAAATTTGTGTTCACTGGGCCCAGGCCTGAACCTGATATAAATTACACTTTTATGTGCATTACGATAACAAAATGGCAGAATTTTGAACAAACTTACAGGTTATTTAAATTATTTAATAATGGATCATTAAAATTATTGGTAATTTTACCAAAAAAAAAAAATACAGAGATATCTCTATATCTGGGTTCCAAGAACTGAAACACATAAGCAGTCACCTTTATACAAGATGAGTGGTGTATAATAGTATTGTAACAAAAATCAAAATGTTGACTTTAATCTTTCATTAACCAAATTCAAAACAATTGAAAATATGAACACAAATATTCCTTTCAATCCATTAAACCATATTAATTTCATAATCTTTTCAAGATAAACTTTCTTCTTTGTAAACATATAGCCACATGATACATGCTATTATGTTGACTGACATATAAGTATGTATGCGTGGGGGATGTCTGCCCTCATCTGTAGATATGTATGTGTGTGTATTTATATATGTTATGCATATATGTACCAGTATACAAGATATATTCTAAAGTAATATGCGACATAATATTCAGGTTATGTGCATTCCTTATAATATGTCCAGGTCTCTGTAATGGGAGACTATATATTATCTGTTGAAGGCAAATAAATTAAAAAATAAATATTGATACAGTACAGATTAACTTGTTCAATCTGTAATAAACGAACATCAGAATCTTTATGAATTTCTACATTTATTGGAATTTGAATTACTGGGTGTACTAAATTTTTTCATGTATACATATAACGAAATTCACACAAAATCTATGCATTTCCCAGTCAGTAGACAATTACACCATGCCAATAAATGGTAAAAAGAGCATTACATACCTCTCTGCTATAAGGTCTGGAGACGACGAGCCATTTCGATGTGTAAGGTCCACCAAGTCGCCTGACACTGACCCAGCATCTGATGTGTCAATAAGGCTGCCATCCACTCCATCATTCTCTGGTGTTGGCGTTTCTGGGGGTAGAATTACTACAGGGGTCACATATTCACGAAGATCCGACTGCACTAAAAAGTTTGGCGGATTCTGAAAAAACAAAAGCACAACGTTATAAATATTGATAAACTTAATAATATGAATAAAGCCTAATTTATCAGAATTTAATCATAAATACATGATTTTTTTCTGTTGTCTGGATATCCAATGGAGTATGGAGTATGCATACTGCTGAATATCTCATTGCATTACTGAGAACTAGTAACAATATGCAGTGTAGTTATTTTGAAACATCTTAAGTGGAGGAGGGGGATACTCAGTAACTTTTCCTGAAGCATCAAGATATTATAAAGTATGTACGAGGGAGAGTCAAGTGAAAACCTTAAAACTGTGCTAACATCTTGCAATTGTTCTGAAAGTTGGCAACAGCAATACTCATGATTCGAAGAGTGACCGACAGGTAGCAGCATGATCCAGGAACACTAAACCATAACTTCGCAGCAATGTAAAGATGGCGGCTCTGCTTGCAACATGCACCAATTGATATCAATCATGGATCAGCACACCATATTGTCCTCAACAACCACCTTCATCATGTAATCAGGTCCAAACAATGAGGACTTGTGAGTACAGGTGCTTTTGTTGCAACATGACAATGCTCAACCCCATAGTACCCCTGCAACGGTTGCAACCATCCAAGATCTGAAGTATCGGTGTCTTCCATATCCGCCATATTCTCCAGACCTCACCCACATGTTTGGTCCACTCAAAAAGGTGTTGGGAAGCAGAAATTTCAAGTCCGACGGAGAGGTCAAGCGGACGGTGCATGAGTGGCTACAATCACAGACTAGAGAATTTTTCTCTCGAGGTGTTCATGCACTTCCAAAGTGCTGGAACACTTGTATTGAACATCAGGGAGACTATGTTTGAAAATTATGTAAGTAGATCCATTCACTATTCAATAAATTACAAGATAAATAGTATTTAAGTTTTCAATTGACTCTCCCCCATATATACAGATGCTTGTTGGGGAAAATGAAAAATATATTTTTTCAGTCTCTAATCCTGGCAATCACAAACAAAATTCCCAGGCTTTTCCACAATTTCCATATCAGTTGGAATTCTGCAGTGTGGTTCTAAATTAGGATGCACATCACTATATTACAGTTTTTCCTATTGCTGAACTAAAAGCAAACATGTATGACTCATAATTCTACTAACATTAAGAGGAAACAATAGTTTGTGAACAAATTATTTTACTCAAGAAAGAAACTTACCTCTGGAAGCAGTGGAACCTGAATTAAATTCCTGAAATACTGGAGGGTGCTGGCATTTAAATAAAACTGCCTAAGCTTTCTGAACTGCTTGTTGAACCTATCTCTGTGGCCAGACAGTGTGTCAGCTGGAAGACCTGTAGAAAACAAAAGTGCCATACTTGTATACACTAGTGCACAAAATTAAAGCAACACATGGTAGAGTACAAGATAGATGCAGCATAAGTAGAGGCATGCAAATTTAGTTTTTGACGAAAACCCGAAATATGAAATGACATGCTGTAATGTTCATTTTTAATGTTTCTGAAAGGTGTGAGGTGCATTTTTCTACCCTGTTTTGTCACGAAATAATGCGAAATAAACTGCAAAAATTGCGAAATATAGTCTTAAACACGAAATTTACCATTTATATACCGATGCGACACTTTCTGAAGTCTGAAGTATCCTGTGAGTTATGCAATTCATGGAAAATTGATTAATTCTGCTGTAAATATTTGAGAAGCAAAAATGGACCCCTTTACACAGGAATAAACTTAATACTCTGGTAACTACATAAATGTGCTATTAGAAGGGATAAGTTTATTTTGTGTAATAAGTGCAGTTTGAAATCGAATTTAGGATTATATTCACAATTTTAACACCAAAATGTCATTTTGTATAGGACTTTTGATGTGATTATTCACCGCTATAACACCGAATTTTATTTTATTTACCGCTTTTGAACTCGAAATAGATTGTTTTTGTACCGAAATTTTGCTTTTTTTATTTACCAAAAAGATGTGCCTCAAGCATAAGAAATTGAGTTTGGGACAGAACTTGGTGTAGTGGTAGGGTAGTGTAGATACTAGAGTGCACTAACCAGCTATTTTCTAGAAAATGCACTTTAAAGTTTAGAAGATTTCCAAACATGCCTCATGAGGTGAATATATTATCCTACTGTTAAATGGGCTGGTGGCCAGGTAGAAGAGTATAAGTTTCACATGCTGAAGGTTCTGGGTTTGATTCCATTTTATTGCCTTTCTTTTTTATTATTAACTCGAGCAAATGTTTATTAATTTTGCAGGGAAAATATTCATTTTTTAACGTTTCTTCTAATTTTATCATTTTACAAACATTTGTATATTAAATTATTCGTGTGTTATTTAGGGACAGATGGAAGGCTTCTGTTGCTGCAGCCATAAACCTTAGGGTTTAAGAAGGCTAGAGAGTTAAGATAGTTACATGTTACCCCGTAACTGGTTGGATTATCTCCCACCTCGTCAGGTGGGAGTGAGGCCAGCACTCGGTATATTATTTATAGTGAAAGGTATATATTTTCTTTCTTTTTTGAGAAAATGTTCAAGAAACAAAACACAAGAAAACTATTCACAAGCAACGCTTTCATTCCATTTTTTTGTACACGATCCACAGTGGTAATTATCGTAAAAGAATCTAAAACAAAATATTTCTTAACAATTTCCACAGCAAATAAAAACAAATTTTCACAAATATTTGCTGGAGTAAATAAAAAAAAAATGGATCAATCAAATGGGACTTGAACCCAGAACCTTCAGCACATGAAACTGATATGCTACCACCTGGCCACTGGGCAAATTGGCAGTTGGACAATACGTTCTCTTAATCAGGAGCACATGGAAAAATCTTAAAAAATTTGAAGCACTTTTTTTGGAAATGGCTGGGTAGTGCATGCTAGTTTCTTGGCATATCTATTCCACTACACGAAGTCCCATCCTAAACTCAATTCCCAAAGCCATGCCCTCTCCTTGTCAGCCAATATGCACATAAAATGTCCATCTCCTCAATAGTGTATGTGATCACCTCCGACAGTAATGCAGGCCTAACATTCTTGTGAATAAAGGATACAAATTTTTAAGAACACTGAAGGGGTGACCACTAATACCAAAATGACATACAGTATCAAGTGATCCCATTGGGAAAATGTGTGTATCCATCAATGATGAAAAACAATGTTATCTGTGCATACAACTGGTACCATTAAAAGAAGCAATATACACAAAAGAGCTTACTTACTTGCATGGAGTTTGAAAAGGATCTTGACACAATAGTCGTAGAGCTGTGATGAATCTTGTATGCATGGAATCAAAGGAGCCAAACGACATTGACCTGAGCTTGTCATTGAATTTGCACGAGACATATCCAGAGAACCAAAAACTGCAACAGTTAAGAAACATTTCAGCATTGCACTTTGAAACTGTTCCTATACAGTTTCATTATAATTTAAATAGTGTCCAAGATATAAAAGCCTAAGTAAAATTAATGGTGTGTACAAATACATGAAATGAAACACATACCTTACCCAGGTATATTAGATTAACTACTACACAATACAGTCTAACCTGATAAAAGAATATCACTATATCTGACACACATAAAATACAGAGTAACACGTGAATCATTTTTAAAATTCAAAATATGTCATGTGTACAGTGAGGAATGGCATATCCAGAAAGAAAATTTAGGAGGGCCTACAACATTGCTACTTATGCATACATTCCACATATGTGCATGTTGGACCCTACACTTTCTCCATCTCTACCACAATGGAGGTGATGTGATCAGCACCACACTCCAACCACCATCATCCTTAGGGTTCTCCTCAGGTACCCACTAATAAGATAAAACACAGAAAATAATTTACTTCTTTCTGTCTGCATGCATTATATTTGTGTGTATGCATAACATTATATTTGTTTATTTCACAACCTATGCATTATTTCTGAACAGGTCAGGAACTTCACTTACTCAAGGTGGCCATTCTAAGACCATGATAAAATTCAAGTATAATTCCCGGTTTTCAAGGCGAACCTTCTAAAAAAGGTATCTAAAAGATACAAACAATGTTCTTTTTTTTTATTTTTCTCGCCACCCACAGAGACACACACACAAATATATTAACAATATTGAGGGTCTGTGTGATTCCAACGTAACCAAAACTTTTAATTCAACTGAATTAAACAATTTAATTTAAGGTGAGGAGTTTACATTTGCCATTTCACATACTCTGACTCGAAGTACATCTACAAACACACAAGTCACAAATTTTACGGGAGATACTAATCTACGAAAAATTGATGGACGTCCGCAGGATTTTTTCCAGGGAGGGGCAAGGAAGGTATATTTTTCCAGGGGGGGGGGCAAACAATGTACATTTTCCCCAATCATACTGTTGTTCCCTCAAAAAACATTGCTTAAATTTGAATTTATCATATTCATGCAATAATTAAGACATAATTGTGGCTGAAATGAAATTATATGTGACAAATATATAATTTTTGGTTGACTTTCATTTTTCAGGGGAGGCCACTAGAACTGACAGGTCTCATAGCATTTCGGGCAGTTCTTTTTGAACAGAAGAAATGTTATCCCCCATTTATATTGCATATTTGGTGGCATTTTTCACGTTAAAGCCCAAAATTCAGTGTTATTCAGAAAAATGGCATAATTCATCTTATTTCGCGATTTCAAAACACTGAAAACTTGTCTCCTCTACCTACCCAAACACAAACACTTTATTTTGCTTTCCTCAACTTTTCGGTGTTATTGTTAAAACGAAAACTTCACGTCCCTAGCTATGAGGTACCCAGATATGACATAATGTGATCTTTTCATAGCATTCTCTCAGGGACAGTTCCTTTCTCTCACAAAGAACTGGTCGAGTTCAGGCAGAGCAGATCATCGGAGTTTTTGCTGATGTTACAGGATTTGTTGATTTGAGTATGGGAAGGTGCACCTATTTAGTCTTTTTAAGGCAAGTTTTAAAGACTTGGAGTTTCATGATAGAAGCACCCTCATATTACAACATTCAGCCCAGACATTTTTTTAAAAGGGTACAATCTTAGATGCAGTGTATATTTAAAAAAAAATATTTCAGAGGTCGATTTTGAAATAGTCCTTGCGCAAACACTTTGCCTGCCTTAATATAAAACAAGAAGTAAGATACTTACTGGCACCCTGTAACTCGAGGATATCGTCCATATAGTCAAACATTTCCACAGACATCTGGAAGCTGGAAATAAACACACACAAAAAAATCAATACTTTGTTTACATTTCTAGCCAGAAATTATATATAGCAATTACAATTGCATAAAATATTGTTAGAAATAATTGGTATTTTTCTATTCAACTGAAATTAAATGTCCACCACGATCAAAATTGGAATAGATTAGGGCTGAGATAATACCAATGTATATACAGTGCGTTTCTTAAGTACCCGAACTCCAATTTAAGAAAATGATAAACAATTACAAAATCTTCACATTTCAATTATTATAACATGAAAATATTTACATGTGACTACAGTTTGTTCTTACATAAGGATGAACAACAAAGTTTAACATTTACAGAAGATGTTGAAAATGTTTACCATTAACTTCTAGGCACAAGTTAACACGACGACACATATTGGAGGCCACTTTGTGCAGTGTTGTGACCGGGATGTCGCTCACTGCTCTGGTTATATTCTCCTGTAGGTCCTGGATTGTCCTTGGATTGTTTTTGTACACTATGTTCTTAAGATAGCCCCACAAATAAAAGTCTGGAGGGCTTAAGTTTGGCGAGCGAGGTGGCCACAAATTTTTCAATATCAATCGATCCCCAAAGAAATGTCTGAGCATCTCCACTGACTCATTTGATGTATGGCTTGTTGCTCCATCCTGTTGGAACCAACAGTAACGTTAGTCTTCCTCAAGCAAAGCTACAAATTGAGTGATGATGTTACCATACACTTCTGAATCAACATTCGTGTTGAAAAAAATTGGACCCACAATTCTTCTCCTTGAAATTGCGCACCATACTCCCACTTTCTCAGAATGAAGTGGAACTTCATGTAATGCATGAGGATTTTCTGTAGCCCATATCCGAGTATTCTGACTATTCACGTATCCACACAAATGGAACCAAGCCTCATCACTGAAAAATGTTTTGTTCAGTTTGTTGACCACATTGTTCCGCGTAAATCTGTTGAACCACTGACAATAATTTCTGCGCTTCTCGAAATCCAAAGGGCGTAGCTCTTGAACAACTCGCACCTTGTATGCTCGGAACTTCAGACATTTTGCAGCCATGTGAAAAAATGACAAAGATTTTCCTACCTCTTGTGAAAGCCACCTCAGAGACTTCCTAGGGGAATTCTGCAATTTTTCACCAACATCCACAAGAAAGTCTTCTGTGAAAATTGATGGTCGTCCGTACCTTGGCTTATCTGCAACGTTTCCTGTTTCGCGAAACCTTTTTATTAAATCATACACTGTTGTTTTTCCAGGTGAAGGAGCGTTGGGATATCTCCTATGAAAGATCTCTATACAGCGTTCGTATGATTTAACTTGAAAGTAAGCTTACAAAACAGCACCCCTCTGCTCCCATGTAAGACTCATGGTGAATTGAATTTGTGAGTGTTTTAAAGTGGACATCTGGCTTTCATTCTTGCTGCCTACTGCGCATGCATCGTTGTTCATTGTCGTCTAAGTGTTGATTTGTATGTTCCAACAACACCAACAATCACAAGCAACAGTTTCTAAAAAAAATTGCTTGTTGCTCAACAATGAATTTTTAAAGTCAGAGTTCGGGGACTTTAGAAACACACTGTATTATATGCAATACTTAACAAGATAATATATTTCAAATTTGTGTTCGTGTTGAAGATAATTGCATGGTTCAAGATGCACGCAGTTGACAGAATGTCCTTCTGTGGGAATGCTGCCAAATGGTGCGAATCCCTCTGGTCTCTGCCGGTGCCGAGAACAGCCGAACACTTCTGAACAGGCAGACCTGGGTCATAAAAGGCCCTTTCTTTAGCCCCCATCCCCGTGTTTACAGCCACGGCAGGGTTTCTCTGGAGCCATCAAGATTATTCCGCGTGTACAGTGGCATGCTAAAGGAGGGGTTAGTGAGGGTTATAATCCCTGCCTAGGATCAATATTCTTATTGTGACAGGCAGAAAAAGATGGTAAAATGAGGAATTGAAGAATGACTACTAAAAAGTACATGTAACCCTTCCCCCTTCGACATTCCTTGGCACGCTACTGCAAATGTCTGCTTTTGCCACTTGTTAAGAGGGGATTTCTTTATTAAAACAACAACTGGAGGCGGACATAAAGGTTCTTACCTTTATACACGACAATTGAGGTGTTTGCATTTCAGTTTCAATCATATTTAATAATTCTCATCGTATGGGATAGAATTATGTCTGTTGCAGTCGTAAGGTCTGTGGTATGAGCTTTTACATTGAATTGGCAGTGACCTTGGAGTTTATCACAGAGAAATATTGTGCCCCCCCCCCCCCTCTCTCCATTAAAAGAACGACCGTGACCTTTGGCAAATCTTGCGATGACTACGTAAAAATGTCAAGCTTTGCCACTGATAGTTTAAGAGTAAAAAGGTTTTGTTCAACTGACATCTTTAGTTCTTTTTTGTTATTACCAAATGGGTACTACTTTCTGGACATGCCTCATAATTAAGGTTTAATTACAACATATCTATAATAGGATGATATAAAAAGAAAATATGCTGTCATGGGTTGCACTGAGATGAGTTTTGGCTTTTGATGTAATAGCTTCTGTTCATTAAAATGTGGTTTAGTTATACATAAACCTGCATATTTCATCATAATATTGACATTATTGTAATTCCAAAACTGAAGCCCACAAGGGTCACACACTCTGTATATGCTAATTTTCATTAACTCCGCATAACTACTGGAATAAATGAAAGTCTACTTACTAAATGTTGATATCATTCTCTCCTATATTCTCCAATTCTTCCTTTGTGACCATAAGATTTCCTGGAAACCTGGGATTTTTCCTGTGGAACTCTAACTTTGTGATTAGAAGAGTGCAATAGTGTTGTATAAGTTTCCCATATCCTTCCTTCAAATATCCCTGAAATTGAAATAATAATGAACATTTCACTTGAGAGAACTATCATTACACACAATAAGGTATTTTGAACACACGTTTTGCCACCCTCCATGGCAGAATGGACAGCATATGAGTTTTGGATTCAAATCCTGTATAAGTGTTTGTCCTGTTACACATTTCATCAATCACCATTCATCTTCATTGTTCCAATTAAGCCAACAAAATAGAAAAACGAAACCACATTTTATTTTACACCATGCTACCAAATCAGTTAAAGTTTAATCTCAATGGTCTATTTCTAGGAAAATAGCTATTGTTGGATCATATTATTCAGAGTTCACTCATGTTGAGAGTACACTTCAATGGTCACATAAAATTACAGCCTGTCACAAGCTGCTATACTAGCCCACTTACAAAAACAAAGATAGGTGGCAGCACCAGCACCAAAGAATAGGAGTCGAAGTGTTAGATGGAAGACAGATTGGAATTCATTAAATAATTTATGCATTCTAATGTCTCTTAAAAATAAATAACAGAAACCAATAAGAAATAGGACTCCCAATAAGTGACATGTGCTTCCACTAGGAACTGAACCCAAGGCACTTTTAATTACATACTAGTAAGATTACTGTCAAATATGAACTCAAAATCCAATATAAGTAGATTAATATGAGTGTGATTAAAAAACAAAAGTCAAAAGGTGATTATGTTGGAAAATATTACCTTTATTTGTTTACTTATTTTGAAGTCACCATTAGAGTGGTCCTTATCATACCTGATGGAACTCTATTTCTTTTTTTCCCCCAAGACACCCTGCAAATTGGTTTGAATTGGAATGAAAATATTTGTGCAAAGTACAAGGGTCATTCAATGTTGACAGAGACTTTTGTGTGTAAAATATCAATGAATAACTGGAGCACGATAAAACGTATGGAGGATGTAACTTAATCCTTCACGACTATTCATCACCAGTTATGACATATTTGGCACCTGCATAGCAGTTGCAGCACGCAGTGTGTTTGTAGTTGTGGAAGAGCAGTGCATAATCATATTTCTTGTGAAGGAGAATGTTAAACCAGTTGGGATTGTTAAAAGATTGCAAGCACAGTATGGGGAATATACAAGGCTACAGGCAGTATAAATGATGTTGACAATTTGGCAAAGAACTATAGTTTGGGATGAATTAAACTTAATTGACATGTTCATCCAACTTGGACATGCAATGTGTTATTCATGTGGAATTTTTGGAGAAAGGATTAGAATTAATGCCCAGTACTACTACACATTGATGAAGGGTGCTGTACAAGCCAGTTTTTTCTATATCAAAGGAACCAGGGACCTTCCACAGTGATAGCAGTGGTGCCTGGGTTCACATGGGGAAAACTTTCAAAACCTGATGTAGTTTAGTGCTTGTCGGACATTCCATTTCCTTTGTAGAAATAAAAGTCTTGCTCAACCTTAAACGACCCTTGTACGAAACGGGAAGGACTCATGTTATGCATGTTAAACGGGCTTGTTTACGCATACAAACCTGTAGGTATGCACAGTGGAAGCTGCAAGAGTTAAAGGTTTAAGCCTCATTTACTATGAGGAGACTATGCTTTACGAATGTATAGATACAACACTGTTCCAGCTGATGAGAGTTTATTTACATAATGCAAGCATCATAAGATTACAAAAACGTATGTTTTTAGATAAACTCGCTGAAAGAAAAACATTTTTTCTTCTCAATTGGTCATTTTGATGGATATTCATTCAACCGAACTAATAATAAACTGAATGGGTCTCTCGCCTCTTAAAGATAAACAAAAGAACAATTATTCACAAATAAAATCACTTCTCCACATGGTACAAAAAAGAAAGTTCAGGAACTAAACATAAATATGTGAACAGTGAGTGCAAGTTCAAAACTTAAACCAGTATAGAATGTACTTAGCCTTCTCCTCCATATGGTGGTTCATCCGACACCTTCACAAAATGTCTACCTTGAGGAAATACCATTTCCTTTTCCTGTGGAAGAATCCAAAATGCGCTGCCTGAAGGGTTGCAAGGTTGCACTTACATCATTGATTAACCAATTTTATTGACCTCTTGTGGCAATAATAAACATAATTATATCAAACTAACACAAATGAAAGAGAGATAACAAAATTACGACTCCGTGCACACTACGGTCCAAATGGTTAGCTCTCTCTCTTCTGGTGCGAGTGGCCTCACGTTGGATTCCCAGTGGCAGCTAAAAAAAATACACTCTGTTCAACCAAGTTCAGGCTCAAGAGTGCAATAATCCACAAATTCACAACGTAAAGTACAGAACTTACCCAGAGCTTTCCAAAGTCTTCAATTTTTTTTTTGTACTGCTGAGAATTTGGAATGACCTGCGGATGCCCCTCCCTCAGAACCTTGTGGAGGACATGGCAGAATTTCCAACACACAATTAAATGGTCCTGCAGAGGAAGCCTCAACACGCACGTCCAGAATGTTTGTGCTCCTTTCTCTTGAAATGTCCCAATGATGGCACCTGAAAACTTGTTAAGGAATACCAACATTGTGCAAGTACAAACATGTAATGAATACCACAAGGGATGGCAAAGTACAAGGCATCTGAATTTTGAAATTCAGTTCTAAAATATATTTTTTAATATTTAGAGTTGATTTATGGAAATTTCAATCACCTTTTTCACAGTACAGTACATATCTTTTAATTTATGTGTGTTTTCTGTATAACACAGTGGCGACTTGTGAAATTTTTGGGGTGTAGGAAGTTATGGTAATGGTAAACAGACCGAGGAAAGTTTTCGAAAATGCGTTCAATTAAACAGTGACATGTATCGCCTGCACCTTGGATTAGCCATTGGATTTGTAATGTTACCTGCAGGCCCTCCCTGCCTGTCATGTGTGGATTAAGAACAGCTTTGCAAATACCAACCTCCTGATAAGAAAAGGTGCTGTTTTAACTCATAAATTACACTAGATGTGATAAAATTATGCTTGTGTTTATTATTATTATTATACAATTAGTATTAATTTATTATCATCATTTTCTGATGAACTGTAGTAGTTTTAAGTTCAATTTTACTTTGCTACTTTGGAGTTGTGAACTGCGTTATTGATTATTTATTGTAGTTAAGCAACATTAGGAATTTTGACCATTCAATAAAATAGGTTTAGCACAGTGCTTGAAAAAAGTTGAAGAAAATTCCATGACTGGTAATGGCGTCCGTTTGTTTTATTTGTGACCTACAACTCTTTCTACCAATTTCCTTTTATGAAATGTTCCTCCATTGTTAAATCGGGGAGGATAAAGAAAAGATGAAAACAAGAGGATGGATCAGGAACTGTAAACGTTTGTCCCTTGGTCAGCACATTTTCTTTTGTTTGAAACAAATCCGCTATAGAAGTACAAACAAGATCTGGAGATTTTCTTAAAAATAAATATTTTTTTCAAAATATCTTCATTAGAATTCAATTTCTCTTTTTCCCGTTTTTGAGATGATGCTGGATTTTCCATTATGCCAAACACAGAGTGCTAGGTGCGAACGAAGTTCAAATTTTGCTAGGTTTAGAACCATTATGCTAGAGTTGGCATCACTGTTGAGGAACCCACAGGACCTTCCTCGCGGACCGTATAACTGGGCAACCCCCCCACCCTCCCTTGCACTGCCCCTTACCCATCTGGCTGTAGGATGACGAGAAAGGTTCCTCAGCGGCAGGCAAAGATCTTTGGGCAACAGATCTGGAACGAGCGGGTGATAGCTAGCACATTGACTCTCGACAGTCGAGTAGCGAACCTTGATTGCGCTCAAAATTTTATAACGCTCATTAAACTCTTAAAAAGTACAAAACTGGAAATAAGTATAAATGAAACTGTAGGAAGTTCCTCACTTCCTACATGGAGGAATCGCCACTGGTATCACGTGTATCATTAAATCACAGAAATAAACATTATAATTTTTTTCACTGTTGCTAACCAACGTTTGAAATCTGTAGTGATATGGTAGTGTTGGCCACATATTAGAATGTATTGCATAGTTATTCACGCGTCTCCAGTTGAGCCGTCTTTAGAGGCCACTCCAGTGAAAGAATTAATTACTTTTAACCCAATCTTATATTAATTAATTAATTAAATGTTTTAAAGCCACGTATCAAAATGTGTGGCTTTACTTTAGTTGCATTCATGGTTTTCTTAGCCATATTAAAAAAAAAAAAGCTGGATCGTGAAAAAAAAAAAAGGGGGGCTTTCGCCCTGAGTTATTTTTAGTATTGTGTACGTCTGCATGCCAATATTTACAAATAATGAAGCTGGAAAGCACTTATGCATAGAAACAGAGAAAAAATTACACTATTTTCTCCTTAGAAAAAAAATCATAAATGCACCTAAAGCTTGGAAAAGTTGCTATCAAACTTATTATGGGGAATAAAAGATGCAGTAGTACAATAAATACGCAGAGGCGAATTACCCACTTTACCTTGCAACTTACTTACAATTATTCTATTAATTTCAGTGGCACCATCCACATAGGGACTTTTTGTTACACAAATAACAAGTTCCACACTTGACATGGCACTAATGCATCTCATACATCTTTGATGTAAGGTACCAAAACTTTTACCGTTGTCCTCTTCTGAAATGTTGCCTAGAGATTTGTCCCTCTCCTCTGAATGTCCTTATAGGTGTGAAAATGTTTTCCCCTAATGGCAGCTTTTAACTTGAGAAACAACATGAAGTCAGGAGGGGCTAGATCTGGGAAATAAGGGGGATCCGTAATCTCAACAACCTCTTTTGTAGGCAGAAACTGCTTAACAATGATCGCCTTGTGACATGCCCACCTCCCTGTACTGGGCTCTATCCTGTCCAATTAATTTCAAAAGGCGAGTTAAGAACTTCCGTGAAGTACATAGCACTGACGGTAGCGTCAAGAGGCTCACAAATCCTTTGTGAATAATGTCTGCTGAATCAATAAATTTCAATTCTTGCGAGCAAACTGTTTTGGCTTTGGAGAATCCTTCGAACACCAGTGCATACTGTTTGGTCTCCATCACATTGGTAACACTATAGACATTTTTTATATGTCATGCATTTCGGTTGCAGTTTTCTATTTACAACAAAAATTGAAGCTGGATTAGAGAAACAGCTCTTATGTCAAACCAAAAAATGCTATTTATTAATCTAAGTATTTCATGTACTAAGTGAGATGTGTGAAATTGTGGACAGGCAACCAATTTTACTCTAATTCTCAAAACTCTACATATAACCTCAGTATGGAAACTTTATTGTCATAGATTGTAAGTAGGGCCGGGATTTCATAACTAAGTAGTATTGCCAATTTTTACTTCATAGAGCAATTTTTTAGCTTTTCAAGCTATACATAACTTTCTTTTCTACTTATTTGTTTCCAAAGTGGGTTCCTGTGTAGCCAAATGCATAGTACCCTTGCCTTTGGTGCAAGCAATCCTGGGTTCAATTCCCAGTGGAAGTTCAAAAAAATTTGGTGTTGATCCAGCATCATGAGCACAATTGGGGAGCTGTTTGATAAGATGTAGCAGACTCCAGTTTCGAAACCCAGAAAACAGCAATGATGGGGCTTAATACACTGACCATACATCAGCCAACGAAAAGCTGCTTGGCAGGCCTTGGCTCTCAAAGACTTGTTGCACCACGGAGTTCGGTTTAATAGTGTTTCCAAAGTGGACTATTATTATTATTATTATTATTATTATTATTTGCTCCTTTGTGTTAGTAGAAGCAGAAAGAAACCTTTCTAGGTGTAAGATTTGTTGGCTATCATTATATTATTTGAAAATTTGCACAAAGTACTCATTGTACAGTCACGGACAATTCTTGGTTGTAACAACCACACTGACTTTCAATGAGATTCTTACAACCCGGAAATGTAAGTGTAGCTGTAACTTGGCATTCATGAAGTAAACTTGCAAGATTTATGCGGAAATATCCCACCATAAGTGATGGATATTTGGAAGAAATTAAAGAGTTCTACATACTTTAACGTCTCACGCACTTTTACTTCTTACTCTTCTGTTACATACCATGAAGAAAATACAACTTATTAATTAGATATTTTCATTGATATTTGTATATAGGGAGGAGGCATTAGTTTTGGCCACTTTGCTGTTCATATTTCATTGGTAGCTACGTAGGTGATCTAAAGCCAATCAGACAACAGCTTACATAAATCAGTGTAAAATAAGCTTTCCAATTGGATATCCAGGTTTCCTCTTTGTACTTCCTGTAGGAAGTAAGCTTGTTGCAAGGAAGAAGCTGCTTCTTACAGTACAATTTCTTATGCATTTTCGTAAGAAAAGAGAGAGCTACAATAATGTTTTCCACAGTTGTTATATATATCAGAAACATATAATTTGTTCAGAGGTAAGTTTAAATGTTAGAATTGTAGTATTTATATCCTGAAATAGAAATAACCACAAAACAGTATGTGCAGACCACATGGCCATTACTAAATGCAGGTTTGTAAAGATTCTATGATTATGGCCACTGCAGAAAATGATTGCTTTGATTATATAGAAAATGATATTTCAACAATAAAAGTGAATGACATTATGGGTAAACTGCCGGAGCCTATCCTAATACAAGAGGGGCGACACTTGATAACAGAATTTCCTGGTCCTGTTAACACACTGGAAACACAGTAATTTTCTGTAGAACATTATTGCCAGTGACCTTGCATTAGACATATAATTTCCTCGTGATATAAAGCTACTATCTAATGTGTGAAAACTTTTTTCTCCTTACTTTTATTTTTGGAACTGACATTTTGTTGTTTTGTTTACTATGGAGTGACCTGAGAAGTCTGGAAAAGTTAATTTATGTTGTTCAACTACATTTACACTATGTTCATCCATAGAAAACTATGTTATTTACCTTTAACATATTGTGTTTCGTCTGTATTACTTCATTATTTGTTCATAGACAAGGTGGCCATAAGTGGGGAAAATGGATGGCCATGACTGAAGAATAGTGTCACGTTTGGTTAATATTTTTAAAACTTTTTTCTGTCTAACTTGTTTGTATTTGTTAAGCTTAGTCATAATGTACAGACTCTGTACCAGTGATCATATTTTTTGTAAGCCATCAATAAAATTATTATCATATTAAAAGTTGTATACTATTGTTGATTTTCCTTAAGATGACCATAACTAGTTCCTCCACCCTATTTCAAGATTTAGTTCATGGAAATGTTAGGTCATAAGCGCATATTTTGGTTATTCCTTATCATAATCATACACAATGTAAGGATTCAAAACCTTGTTGTAAAAATGAACAGAAAGAGCCCTCTATCTTATAAACAACAAAAATGTTACATTAAGATCTTACTAAAACATTCCGTACATTTTTTTTTTTTTTTTAAGGATACTCCTAACATGTTTTTCCTTAACAGGACTCTCATGCTGATTGATGGCTTTTGAAATACTTAAGGACTGAAATGAAAAACAAAAAGTATATTAATATGCTGGCATATATAACAAAAGTACAGGCACAAGAAAAAGTACATGGAAAAGGCAACAAAATATGTGACAGTAGCATTCAATTTGTAATCGGATGATAATTAATGCATTTTTACTTGAGTCGCAATCTCTTCAAGCAAGTATTTCAGTGGTTCTGCAACAAAAGACAAAAATATCCTGTGCTACTTCAAATTCATGTATTTCACACATTTTGCATATTTTTATTACTGGAGGGATATTCCTCTTTGGGTGTTCCTTGTGAGTGTCCCTTTATTCATTTTATCTAATCATCATTCATCCTCCTCATTGTGATTAGATTTAATTACACAACATTTTAACTTTGTAGCATTTGCAGTTTTCTCAATAGTTAAATAACAATTTTTTAAAATAATTATTATATTTCTTCTTTCATTTGTAATGATAGGTTGCTGTTGTTTGCAGAGGATAATTAATGAACATGTCATGCTTTCTTCTGGTGATGTTGCATAGGGTGCACAGTGGGGAGGAGGTTGTTAGAGGGTGAAAAGCAGCCACCCCCTATTTTCATCTCTTCACCCTTTGTGCACCCCATATTTCCTCTCAATGTTCGTAACAGGCCATAATATAGGGTGTCCCAAAAATTTATACACATTTTGAATAGGTATTGATTACTGCTACAACTGTTTCAAGCATTGCCATTGGCTGGTAGCTTTTTGGGGTAGTAAATAATCTGTGGTGGTTAGTTTAGGCTAGTTGGGTTCTGTTCTCTTAGAAGAAGATGAAGAATGGTTGAAGCAGCAATACCGACCTTTTGAATAATTATGAAGACAATGCTGATTAAGGTACTTCTAATTTGTATGTAAAAATATTTTAAGTTCTCAGTTGTTTGAAGTGATGGTTATTCTGGTCCTGCTAATAATGGAAGCAATGGAATAACTAACATCACGACTGATGCTATGAGGGTAACTGCAGTAGTCTCCGAGCAATAGATATAGTGAATAATTCACTTCTTGACAGAAACAGACAAATTGACCGATCGAGAAGATGGACATCGCAGCAAGTAGGTAATTCACTGTTCTTTCAACTGGTCAATTTTCATATATTTAGCTCGAGTGCTTAAGGAGATACTGCAGCAATAATATATGACGATTGTTCACTTTCATTTCCTCTCCACCAAGACGGGGTAAAATTTAGTTTTATTGATTGTTCAGAACATGTATTTTCTCTACATTTGAGTTTTTAAAGTCAATGTTATGCACACATAGACTAATCGGGACTGGACCTACAGTTTAAAGTGGAATCTGAACCACTATGTGCCTCCATCGGGTATTGAACCTGGGACCCCTTGATTACAAGGCAATGATGTTACAACTACGCCATCGAGGAGGCACTATTTTCTCTACTTCTTCTAACTTCGTGAGTTCCTTCAGTACTCATGCAGGGTGGCTACTCTAGGACTATGATAAAAATCAAGTATAATTCCCGGTTTTCAAGGCGAACTTTCCAAAAATTCAAGCAGATGTTTTCTCTATTTCAACCTTACGTATTACCGCCTCTCAACATCCACACACAAATATCTTCATATTATAAGGGTCTATGTGATTCCAACATCCAAAAATTATAATTCAATGAAACAGTATACATAATATAATTAAAATATTTAATTTAAGGTGCCGAGTTTCTATTTACAATTAGAGGCGCAACCACGAATTTTTGTCTGAGCGGGCGGGGAGAAAATGCCAGGATAAACATACTAATAATAATAACAAGTGTTAATAATAATGTTATTATTATTATTATTGATTTGTTCTGTTTTACTTCGCTTCTTGTGCCATGTTTGGCTAATTTGCGGATGGGGATGAGTGATATGATGAAATTGATGAATGGATAGTCACAAACATTCATGCCCAAGCTGGGATTCGAACCCGCCAGGTCCAATATTGTTCTTGTTATTATTATTAGTAGTAGTATCAAAGATGTTATTATCCTCGTAAATTATGCAAAAAGGGGGTAGAAGTTGCTGCTAAAGCATTTGTGTTCGAACAAACGATTTCAATTATTTTTTCAACACATGGCACATTAGTTCGGGTCCCACTTTAAACTGTAGGTCCAGTCCCGATTATTCTTTCTGCGCATAAAGTGGACTTAAAACCACAAATCAATTTATTGATTTTACGACATTTTTCATTTAGATAGTTCGGCACCCAGGGCCGACTCCTGCCGCCCCCTAGCTATGGTTATAAACTTGATAAGATTAAGAAAAAGAGGAATTGCGAGCGAAGCGAGCAAGAAAATTTTACGAAAATAATTTTTATTTCATAAAATGTGAATAGGATTTGTATTAAAAAAAAGTTGTAATTTTTCACGTCTACCGAGAAAAATTCAAGTAGAATTCTCGCATAATTCCAGGAGCCAGTTTATAGATGCCACCGGAAGAAATGCCCGAGTGCACTTTCCTCATTAGCCCCATTTAGTTGGCTGCACTTTTTGACATTCGGTGCAGTGCAGGTGTATCCAGTGTCAGGGTGGTTCAAGGAAATGATGTTCAACCAACTAGATGGAAAGTGGTGTTCAAGTTCAGAAGATTCAACAAATGCCTGTCTGCTGCTTTAAACGGTCATTTGATTAATTAATCCTCACCACGTGACCATACACTACACATACAACGACCCAGAACGTAGTGCAGACACCAAATACACTACTTGACTCCAAATCAACGAACTAGACGATTCGGTGTTGCACCGTGCAACTAACTAGATGCTTCGGTGCAAAGGAGGAGGGGAGGGGAGGGCGCGAGCTGACCGGAAGAAGGGAAAGCTGCGCGGGGACTTTTCATCCAAGTTTTTTTCCTTGTGGTCGCTCAATAGTAGAATAAGTTTAGAATGGTTTGAATTTCTGTGGTAAGGAAGATAATGTTTATAAGTTATAAACACTATACACTTTTTTATTGGGCGAACTGAAAATAGGTTCTTTTAACAGTAGCACCTTGCGTCTGCTGTCAAATTACCAAGGGGGGTTCAGGGGGTACAACTCGATTTACGGGGGTACAGTACTCCACTGTTGTGAACGACTAAGGTTAGCGTCCATTTGGGCGCTACTAGTGGCATCTAGCGGCAGTCATTTAAAACTCTAGGCCACGGCGGTTCAAGTAGTGCAACTGGAGGTGATTGGTTGCACAGATATAGAGCGACCACAAACAAAATAACCTTCGCCTGAAAGTCTCCGCGCGCCTCCCCCTTCTTCCGTTCAACTTGAACCATAAGGAGGCATGCTCCACTTTGCCCCTTCCCTCCCCGCGGGAGTACGGTGCACAGGAGTCGCGGGTCTGCGCAGGCTTTTTTGCTTCCGCTATATAAGGTTTTTAAATCGGGTCATTCTTTTTTAAACACACTGTATATCTATAAACAAGCAGAGTTGAGGAAACTAATAAGCAAGTTCATAAGCCACGTGTTTCTATTTACATCGACTTGGCGAACAGAGAATACTATGCTTCACAGTACGCTGCGTGAGCTAAATCATTTCTACACAATAGTCATCAATGATAATTGATAACATAATATACACAGTTCATGGTTGCACAAATTCACATTTTTGAGATCATGTCACATTCTATTTATTTCTGTTTCCAACCTCTTCGCGGAACACAGTTTGGGAACCGTTGCTATACAGTGCATATACGGTCCGTGCCTGTAGATGAGAAAGCAAGCGAGAATGGGGTGTGGCGTAAATGGGCGTGTCCTGGTGTTAGTGCAATGGGTTCTCGACAGCTGGACTCGGCTTGACATCATCATAATGAAGTGAGCGACGTCTACAAGAACAGCTGGGGAAGCGAGTCAGTGTGCCGAAAGACTGACATGCAGCCACGATGGTAGCAGAAAAGTGGTCCTCACTTGGAAAATCTAATGAATACGTGCGTTCGTCATGGCGTGTCGCTTCTTGCAGCTTCCTGGCAAATAAAAACAGCGGTCAAAGTCTTACACTACTCCTATTGCAGGGGATAACTGCTGAACGTGTCTTGGATCATCTTTTGGTGTTGCACAGGCGGTACCAAAGGGGAGATGGGGGAGAGGCATTGATAGAGGATGTATCCCATACTTTAATCTCGACAGCTTCTTGTGCACCACCACAATTCGTCTCAATACAGGGTGTCCGCAAAAAAATGTATAGGCTCATGTACGCAATATGTTCTACGAATTACAGTTTTTCGAATAAAGTAACCGTAAAAGTAACTCACCCGCAACACTGTAGGAAAATCTAGGGTTTTCACCCTCACGCAAGTGTGAAACTACCTTTACGTAGTTATATAGAAGCGCCGATTTTCACACGAAAACGCTGCTGGTTTTCTTCCGTATCATGGCTTCCCCTAAGTAGCCTCGAATGATTTCGATTCTACCCCTCCTCTATTCCTTGCCAATGTAAAAAAGCTGCAGGGAATGCAAGGATTTGTTTAGCGCACTCCCCAGGGTTGGTAGTAGTCAACAGATATGCAGGGTGGTGCAAAAGTAGGTTGACAGTTCTGCCACGTAGGTTTAGTATTCTTTGGAATACCTTCTCTTTCACCACACCCCAGAAAAGAAATGCGTGGAGATCGCAGGGGGCACTCAATGTAAAATACAAAAGACAGACTGTCAACATACTCTTGCACCACTCTGTATTCTCTGCAATGCTGACCAATATTTGCCAGTCATGTGTTGAGAAACAAGGGAGGGAGATACAGAATGGAATATTGAAATTCTTCAGAAAAATGCACACATGGACAAGACACAGCACGAGCTTCACAGAGGATTATACTGGCTGTGAATTCCGACACCAGAGCCTCGTTAGTCTGCAAGAATTCAGAATTTTTCGAGTTCGAGTCCCGGGATAGGTGTTTATTTGTGTGTATTCCTGACAGACACTTATGAACTGGAGAGATCAGTAACTTTTATCCTATTTCGTTCTGTCGAGTTGTCAGTGTGTACCTAGGTGGTGTTGCCAAATGGCTTATTTATAGAGTTTATAAACCTTCAGTTGTTGTTGTAGTGTAGTGTAGTTACGGAAGTTAATGATATTGATATACTGCGTATATTCATTCGAAACAAATATGGAAATGATCCGTAAGGGTAGGTCTTTTTAATACGAGAACTTGCTTCAGACAGAAGTTACTAATGTTGAAGTAATGATCTATAAATTTACAATAATAAATTAATATCAACAGGTAGTACTAAAACATTATAGACCTTGACCTGTTGCTCAAAAATCATGCTCAGACACGTAGTTCCAAATTACGATTTCATTTCAATCTCTTATAGTAGGAACGTGAAGTTTTCGTTTTAACGATAACACCGAAAAGTTGAGGAAAACAAAATAAAGTGTTTAAAATGTATTTTGATAGGTCAAGGAGGTAAGTTTTAGGTGTTTCGAAATCGCGATATAACGCGAATTATGCAAATTTTCAGAATATTACCAAATTTTGCAGTTTAATGCGAAAATCGTCGCGGAATATGCATTATAAACTGGCGATAACATTTCTTCTGTTCAAAAAGAACTACCTAAAGCGCTATAGATCTGTCATTTCTAGTCTAGCTGGTGGTAGTTCGATTCAAAACAGATTGTCACGCTTCATTTATTGTAGTTGGTCGCAGACATGACTGACAGTGTTTACTCGTCCCGAAAAGGAATTGGCTGTGGAATCTTCCAAGGGAAGTTTCGTAGGAACGGGAAAATTTTCAGGAAGGAGCATCAGTTATGTTGCAGGAGAGGTTAGGGAAGGAGGTGTATGTGCGTGTACACAAAACCGTATTTCGAGGAAGAAATGTGGTCATTTCTCGCAAACGTAAGCCTAAAATTTATTCTTTTTGTCATTAAAACTAAATTTGCCTCAATTTTCCAGAACTAAAGCAATGTGAAAACCTTGATCATACGCGCAGAAGGAACAGTAAAAATGCATGTAAACATAACACAATTTTAAATTAATAACAGCGAATTTTGTCCTAAACCGCGAAAAATAACATCGAAATTTAGGGAAAAATAAAACGAAAACTCCATGTCCTTACTTATAGAAGATATTTATTTTACTTAATTTGGTAAAATGTTTACTCGGTCAACGTTCATCGCATTACGAAGGGGAAAATATTTGTTGAGCGTGTAGAATACCCAACATTTTATCTCCTTTCATATGGGCCTCTCATTAGAATCAGGTGCTAAGTTGTTATTTACATGGGATCTCGAGTTCGATTAGGCACATTTGCAGTGATTTGGATCGCACTATAGATCCAGTCCCAATTATCGTTTGTGCACACACTACATGAGGAACAGAGGACCCGAAACTGCTCCCCCCCCCCCCCAACCGACCGACCTTTCTCCGCGGCGAGCTGAGGAAAGAGGTCTGTCCGCTGAATGGACGAAGGAAGGGAAAAAAATTATCATCACGCTTATAAGCGTATTATTTTACTTCTTCTCTTGGAAATATCAAACTTCCGATAGCGTACAAAAATACATGAACGGAAAGAGGACACGTTGATTTCAGTTGTAGTTGTAGGAAAAGTCGAAACTTTATAAATAATCACTCATCATATTTTTTTACAGATCGTATCTAGCTTAATAATCAACTTAGAAAAACCGCTTCCACTTACAACAAGGGGAGAGATTCACACTTTCTTATACTGTTTCGGTTTTCTTTCTTGCAGTGCATATACCGACGATATTTAATTAAATGCATACCTGGTGAGAAACTGTAACTCTTCGCCTTAATCTAGAAAAAAAATTAATCAAAGTCTCAAAGTGTTGTGTTTCGACATAAGAACTAATAGAAAAGAGTTTTAAGGCCCCATTTAACATTATCTACGATTGTTTTTTTTTTTTTAAGTTGGCAGTATCTCGTCGACTCTACCATATGTCATACGTGTTGCGTATGGGTCTCACTGCACACCACTGGACTAACTATAACTTAAGTTACGTTCCTAGTTTGGATGGGTTAATCGTGACGACGAGGAGGGTTGATCGACTGATGAAATTCCCGACCACGATTCGAATCTGGGAGTTCTCGATTCGCAGTACGTTACGCTGAGCACTCCGCCACGGAGTAACTGCCACTGGGTTAACTTTTTGAACAAAGTAACTGTAATTCAGTAAATCTTAGCCATTATCTTTTCGAACACTTGCATGTGAGTTTTCATACTGGTTATGACGTGCTTTCGTCTATATTACGCGAACAAGAATGCACGATTGCAATTTTGTACAATCCGGTCAATTCACAACACTCGCACGTACGTTTGCGAACGGGTCATCTGCAATTGATTTCCCCGTCCCATCCCAAATGAATGTATATCAGTTCATCAACATTCAAGAGAGACACACTTTCATTCATGCCTGCGTAATCGTCTTCCTCCCTAGCCCGCGACCTTCAAAATAAACACCTTGTGCAGTGTTGCCAAACCGATACATAAAAAAACTATTTATTTTTATTAAGCATCGCTTTCCTGGCGTAACTTTTGGCAAATTGCAACGACGAGGATAAGTGGTGATTGTATTAAATTAATGAAGGAACACAAAGAATATCTGTGCCCGGAGAGCCAGAAATTGGCATTGGAAAATGGATTTCCGCCTTGCTTCTCTTAAAACTCCCTTTTTGGGTCTTATACTCAAGGTGCAAGGTACAAAGTACCACTGATCTAATAGTTGTATTACACATGTCAGCTTTCAGTGCAGAAAGCCCTGATCAGATTGCCCCGCGGCGTCACGTGGGAAGTGATGCCCAACATTCATGCGAGATTCGTTCCAAAATTGAAATATAAACAGAGCTGTGAATTGTGAAAAATGTGCAAAAGTAATTAAGTGTGTCTGTGTGTGAATATATTGGTGTTCAAAGGCTCTTTAACCTTGTAAATGTATGAAGAGGTTTTCTCGGGCAATCAACCAGGTGATTACCGGATAAGCTTCCGAGCTTTCGAGAATTAACGTCACACTCATCTTCCGGGATTGAAGTGGAGAGATGATGATAAACCTTTTTCGAACAGACCTCATCTCCAGGAAGATATCAACTCGGGGCAAGCCCCGGCCCCTATTGACCTATTGGGTGACATGAGTCAAGGCAAGAGCTTATAAAACCTTTTCCTGCTTCCCCAAAAATAGGCAATAATTAGGCTGGAGAGCTCAATGAACTAACCAATCTCTAACTACGCAATGGTAATGATCAAGATACCGTCTTAGCTTTTCTTGAAGTGCAGAGATGTGTCAGGTAAGGTTATATGTATTTGGTGCGGAAGGGGTCCGGTGTAGGTGGCAGGCCAATCAGGTGGCGTTGTCTGTATTGTATCCTTCCGCTATCGTTACCACTGTACATTTGCTAACCAAGGAAACATTCTCCATTTATTTCAACGTCGGTTGGATGAAAAACTGGTCGTTTAAAAGTTTATAAGAGCTTACGTGCTTTACTCGCACAAATAAGTTTCACAAATATATGTGTCCTACTATAATCAAAAAAAAGGATTAATTCGACTCATTAAATTGCGAGAATGCTAAAACAGTTTGTTTTACAAAGCAAATCTTTGAGTCTGAGCAAATAAGATGTGAATATGTTAATTTAGTTATTTCTGATTGTCACTTCTAAAAGTGTGAGCCACAGTACCTCAGTCTTTAGGGCGTCTGATTACCATGCGAAAGACCAGGGTTCGATCCCCTGCGGGGAGAACCGGGATTTTTTTCAAAGCGCCTCTGGCGCCCACCCAGCGTCATATAAAGTGGGTACCTGGGGAAAACTCTGGAGTGTAAAGGCGGCCAGGGGCGTGGTGCTGATCACATCAGCCGCACCTTCGGCCGTGATCAAGAAAATGTAAGGCCCTAACTCCACACCCTCTGTACGCCTTCATGACGTGGTGCAAAGCACATGGGAGAACTTTAGTACTTTCTTTTTACTTCACATTTTTAAAAGTGTATCAGTAAAATTTATATCGATGTTTTATCGACGTAGTCAAAAATTTTATTACTGGTACATCCCTAATATATATACAAGCTTTACCGCGAACATGTGTGTTCTACACCTAGATATCAATGTATATTATATCGCATAGTCCAGCGCCATAGGTTTGCCTCTGATTGGGGGGGGGGGGGGGGGGTGGCAAAAGAATTGATGAAATTTCAGTCGGGAAAGAAAAACCCCATTTTATCTGTTTTAGTTTCATTGTATTGATGATTATATATATATATATATATATATATACAGGGTTATTCATAAGTCAATGTCACATTTCGGAATTTTATTGTGAAATAAGTACATGACATATCAGCATGAATGATATAAGAAAAGAAAGACAATCTCAAAAAGTTTGTTTGTCATACCTTACAAGTGCTCAATGTGTGCACCTTTGGTTACACGGGAGACATCCAGGCGATAGTCCAATTCTGCCCAGTCCAATTCTGCCCACACCTGCACCAGCATGTCACGGTCTATCGTTGCTATCACTGCTGTAATGCGAACTCGGAGGTCGTTCAAATCAGCTGGAAGCAGTGGAATGAACACCCTGTCCTTCACATATCCCCAGAGAAAGAGATCACAAGGTGTGAAGTCTGGAGATCTTGGCGGCCACCGAAATGCTCTCTCGTTACCTGAGAACGCCATATTGTACACTGCTGCCGCCTAACGGCCAACCGCGTCACCACAACATGCTCTGTTCACGTGACACAAACTTTGAGAGTTTCTGATTCCATACTTACATGAATCGGACTCGCACGTCTCATACATCACGCACACGATGTTCCCCAAATGTGACACTGACATATGAATAACCCTGTATATATATATATATATATATATATATATATTTCAGCAACATAGAGGCACCATAACAAATAAGTAAATTGTCTGAAATGCGCCGCGCTTCTTTCCCTCCAAACATTTATGTTCATGCATTTAAGATAAAACTGTTTAGCAGCAAGAGTCTGTAGTACTTAGTAGTTATAACTTCTCTCTCTGGCAATTTACAATGCATTACAGAAAACAAGAAAACTGCGAGCGAAGCGAGCAAGAAAATTTTTAGATCCAAATTTTTGCAAACTGAAAACAATATTGATTTATTATGGCACAAAAAATTTCATGGGGCACCATGGCATTCTCTTTTACAATTTTCTTCATTTAGATCGTTCGGCGCCCAGGGCCAACTCCCGCCGGCCCCTAGCTACAGCTCTGAACTTGACAAGACTAAGCCAAGTAGACATTGCGAGTGAAGCGATCAAGGAAATTTTACGAAATGGATTATTATTTGTATAAAATTTGTTATTGAGGGGGTCAATTTCCCTTTGTGACACCCTGCAGGTGCTCTTGGCCGTATGGAAGAAATAATGCAAGACGTGAAAACTAATTCCATCTTGAGTATCCCTTTGTCCTGCTATTCAAAGATTCTACTAGTCTTGCTTTCTTTCACCTCAATGTTTGCCCCCTTTGCCCCACTAGAATTGATTTCCGTCCAAGGTTGGGGAGAGGCAATGCTCATTGCCCACCTGCACTCCTATCCCCCATAGTCACTTTGAACTTTAATCCGCGACTTGAAAATACTTTATTCTTCTTAAGAGTATAATATCGTTTAATAACAGCGATAAGATTTCTCTACACTACATTTCTAGGTGAAAGTATAATAATGTAGGGACATGGACGTCTGGAAGGGGGAGCAAGGATGGCCACACCTCCCCTTAGAAATCGAATGCCGAGCTAAAAGTACATATTTCACACGTATAATTTGATTTCAGTCATAGTAATTCACATTAATGCGATAATTTCAAATTCAAGTGTTATTTTTTGAGGGGGCAACACTATTATCGGGGTAATATACCCCATGGAAGAATACTTTGCTTGACCCTCCGTTGAAAAAATATGCGGACGTACATAATTGGGGGGGGGCACGCCTATGCAGGCCCGTAGCCAGGGGGTTGAGCCCCCCTGGAACTGCTGTGAGCCCCCCTGGCATTGCCGTCAGCTCCCTTGGCATTAGGTAAAACTATTTTCTATAATTTGTTTCCAGTGAAGAGTGAAAATGTAGACAGCAGATATTATATCCTCACAACTTTGGAGAAGGATAAATTCACAGAGCATGAACAGCAGCGGCAAGTATTTAGAAGATCCTCTTCTCTAGACTTTAGATAGTTCCTTCATAGGAGGACTTCGCCGCCTATGTTGCGACCTCCCGTTTATACAGAAATCTGTGACTTTGACGTCATCATGAAAATTCCCTCCGCATCTGCGTCAAAGGTTAACAGCTCCCAAGTTTTGGTAATGAAGGGCTGTTTCATTGCTTCAGCCAGAGGTGGAATGTACTGTAGGTACTATGTTTGAATATTGTCCATTTTTTCTTGCATGATATAAATACGTATCTGTATTATCAAAATTAGTATGGAGTGTGTAGTAAGGGACGATTTCAGTAGCATTCAATTAACACTTCAAGTGATATTTTAAAATATATAGAAAAATTTAGTATTTGTATATTTATAAAATGTATGTAACTTAATGACCCCCCCCCCCGAACACACAAACAATTTGCCTTCATTTAATAGTTAAACTTTGGAAAAATTGACTTGGTTTGCAAAGGGCAAAGCCCCCCCTGATAACCCTTGAGCCCCACCTGGAGATCAATTCTAGCTACGGGCCTGCGCCTATGTCCGGGGCTAAGAACTCCGCTTGATATCCGCAAATACATTGAAATGGACCAGATTCGGCTCCAAAAGAGCAAAGCTGGCAATTCTTGAAAGAACGAGCGAGCGCGTGCAAAGTAGGGATCCTCCGAAACGCTTACCGTGCCTGGCGTGATAGACGACTTTTAGGCGCGGGACCACTCCCTGCGATTTCCTGCTTCTCCTTCCCTTCCGGTGGGTAGAAAGCGCATGAAAGGCTCGCTGCTCCACTTGGTCCGCAGACACTCCCGTGCGAAACAGCGCTTTCCTACTCCTCGATTCTCACTGTGGCATCGTTTAAGCCGAGAACGAAGCTCTGGGCATCGTTAAAACGAGACTTTCGCACAAGAACACTGCCTTCTTCTTCAGCCATGTTTCTAACCCGTTAATCAGCCTTGTACAGCATTGCTACGATTGAACACCAACAAAAATCTCGGGCATGTTGGCTTCAACCCATGCATTTTTTTTAAAAAAGGTAGCATCCAACATATTCTGCAAGTAAAAAATGTAAAGATAGTTTAAAACACATCGCGAAAATGGGTAGATAACAACTCTGAACCTAGCCTCCTAACCTAACACTGTGGGCGTTATTAGAATTCTGTGCAAATAATGTTTGCTGCTATCAGCATGATTCAAAAACAGATTTTCGACAAGTGTTAGCAGCTGAATGTGCCCCGCACAAATCCCCACCGTTAATATGCGACAAAATAGAATAAATGAAATAATAATTATACGGTTTCATATTACATCCACTGTAATTAATACTGTAGAAATGTTAAGATACATCTCAAACAGTAGTTCTCTGGTGTTTTCGACATTGTGAAAGAGAACCTCGAAATTTCTGCAAGCCGACCATGTCGTTATTTTGTAAAAAAAAAATTGACACTGGACAAACAAATAGGAACCCATTAATTAATGAAGCAACTTCTTCGATTAAATGCAAATTATATTTCACATTAATTTTTATTCTTTGCACATACAGAAATTTCATACAGATAAATTTCTGTGATCCATATAAAGGTAGTGCTCATTATGAAACATTCGTCACACTTTTAAACCACGTAATTTGAAAAATTCATATTGTTGATATAAGAAATACCAATATTTATAACAAAGGTTTCAAACGAATATGGCACGAAATAAACTGTTAAGTGGGAACCGGACTCCCGGATAGCGAGGTCTGCTGGACGCTTATTATCGCGAGATAATACAGGAATTTGATTGGAGCTTCGTACGCCGCACCGGAAAATGGCCGACACATGGAAAATTCTAGCATTGTTGAAACACAATGTGGGATGAGTGTGTCAAAGTAAATTTCAACCAATTTTCATTTTCTGACATTTCTCTCTCCAATTTTTGTATCCAAGAAGCAAGAATTTTCCGTGGCAGCCATTTTCAAATGTGATAAACGAACTTCCGGTGAAACTTTCAGGAACTTTTCAATGTGTTATCCCACATTCATTTCTGATCATTTATACCAAATTTATTTTCTTTCGGAATTTCTTCTTTCAATGTTGGCCCAAAAATAAGATAATTTTCCTGACCCAAAACTCGCATATAGACTCTATAGAAATGTATATCCTAAATTGATAGGCAACCTGTACAATGAACGTGCAATTCAGGTGGCCCATCCATAAGGATGCAGATTGATGGTGAATTAAGTATAGTAACTTTTTCGAAGACGATTTTACCGAAACAAAATATGGCCAGATTTAGACATGTTATTAGTTACTACGAGGATTTGTCTGGCGTTTTAAAAACTCTGGTGTGAGTGGATTAAATGCATCTAAATTTACTGGCCCTATCCAATGGCGTTGTGGTAACGTCGTTGCCTTGTAATGAAGAGGTCCCGGGTTCAATACCCAGTGGAGGCACAGTGGTTGGGATCCCACTTTAAACTGTAGGCCCAGTTCCGAGTAGCCTTTCTGTGCATAAAGTGGGCATAAAAACAAACTCAAACATTCCGTTATTTGTACATTGAAACGTTTCTTTCAAATCCCTGCCTTAACGCTTCGAAAAATATCGATACGCCACACTAATGTTTGACAGTATGTAAAGAACACACCAACGTGATTTTTGCTGAGAAGCTAGAGGTCTTAGGTACGAATCCAGGCTTAGGTATTTTCTGGTTGCCCTATTATGAATTTAGTCAAGTATTAATTTGCATAGTGACCAATGAGAACCTTATACTTTCTTGATGGAAATCAATTTACAGGACTAAGGAAAATTTATTTTATACTTCAAAAAGCTTAAGTGTACAATAACCTTGTAATTTTGGTAGTTTTAATAAAATTTATCTTTTTCATTTTTGATTAAAAAAAATACCTGGATTTCCCTTCACTAAGAAAAATTCTCTTAATGTAACAACACTTGACTGCAGGTGCTTGCAGCGATCTTAGGGGAAATTTTCAGAAGTAATAATAACAATTATCCTCCAATATATTAGAATCACACACATAAAAACAAGGAATTTTATGTGCTAATCGGCACAGCTGTAAAAGGATCCTTATGCGCCAGCTTTCCTTTATCCGTTAGGTCCATGTAAGGGTTATCGTTCATTTTCGGCATTTCAATACTTCGGAAACTAAGTAAATGTGACTGTCTATTAAAAAAAATAATACTTTCCGTGCATTTGAAATTTTCATCAACCAAGGAATTGTCTATAAAAATTCAATCAACCCTTGGTAATACGAAATATGGGAAAATGATTCATTGCTTGTGGAGTCTGGCCACATCTGGCCTACACTGTTAAGAAGTTATTGTAAAATATACAATATTCTACAGTTAACATTTTAGTTTGCTTGTAAATTTACAAAATCGGAACACAATAGTTTTCCTTTTATTGAATATTTTATCATGCATAAAAGATAATAATTATGAATTACAGTTCCGTTCAACATACATATATTTTTAAAAACTGAATCGTCAAAATTATATTAATGTATGCAATGGACCTTAATATTTTTAACACAGTCATGGTCATTTTTTGCGGTTGTGGGATGGCAGAGCAAATTGACGGTCTTAGACTATTATTTCTCCAGTCATCTTTTACAGTGTACCCCATTTCCAATATACTGATAGTTGTCACGAACTGATACAGGTACTGGCGTACGCAGAGAGGAGTGGGGCAGATGGGGTTACACCTTACAGCCCACTCAGAAATTTTGAGAAAATCAATATTTTCAAATAAAATCAGTGAAGAACTCGGGGGGGGGGCAGTGTAGTAAGGTAAATGCAATCCCCTCTTAAAATGGGCCCCCGAGTGTCATTTTTGAGACTGGAAAGTTTTAAATATATGAAATATCTTATTCTGTATGCCGCCCCCTAGAAAGCAGCTATGTACTATCCGCATTTACAATTCCAGCCCTCCCCACCACCAAAAAGAAAAAACCCTGCGTACCGCCAGGTCTTATTTATGGCTTTGTTGATCAGCAGTCCAAAAATACCATAGGATGCAATTTTGCGAATCTATTTCGAACACAGAAACATCCGTAAGGCTAACTTTCACTTTCCAGAAGGAAACACAATGGAAAGTTTGTTACCTTAACCTACATAGAGAAATTAGTTTATCCTACAGTGCACAAATTCCGAACAAACAACTAAATGACATACTGGCGACAATTAGCCATATTGTTGAAAATGCACATTTACTGCCAATATTTTGCACGGATTCTAATGGATTAAATGTATACAGATTTAAAATGTGACTTCATGCCCCCCCCCCCCCCCATCACACTTCCAACACCCACAGCAGAAAAGGGTCTCCTCGATAGTGTATATATAGTTGTAAGATGTTGCCTTGCAATCTACCGTAATTTTTACGCTCAGTGTGTTACCATTTTTTTTTAGTCATCCTCTTCGATATAAACGATAGTTTCCAAATTTGTTCATGACGTGTGCTCCAATGACTGTTTCTTTCTGTGGGCATGGGAATTTTGGGCATGAATTCTTTTCCCAGTAGTCACTCATTCGTCAGCTGTTGGGTGGAGTAGTTTCTTCACAATTAGTAGTTTTTGGTCGCAAGTACGAATATGTTACGAAAATCTACAAACTGCAATAACTCGAAACCCATTGATTTCCGATCCCCGGTGCATAGGATCTAAATTTGTTGCAAATGTGCTCTAGTATTACCCCTTTCCAGGAATAGGTCGAATTACAAATCACCCTGTATTTATTGTGTACAGTGAGATGCACTAGTATTGCTCGCCAAAGTGCCCATGACTTTTTCTACATTTTTCTCTCGCATTCTGCGTGATTTTAAGGAATGGATTTTTACATGTGCTAGTGCAAAGGTTATTAGCATCTTTTTTGGAGTTTTGTTCAATTCTTGAAGCTCTCATTGCGTAAAACGTGTAATAGAGTAAACGTGGTGGACAATTTGCTCGGTAATACTTATGCTTCCCACTGTACGTAAATACCATACAAGCCGAAAGGGAGTCCTCCCCCCGTCTGAGGTAGTAACTATCCTACAATTTGAGAATTTCCAAACGCTCAACACTTTTCAAGCATCACTCTTTTAAGCAATTTCAATCGCATTAACATTTATCAGTTCACTGACATTGAGAAGGTAATGGGGAGACTTAGCAGGTGGGTTCAAAGTATTGTGTTTAACACCGCGACCGATAACAAAGTATACGATCAACACACTCTCTTGTCTCGTTATGAGCTTTGTACTTCCCAACCCAACCTGAGACTGGACATTGATAAGTGACTGAACTTGCAAAACCTCACAAAAAATATACTTTTTGGTTTAGTATATCACACATACGTTAAGGCCACGTTAGGCTTTACAGAGTAATACTAAAATAGCGCAACCCTGATTTTCATTTGATAATAAAGAAAATATTGGCGTAAGCCAGGGGTTCCTAAACGTTTTCGTTTCATGACTCCCTTAGCGTTTCAAGATTTTTCCGCGGTGCCCCTATGATTGCAACCAGGAGCGTATATTCTAGGCTAGCTAGGCTATCTGGGAAGCCTGGAGTCTAGAGAATAAAATACAGGAGAAAAATTGATCAGAAATGGAAACATAATTATTCATATCAGTCGATTCATGGTGATTCTGGAGTTGGATACCTGATTTCTTATGAGTTGGCAACCTGATTTCCTATGAGTTGGCAACCTGATTTCTTATGAGTTAACCTGATTTCTTAAGAGTTAACCTGATTTCTTAAGAGTTAACCTGATTTCTTAAGAGTTGGTAAACTATTCATAGCCTAGGACCACGTGACCGTGAGATAGCCCAGATCTTGGCGTTGGTGTGGTTAGATTGCTTGCTTTAAGTTAAAAAATAAATATATTTCAAATTCAGAAACAGTTTATACATAGGCGCAGACTTTGGGGGGAAGGCACTTTCTGCCCCCCCCCCCCCCCCATTCACGTAGAAGGACACATTTTGTGTACATTTACATATATAAAGTATTGTTTATGTCTATCTTGCCCCCAGTTGGCGCCTCTGATATTATGTGTAAAAAAGTACTAAATAAGCATATGCGATGGTCCGATTCTAAAACCATATGTAGACTAACAAGTAAGTGTCATTTCAGCAAAAATATTGGAACATTTGGCGGCGCCCCTGTAATCAAGCCACGGTGCCACAGGGGGCCGCGGCGCACACTTTGGGAACCACTGGCGAAAGCTATAAGCTTAGCCAGAAAAGTTTATTTGGCCAATTTATATAGTGATAGGCTAATCGGAACTAGATCGGACCACTGCACTGCAGTGTGCCTTCACCGGGATCGAACAGGGGATCCCTTCATTACAAGGCGACAGCGTTAACCCAACGATATCGGTGAGGGGATGCTTCCAACGTGTACGTTAGGAAATTTTACTACCTGACAACGCAGTTTTTCTTGAAAGATGAGCGCGGATAGATAAAAATAATCATTAAAATTGCTCAATGAGGGAAAGGTGGTTGGTGTGTTAAAACCAACCTATTTTCATCCAGATTTTCTAAAAATTGGTACACAAAAATTGTGAAAATATAGCATCGACTAGTTAAAAAGTGAAAATATAATCGGCTAGTTAAAAAAGCCAGTTACTGCTTTTTGTCGTAACGCCCATCAAATAAGCATAGACGTGGACGGGCCACTGAAAATTGCATAACAATATATGTGTGTGTATATATATATATATATATATACACAGGGTGTTTCGTAAGTTCGTTTACAACACTTGGGAGGTGATTGTACGAGTGAAAATAAGGTGGGAAAGTTCATGTAACGAAATTCCGGAAACGGCTTTGTTGCCGAGTTATTGACGTTTGAAAACGTGGGAAAATGATTTTCCGAAGTGAATAATAGCAAAACGGGTGGAGAGAAGTCGTCGGTGTTGGGCGGTCCACTAAGAAATTGGGTACGGTCTTGTCAAAAAAATCACGCGGCAATGTTGTGCAATGTCGGCGCAAGGGATTCCCCAAAGGACACGAACGAAGATGTTGACGGGAGTGGGGTGGGTGTGCGTTCTGCGTGAGCTGGTATCGACGAAAATTGGCATGTGTTGAATGCACCAAAAAACAAATAAAATTTCCTGAGCGAAGGGCACCACGACGTAAAAACGAAAAAAATGAACTGTCATAGGTTGCATACCCTGAAGGGTGGATGGGTGTCCGTGTGATCTGACGTTAGGTACCACATTTCCCGCTAGGGGCGCCAACAGTGTAGGTTTCCTCATTAAGGAGCGCACATGTCTGTGTCATTCGTGCTTCAGGTGCTGTGCCAGCAGCAGGTTGTTAAACATTCACGGTTGAATGGAAAGACGTAAGGTTCTTGGACAGTAGTGTTGGGCAAACATTTGACCTAGCAGTGTTACGTGTTAATTCTTATCCACAGCCCATCGTGTTCTGTGAAGTGTACTAGTGTTAACGGCCATAAACACTTGTATGCCCGGTGTAAGGGATGGCTGCATACACGTCCCAAGAACTGGCGGACATGCATCTGATTTATGGGGAGGCTGGAGGTAATAGCCGTGCTGCAAGGCGTCTGTATGGGGCACGTTTTTCAAATAGGGTGTTACCATCGCACACCTTATTTCAAACTGTAGACACTCGACTTCGGGAAACAGGATCAGTGTTGCCACCTCGTCGAGAAGTTGGACGACTGCGAAGTGTGCGAACACGACGGTTTGTGGAAGATGTGCTAACTGCAGTAATGGATCATCCAGGCACCAGTACGAGCGCACTATCCCACGAACGAAACACCTCCCATGTGAATGTGTGGCGAGTCCTGGCCGAAGAGGGGATGCACCCGTACAAATTGAAGAAAGTGCAAGATCTTTTACCTCGGGACTTTGGCCCACGTGAGGGCTTTTGCCAATGGTTTGTTCATCAAATTGAAACTATCCCCAATTTTCAGAATACGGTACTATGGACTGATGAGACTATCTTCACGAAAACTGGTGTGTTCAATAGTAAAAACAGTCATGTGTGGGAACATGAAAATCCACATGCACTGCTAGTGGCACATCATCAGCACAGATTTGCAGTGAATGTGTGGTGCGGGATACTGCATGACCATTTGATTGGACCGTACATTCTCCCTGTTCGCCTATGTGGACCCACTTTTCAAGCACTTCTGAGAGAGGTTTTGCCTGAACTACTAGAGGACGTGCCCTTGGCACCGAGACAAAGACTATGGTTTCAACATGACGGTGCACCCCAACATTTCGATCGGAATGTGCGCCATTTCTTCAATACCATATTCCACATCCAGTGCATTGGCAGGGGATGGCCTGTGCCATGGCCACCTCGATCGCCTGATATTACGCCCCTGGATTTCTTCCTCTGGGGAGAGATGAAACGCCTAGTTTACGAAACGCCTCGTTTACGAAACACCTCCTTTACGAAACACCTGTCGTGTCAGCCGAGGACCTCGTTGCCCGTATCAATGTAGCTGCAGCATCGATAGCAGAAACGCCGGGGTTGTTGGGTCGCACTAGACAATCCTTGATTCGCCGTTGACGTCTCTGCTTGGAAGTACATGGTGGACACTTTGAAAACCGTCTGGGATGAGGTTCCCATCACATCTCCATTAAGCATACTGTGTGCCCTTCAGGGTATGCAACCTATGACAGTTCATTTTTTCGTTTTTACGTCGTGGTGCCCTTCGCTCAGGAAATTTTATTTGTTTCTTGGTGCCATTCAACACATGCAAATTTTTGTCAATACCAGCTCACGCAGAACGCACACCCACCCCACTCCCGTCAACATCTTCGTTCGCGTTCTTTGGGGAATCCCTTGCGCCGACATTGCACAACATTGCCGCGTGATTTTTTAACAAGAGCGTACCCAATTTCTTAGTGGACCGCCCAACACCGACGACTTCTCTACACCTGTTTTGCCATTATTCACTTCGGAAAATCATTTTCCCACGTTTTCAAACGTCAATAACTCGGCAACAAAGCCGTTTCCGGAATTTCGTTACATGAACTTTCCACCTTATTTTCACTCGTACAATCACCTCCCAAGCGTTGTAAACGAACTTACGAAACACCCTGTATATATATATATATATATATATATATATATATATATATATGAATATGATTTATTTTACTTAGTTTTTCTGCCAATTTAGGCTAATCGTGAAGTTGAGGATGAGTGATGATAGGATGAAATTGATGAAAAAAGCACTCACAAAAAAAACACCCATGCCGGGATTCTACTCCGGGAGACCTGGCGTGGTAGGATACTGTGCTAACCACTCCGCCACGGAGGTCACTATCAGGAAAGGACGTTAACCCTGCTTTTCCATGGGTACTTTGGATCGGATAATTCTCAACCAGCCCCACTCTTCAATCTTGTATTTTTATTTAACAAATTTTCTTCCACATTTAGCATCAGCCAGCTGGAGGATGAAATATGATTGCAATTCATGAAGGAACAACCCGAGGTGGCATCTCCGTAAATCCTTGTGCTGATTAGAAGTATGACTGGTGTCGTTAAAAAGTAAATAAGGAACTCTTATCTGTGTTAAAACAAGACTTATGCAGTACTGAAGTCAGTGCACTCACTACCATAAAATCCGATTTAATAACAGTGAAGTGATACAATATCTTGCACTTAATTCCTTGATACAGTTTTATCAGCTTATATGTTAGGCTCTTTCCTATGCATCAAAATTACGCTGCAATATAGGTTCAAAAAATGAAGGATATCGCGATTAGAGTGCACTGTAAGAAGTGGCCGCATCAAATCCACAATATTCTACAATTAAAATTTACGTTTGCCTCTTAATTTACAAAAACGGGACGTAACGTTTTTTTACATTTGAATATTTTATCATGTAGAAAGGTAGATAATGTTTATACATTGCAGTTGACTGCATCATAAATATTTTATAATGTAAAATATTAAAATTTCATTAATTATATTCACTATGTAATGCATTAAAAACCTCACGGAAACAGTAGTTGGATGGGAGTGAAAATTGACGGTGCCACACCGTTATTTTTCCAGTAAAATTTTATAGTGTATATAATACGTTTAGAATATAACACTGTAAATTACATTGATGTTTATGATACTGGAATAAGTTTAAGACATATGCAAAACAACGTTACGGAAGAAATAAATTGACTGATTGATTTTGTGTTTTAAGTCCACTTGATGCACAGAAAGGCTATACACGACTGGACATACAGTTTAAAGTGGGATCCGAACCACTATTTGCCTCCACCGAATATCGAACCTGAGACCCCTTGATTACAAGGCGACGACGTTACCACTACGCCATCGGGCGAAGAAATAGAATAATCTGTGGTAAGAACGGTCCAATATTATAGCACTAGAAATAACAATAACTGCATTACCTTAGATCATTAGTAGTATTATATTGTATTTGAATTTGAATTTGAATTAAAATATTTTGGGTGCGTCAACACTTGGGTTATTTGCGCCCGTCATATTACACGGGGCCCAGCCACTAACTATCTGTCTCTGAGATGAAAATATCCTTACCTGTTTAAAAGTTCATGCTGTACACGAGCGCTCAACACATTGATGGATTGATTTATTTTATTTAACTTCGCTTTTCTGCTAATTTTGGCTAATCGCGAAGATGAGGGTGAATGGTGATACGATGAAGAGACCATCAGAAACACCACAAAACAGCCCCATAGAAGATTATATTGGCCATGGATCCAGACGCCAGAGCCTCGTAGTCTGTAAAATGTAGTCCAGGTGTATTAGGTGTAAGTGAGGTCGACTCTTGGGTACCTTCCCGGAAGGTTTTTACAAGCCATTTAATATTATATTCTAAACGCATTAAGATATATTTGTTGGGCAACAGTTCTGTTTAATCATTCTCCATATTCGAGTGCCCTGCTTTTATTTTTCAAACCCGAAAGTGGTGTATGCTGTTGGAAATTCGAACAATGCTTCACCCGATCAGAAAAATCAGCATCTATTAACATACTGTTTATTTACAAGATATTTGCTGCTTAGCGACCGAGAACGCAATCGCCACAGTGAAATGAAGGATACACACAGAGCAGTACAACTTTTGAATCACCATGTGCACCAGTCTCCTTGCAGCAACTGGTGCAAAAACTAACGGAAAACCTTCAGAGGTTGCATAATTAAAACAGCTCAGCACACAGATCGATAAATCTTGCAACAAAGCAAGGCACGGCAAGTAACGGGTGGTGAGCACGAAGAAAGAAAAACTGGAAGATAATTATCTACATTGTACATTTCGCGAAACTGGAACAAAAAAGGTCGAATCACGTAAGTGGAACTGAGGAATTGTTAAATAACAAGAAACTAAGAAGGAATAAAAGGGAAACACTTGGCTATCAGGTGTACCTTCCACAAGGCGAACCTGCATCACTAATAGTTCACGAATAAACTCTTCCTTGAGATCACGAACATTGTACAAAAATCAATTTCCGAGATCCCCAGGTTGTATTGATGCCAACGAAAAACAAGGGAATCGTAAATTTCTGTATTAGGATTGTTCAATTTATCAGGGTTGCTATAGGTCCAGGAATTCATAAATTCTAATGGGTTCCGCAGCAGGACCGGAACTTTTTTCTTGCACAATTTAAATACGGTCCAGGGTGCGTATTGTTTCATTCAGACGAGGAATGAATTTATTTACACAATTCTTGGATCTTCAACAACCCTAAGATTATTAAAGACCCAGGAACGCATACATTCTAATGGGTTCTGTAAGAGGACAGGAACTTTTTTTGTAGCACAATTTAAATTCGGGCCAAGTTGCGTATTGTTTCATTTCAGTACGGAACTTGGATCCTTTTTAAATTGATCCGGAAAAAAGGTTCCTGGACCGTATTTAAATTGATCCGGAAAAAATATTCCTGGACCGTATTTAAATTAATCCGGATAAAGGTTCCTGGACCGAATTGAAATAATTTCTTCACGGTCCAGAACCCATTTACGCTTGCTGATTTTCTCTCTTGGACCGGAATTGAATTTATTTAAAATTCCTGGACCTTTAACACCCCTGCAATTTATACTATGCAACAATTACACGTAATTCACATCTTGTAACAACACAAATGGTAAAGCCTTCCCCTGCACATTGCAACAAGCCATAGACGATTACATGGGTGCGGAGGAAGGGATGCCATTGTGTAGGTGATGTGATCAGCACCACGCTCCAACCTCCCGCACCCATTTTATACGAGGCTGGATGACCCCGAGAGCCGATTTATAGAGAGACAATATCTGAAAATTTCCGCCTGAGATCACTAACACAGGAATCGAATCCGGATCTCTTGAGGGGGGAGTCAGATGCCCTACCGACTGGACAACAGACACTAATGTAAAAAATTCACTTTTGTGGTTACTTCTGCCTAGATTGGTACCGAACTGACTGACAGAAAAGTCTTCACCATTCACTGGCAGGAAAGCTTCAAAAAATATTTAATACAAATATATGCCGAAACGTCAAAAGTACGCGTCTTCATTGGTCTCTACTACAAAATGTCTGCGGCTAAGATGAAAGTAGAATGCGTTTACCATATTCGTATACGCCTATTATAACTTACATGAAATGCAGTGTTTGCGTTATTTCTCTAATTTTCTTCGAGTAATGCGGACATATTTCTGGATCAAACATTTACCTTATTATCATGTATTCTTGCTTGAACTGTAGGCAGCATGGACGTCCGCAGGACTTTTTATTGGGATGGGCAAGCAAGGTATTTTCCAGAGGAAGAGGAGGGGAAACGGGGCATATTTCCCCCATAATATAGTTGCCCACCAAAAAAGAAACACTCCTTCAGTTTGACGTTATCATGTTCCTGCAACGACCTTATAAAAATTAACAAATTATCGTGACTGAAATGAAGTTATATGTTAAATATACACTTTTAGATTGACAGTCATTATTCAAGGAGGATGGGGGTGGCCCCACCTTCTGGACGTCCATAACTGTAACAGGTAATTTACGTTATCAATTTATTATAATGAACTTTTTACATTAAATTATTAAATGTTATTTAGCACATGAATTCCGTTATTTTAAATTAACTTCTCACAATTAAAAATACTGAGAAATTAATTTAGCATAATTAATTTTTATAGCACAGGAATGGAGGAAATGACCGAAGACTTCAAAAATATTATAGTGCACATTTTAATATGCTTACAGAGTTCAGTGAGTTTGTCTATAGTTATGCACATATTTCGCATGTTTTGCCTATATGAATATTCGGGTCCTAATTTTAACCATCTCCTCTTCTATCTTTTACACTGACCAACAAACAACACTTGCGAGAACAAAGATTCGATTTTCCGCGGTGATACAATTCAGTGATTTGAATCTCACCTGAAACTAGGCCTAGTCCTGATGAGCCTATCTGAGCATACAATGGTCTTAAAATTTCAGAAGAAAGTTTGCTTTGTATTATTTTTAAAAAGCAAATCTGCAGGCAATATGAAATAGAAGAACTGTGAAAATCTTGGCATGCCTATGATAGTAGCGGAGAGCCGGCTTGGCGATCCGAATGTTCTGGGTTAGAGTTCCTTCTCTGAGAATGGATATCACTTTGTCAGTATTCCATCATCCATTTCTAATCTAATCGTCCTAACCGCCATGATTGCTACAAGTCACAGAAAAATTAGAAAAATACAAACAGAGATACTAGCTGAGGCTGTAAAGGGGATCATTCTGCACAAAGAAAACTTGACAAAAAAATGAAAAGGTCCCATGACGCCAGAGCCTTGTTAGCCTGAAATCGGCAGCGAGAACTGTGTAGAATGTAAGTTAACATTCGAGTAACTCCACTCTACTGAATGCTATAAGAACCAAGTGTTGCAAAACGTCGTGATGAAGCTGCAGGCCTTTTTCTGCGTAACGTTGTGAAATGAGGAAAACGCACATACTCTGTATGTTTTTGATGGAATAGCTTCGTTCATGACTCACGCATCAACAGTCGATTTCGGGGGGAGGAAAGCACACTCGCTCGTTCGAAAAGCACACACACGCACGCCTACTAATCTGGATAACTCGCGAATCGTCACGTTTCCGCAAAGAGTTTGCGAAATGTTTTAGAAATTCGAATGCTGTTGCACGTCTTGAAAGACTTACCGAGTACTAAAATTAAATAATGAAAATATGATTGTTTAGCATTTATTGTTATCAATTTCCCCTGAACTTAACTAAGGCAAGGATTATATTGGGATCATATGGTTTTGAAGGACAGTACCACAGATTTATGCTGGCGCACTACTATTATGATGATATGCATAAAATATTAATCAGGAACTTTAATTTTCGCCAAATGGATTTAACATCCTTTTTTTTTTGTTCAATAAATATTCAATTCTTCATCTGTTTGGCAATTTCCTTGCCAGGGCACTTTTTATACAAATTATACCGATCTTAACTATAGGTTAGCTAGATAATGATTACGTGCCGTTGTATCTATATTCTTATAGTCTTTTTAACTATTCCGGTAATAATAACAATATAATGTTAATTAATTTATAAATTTTAATTAGTATTTATTTAATACAATTGTGATATAATTATTTTAATTAAAACATTATTATTATTATTATTATTCCTGAGACACTTGGTTTGAGCCCCGCCTCCCCCGAAATATATTTCTAAAATTTAGCTACGTGCCCGGCCTCAAGGTGTCAAGGTGCGAGGTGTCAAGTCGGAAAATGTTACTGTGGGGATCTGGAAAAAAGTGGAGGAGGTCAATTTTGCCCATGAACAGCAAGAGTGAGCCTGCATGCCCATATTGTCCAGTATTTATGTCGGTAAAGAAATGTTACCTTCACCAAATATTCACAACGAACCGCTACAATATATCCTAAAATACGGAGGTAGTTATTTTGCATACACAAAAGTTCGAAATTTTCAAAATTAAGACCTTTGGTTTTAGAGTACCCTGATCCCTTCCAAATGAATCTTTACGAAAGATGAAAAATAGTTATTATGAATTTAGAAGAAACTGAAAAATTACTGGTCCTGTCACTAGGCAACTAACTTGAATTTCACAAATCTGTTAGGGATCTGCAGGGATCACATAAACGTGGTAAAACGTTCAATTTTCGGACAAATGAGCATTTTGTACACTTTCAGTCGTTTTCGCATGAAACTATCCACATAGTTTAAAATATCGTTATTATGATACCTGTTTATAGTGCTGTATCGTTCCCAGTACCTTAAACTACATCAGACATTATACGCATAATCCTAGTAAGAATCAATCAATGAAGCAAGCAAAGAAGTACACACAGTAGTTAATCGACCAACCTTATATTATGAAAGTGTAAGTTATACTTTAAAAAACTGAAGATGGTTCTGGAGTATTAGGAACATGTGAACCAGACATGAAGACGAAGTACCACCTTGATTCAGGAACTAGAATGGAGTAGGTAGGCATGCTATACACGAGGATCATTAACTGATTACTTAACAATGTGACCTCTGTTTGCAACTGGCAGCAACAATTAATCGTGGATTCAGATAATTACTTTATTCCCGCCTCTACACGTGACACGTTGTAGTTCAACAGATTGACGTGTGGCGGCAGCATTGTGCCGAGATTTATCTGCAATTGCAATACACAAAGTCGGAATAAGTTGCATAGTTGGTAGCGCCAGCCCTTTCTCTTCAGGAAACAGCTTTGGGGGGGGGGGGGCAAATATGATCCTGGATAAATATACAGAAATCAATGAAGAATTCGGATATTTTACGTCGCTTTTTCTACTCCTGGGCAAATCGCAACAGTGAGGATGAATGGCGATACCAGGGATAGAACCTGAGACTTCTGAATTGATAGAGCGTTACGTTGACCATGGTCGCTGACCGTTCAATCGAATACATATTCCGCAAACTCAAGTTACATCGTGTAATTTTGCTAGCCATTTCCGCCTATGACATTTCTATATGGTATTTCTAACCCTACAACCGGATACGTGGGAATCATGCTATTTCCCCATTGCAAACATCCGGGCAGGAAATAGTCATTTCCCCTGTTCCATATAGCGTTGAAGTGCCTCACCTGTCTACACAAAAAGATTATCGGATATATCCGGAAACACAAAAGCGAAAAATCGGTTGCGAAGTCTGGAATACAATGGACAATTGCTCTATCACAGTTCTCAGGCGCTGTTCATTTCACACTATATCCTCGTAAAATAGTGAACATGCATGTATGCTAGCACGTCAAATAGAGTTCAGACATTACCAACACGATTCTCGGTATGATAAGCAGGCCATAATAGTGGGTACTGAGTAAATATGTAACCTGAATAGCAATGCAGCACTATTTGCATAAAAATATTCATGCAGTTATGCAATCAAATGAGCTTCCGCGTAGCCGTGTAGTCAGAGATCACGCCTTTGGTGTGCGCGGTCGCCGGTTCGATTCTCAGTGGAAACTCACAAAATTTCGGTGTTAACCCAGCATTGTGAAGACAATTGATACTCGAAAACAAGTAGCGGGTTCCGTTTTCGAAAGTCAGAAAACAGCGGCGATGGGACTCGATGTGCTGACCATGCATCAACCAATGAAAAGCCATTTGTAAAACCCTGGCCCTAAAAAGGTTGTGCTACATAGTTTTGTTTTATGCAATAAATGGTCGGAAATGTTCTCTGAAATGTAACTTATGTGCCGTAAAAAAAGTATAGTAATTTACATCACTATACTTTTATAAGTAAAATAAATTTCCTAAAAATAAAAATAATAATAATAAAAACAACAGTATAAATACAACGAACAAGTAAGAAATTTCATAATTTGAAGGTTAACAGAAATACGTAAATTTGCAAACAGACATTAAAATTTTCGCTTGAAATATTCAACTTTCTGCCACTTTTGACTAATGGTGAAGATATGGGTGAGTTATAGTGAAATAGCTGAAGGGACATTCACAAAGAACATTCATGCCCAGACCGGATTCGTAACATGCGAAAGACCCGGGTTCGATCCCCGGAGGGGAGAACCGGGATTTTCTCCCACCTGTTCAAGAGGATCCGGTGCCCATCCAGCGTCACTTAAAGTGGTACCTGGAGGAAACTGGGGGGGGGGGGGGTAAAGGCGGCCAGGGGCGTGGTGCTGATCACATCACCCTCACCTTCGGCCGTGATCAAGAAAAGTCTGGGGCCTTAAACCCGCACCCCTTATACGCCTTCACAAGCACAGGGAAGCACTTTACTTGATTGACCTTTCTTGATCGCTAATCACAGATTAGCATTGCGCTAGCTACAAAACTGAGTTTGCGATAATTTCGTATCCCCTTTCTCTCCAATCATTACAATTCTGGAAAAAGAAAAAAATCACTCTGATTTCATTCATTCATTAATTTCTAGAATTTCTTGACATCCAAAGCTGTTTTAAAATATTTCAGTGGAAAAGGCTTCATACCACACAAATTCCGTACGAATTCCCACTTTTCATGTTACACACATTCAAACACACACACACACACACTGAATTCCACGCCTAAAGAAAATGACGTCAGAGCATACGTCATTTTGCTCAATGGATACAAGGTAAATCTTAAAGAATTCTTACACAGAAACGATTATAAAGAAAGCTTTCCAAGATGAACTCTCAACCAATCAGAGCACGTGGTACTTAAATCATTCGAACTCACGGAATGCTATTTTTTTTACTGGGACAAGGAAAGTGTAAACAAGGGATTGCGAGAAAGGAAAGGAGAGCCGGTATTTATTTAATCGCGATTATGAAACAAGGAAGAGTGTAAATTACTGAAGCAGTGAATAAGTGATAATAAATTAGATTCGACAACCAACATTAAAATATTTTTTGTCGGACTTTAAATTAACAAAAATACCGATATATATCGTGGACATAACATTTAGTGTATATTCTGCCCAAATATTTTGCATCATTATAATCAGACGGTTTCTCTTCTGGTGTGTTAGATTACATTTATAGTACAGTGAAAATACATCGCACGTCTTGAGTACAACTTTCTTTAGCAAGAACATTTTTATATTTGTTACGACTAATCTATTTCATGTTCACTCACACTCTCATTTTTGTCAAAAGTTTTCTCTGATCGTGTACGAATGCAATTTCAAACCTTTCAAGGTTTTCAATAAGAACGTCGTTTAACGCTTTTAAATTGTCGATTTTCTTGGAACGATATATTTCAGTGAAAACTGAATCGTGTACGGACGGTTTTAATATGTTTTTCGTTGTTGGACGCCCTCTTTTGCACTACGAACCAACAGTATTTCATCCTGAATGTATGTAACCACGCAGCACAGTTACCAAAATTGGATTTATTTGCAATTACAATACACAAAGTCGGAATAAGTTGCATAGCAAGGTAACTTTGGGCCTCTCGGTGGTGTAGTGGTAACGTTGTCGCCTTGTAATTAAGTGCTCACGGGATCGGTACCCAGAGGAGGCACTTTAAACTGTAGTTCTAATCCCGACTAGTCTTTCTGTGCATAAAATGGACTTCAAAATTCAAGTAAGGTCATTCTCGTTTAGGTAAAACTTTCAAACTGCCATACATTATAGTTTCTCCAAGTCTCCAACGAGATCGAGTGTCTCGAACACTACGTCTCGTCTAGAGGTTTGCCTGGTACTTGAACTGTCAATTCTCGATTTTTAAAAGGCCGTCTCGGTCACTAGGATCACACATTATTCCTGAATTGAAGGTGTGTGTGTGTTGCAGGAAGGAAAATGTAAATACCGTGTTCAGAAAAGGCAAATCTCCTGTTTGCCGTGTTCATAGAGTTGTGGTCTCTCTCCATGAGCAGCTGGAGAAAACAAAATGGACGTAGCAGACGAACTGTTGGGACAACTACCGTTTCCTCCATCAAATGTTACGTAATTGAAGTGTTCCACTTACTTACTTCTTCCACGAACAACGCTAGTCATCGAAACGGACCTGGAAGGAAGAGGCATATGTGTATTTTCAAATTTCACGTCGATTCACTGTAAGATTAGTGGTATCAACATGGAGACGGGCTTTTACAAATCGAGAGAAAATTCTGTAAAATCAAGACAAGACTCAGACTTTCCGTTCGAGACTTTGGTATATCACTTAACCAAAGTAAATTTACTTTAAGGTGAAGAGTGACAGTTTCGTACCAGGTGTGCATTTACTTCAATATCGTTGAAATGGGCACTGCTAATAAAAACAAAACCCGGTGAATAATACAGTATGAATCTCTCTCCATGTTGCAAGTGGAAGCGTTTTCTTAAAATTGATTATTAAGCTAGATACAATGTTCGAAACACATGATAAGAATTTTCAAAATTCCACGTATTTCTTGTGGGGGAAAAACTCGCAACTACTTCAACTTCAAGTTACGGCTAATCAAATGTAAGTTTCGACTTTTTCGCCTGCCAATCAAATCTTTAACATGTCTTCTTTCCGTTCAAGTATTTTTCTGTGCCATCCGATGTTTGATATTCCTAAGAGAACTAAAATAATACTTCCATAAGCATAATTATAAATTTTGTCCTCATCCTGGAACCATCCAGAGCACAGGACCTCTCCCCCCCCCCCCCCCCCAGCTCACCGCGGAGAAAAGTCGGTGGGGGAGGAGCAGTTTAGGGTCCTCGCTTCTGGCTGGGCACCAACTGTTCCTTCTGCCCTTAATTTGAGACTTTCTTCTTATTAACACAGGAGTCAAGTATTTTGTCAACAGTAATTACAAAGTCAACCCATTCGTGATAATTGTAAGCCTGTGGCTTCATGGTTGCATTTATTCAGGATAAAACACCGCGTCCAAACGAGACGTCAAACAGGAAAAAGTCAAGATGTTTGCTTTCATCGCCTCTGTACGTCGTGGGAGTTTGTGAGGTGTCACGCTGTGTGTGCGGTGTTGTACGATATATTTCGAGACTCGAGACGAGACCGAGGCTTCCCTTCGAGACGCAGGCAGGTGTTTAAAAATCGAGTCGACACCGAGACTCTACAAAGCCTCGTTTCGTCTAGATATACTATCCACAATAAACTAGGTTATTCCTGAAGTTGAAGATGAATGAGGAGGGAGATAGAACAAACACCTGACATCGTAGCGAGGCTGTAATCAGATGGGTGGCCAGCCATAGATTGTAAAGTACAAGGTTTTTTTTAAGGGATGGTACCAATCTTGTTTCAGGATTTTGAAAAAGAGATAGAGAGACGAGAACGAGACCAGGTAGTTCGAGATTTGACGAGAGGAGACTCAGATTGAGACACGCTCGTAAAATGGAGATGAGACTTCAGACTCTCGATCGTGTCAACCGCAACTTATTCCAATATAGCACGCGGATATCTAGTCGGTCATTTATAAATAGGTCACATCTATACTATGTTTATTGTAATTACAAATAAATTAATTTGTTAACTATTAAGCTGTGCGGCGTGGTTGCATACATACAGAAAATCATTTTACGAAGGTTCCTATCATTTGAACAAGGTCTCAGAAAGAAAAATGTTAAGAAAAGTTGTTTTCCTTAATGCTCTATATGTGCTGTAAATATTTGTGCGGTATATATTGCTCATGTATTTTTCGAGACTCGAGAAGAAACCCAAACTTGCCTTTGAAAACATTGTACTGTGGAGAGAGTTAGTTTGGTTTGATTCTAGTTTTAACTGCGGGCCTCTTCGATGGCGCAGTGGTAGCGTCGTCGCCTTGTAATCAAAGGGTCCCGGGTTCGATACCTGATGGAGGCACATAGTGGTTTGGATCCCACTTTAAACTGTAGGTCCAGTCCCGGTTAGTCTTACTTTACATAAAGTGGACTTAAAACACCAACTCAATCAATCTAGTTTTAACTCCACTTTTATACACAGAAAGCTAATCGGGACTGGACCTACAGTTTAAAGTGGGAGCTGAACCACTATGTGCCTCCACCGGGTAACGAATCCGGGACCTCTTAGAGAGAGCGAGTATCGAAAGAAGAGGATATAAGCAAAAAATACCCTAAAAAGAATTCTGAGGCAAGATTATGCAAAACAGGTTCGAAACGACATGAAACGAAGTAAAACCCAGTTTCCTACTGAGGAATAAAAACTATTCCAAACCGACAAAAAATCCACGTCTTTAGTGAGGGACAAAGAAATGGGTGCGCCGTCAACTATGAAATCGCAAAATTTGTCAGTTTTAAGATAGATCTTGTCGATGCAGTGCGCCAATTTGAAATAAATAAAAATGAGGGGAAGGTAAAGGTAAAAAAAAAGGTAAAGTGCTCCCCTGTGCTTAGCACCACGCCATGAAGGCGTATAGGGGGTGTGGGGGTAACGCCCCACACTTTCTTGATCCGGTCGTGAGTGGGGGTGATGTGATCAGCTTCACGCCCCTGACCGCCTTTACCCCCCAGGGTTTCCCCCAGGTACCCATGTTATTCGACGCCGGGTGGGCGCCGGGGCCGCTTCCATCAAAATGAGGGGATTTTAGCCTTATCCTTTGCTTCAATTACTTAAGGATAAAAATAAACTGGTACAAATATTCTCCAAGCTTACGAGAATGAACACAAATCTTAAAAAAAAACTTGTAATAATAAAATGTTGAAATGTACGAAAAACAAGCGTGATTGTAGCTTATACCGTTCCCTCTGTAGAAGCAATTTTATTATAAACGTATTTGCATTGTATCCTTTTTGCTCTCCCTTCGTTCCTGTTTTTAAAATAATGTTCGAGTGAAGAATAGAGAAGTAACATTGACTTTAAGAAGTGCCAACAGGAAAACCAACGACGGTCGTAAATTTCTGATGGAGAGAAGTGACATTGTTACGTCAAGGGTAAAATTCCTTCTACAATGCACGAAATTCGAGTGTCTGGTGATTCGAGACCAATCGTTTACCTTGACGAGACATGGGTAAAACAGAACCACACATTAAAATGTGTTGTTAACTTGTTAACGAGGAACTTGACAATGTAACACAAGAACAATGGATTGCTTGTGTTAAACATGCACAACAATTACAGGAAAACGATTTTGCAAGGGAGATAGATCGGGACGAAATTTTGGACCCAATTATAATAAATTTGAATGACGACACAGAGGGCGAAAGTACTGCGGTCAGTGACGATGAGGAGACCCTGGCAGTCCCTTTGGCATAATCAGGTATGATCTTTTCTCCCATTAAGTTTAATATATGTTATATTATCTAATGTTCCGTGCTCTCCGTGACAAGGCATTTCAATCAACCACTCTCTTTTCCGTGTGAGATTTCGACATGGCACCGCTGCAGTGTGCTGCTATTGGCTGTCGCCATATGCAGGAGATTTGACGCGCACTCTAACATTCTTTGTTTTTTGGATCTATTAAAAGGAAGAATGGTACTTCTTCTTTAAAGCTGTTACTTATTTTAACTTTACGATACAAACCCAAGCAATTTAATTACGTAGAATGACATCGTAATGAACTGACGCACCAGCGGTAAAGAAGAAAATCCCGAGGAATTGGTTGCTGTAAGCTAAAGTAGTGTCCCCGTACGAGTCGGCCTCCATTCACAGCGCAGAACGGTTATTTTGGCAAGCCCCTGTTTCCCTGTTGGCTGCTTCGAGGAGGAGCGATTTTAATGTTGCCGCTTCTTGCCCAAGCAGTGGGCCTAATTGTTTGTTTGACCGCAAGTTCCTTCGTAGGTAAACGCGGTAACAGAGGGACACTACCGTGAAGACGGTCCCCGCGCAGGCTGATACAGCGACCTCACTGGAATGGTTAAAAAACAGTAATGCAATTAACCGATTTAGTATTAGAGAATAAATATCCATAATAGTTTATTATTAATATTACAGAGTATTTACATTCCTCGGGCTATTGAAAGTTTCTCATCTCATTATCTTGCTACATATAAAAAAAGTACAGTGCTCCCCCTGTGCTTGGCACCACAACATGAAGGCGTATAGGGGTGTGGAGTTAAGGCACCACACTTTCTTGATCTCGGCCGCGCTGATACGCGATCGCCCCTCCAAAATGCCTAGACTAGGTATTTGCATTTATTTGTATATGTATTTATATGTATTTTATTGGTGTAACTCATTAATGTATGGTTAGTATAGATATTCTGTAAATATTGTAATACAGAATGTCAATGATTTTTATTATTATTTCCTAATTCTGAGATCTTCCGGTAATAATCTGGCCCTTAAATAAAAAAATAAGTACATAAATAAATAAATAACGATCTTAATGCTTTATAAATAGTTTTACATATTCCTGGCTCAACAGGGACGACATGATTCAGAGAAAATGTCCTTGTTTCTTAGTTTCCCCAATTTTCGTCGTACTTTTACATCGTTAGGTGTCACGACAATGTAAAGATATTATAATGATGGAGGAAAATAATAAACATACATGTCCGGAATTCGAACTATGCACATTATTCCCTGTAGACCACAAAGCATTATATATATTATTTATATATTCTTTAGGGCTAAGCCGATGTAATATGTATCGGTTGAAATTTTCCCACCGATATTTTCCGTTACTATTGTTTTTGAGTCGCTAGAACTAAAGTCAAGAGCAACATCTGTTCTTTTCAAAAGTTCATTCACCCTTCCTTGTGGCAGATTGGAAGAAGTTCGGCATATAGTTAAAAAATTACTGAACAAATCTCCACCCTTCTGGGAAGCAGATGATTGACAAGATCAAAGGCATGGGTAAAGAGAAAGCTGGGCCCAACTTCTGAAAAGAAATAATTCATTTCCAATTCCTGCTCGCACACTGCTCGTGGTGGTCCTTTTCAAAGCCAGCATTACTATCATGCTGGGCTGTTTCCGGGCCAGATGATTGCGGAGTTCTTGGGAAAGACTGGTGAAGGTCGCTGTGGAATTAGTTTTGTTTTATCTACAATCAAGCGGGGAAGGAGGGTTGTGGATTTAACTATTTCTTCTTGTACTCTTCCCTTCTGTGTAAGTCTTTTATGTGACTGTTGGTGTTCGTATCCAGCAGCGACTTGTTTTTATTGGAAATGACAGAGAATGATGGACAGCATATCATAAATAATGTTTTCTTCTATAACTGTATTTGCATATATTTTCATGTCGCTCTTCTCCCTCCCCAGGTTAACTTAAACGACAAGAATGAATAGTGTTTACACGAAACTGAAGAAGAGAGACAATCCACCGTTTTATTGTTTGTTTTTTTAAACCGCAACATGTTAAAAAGTCTTGCAACATTTCAAAAAACTCTTTCCTTGCATCCTCTGGGTTTACAGAGATGTTCACACACAAAAAATTACCAAATCTCACAAGAAATTTTAAAGTATTGTAATGCTACACGAGAATAATTTGAAAGGTATTTAATTGTATTAAAGGAATGTGATGAGTTAGTATGACTTGGTAACTAGCGTTTATTATTTTAAAATGGAATTTTACAAGTATCGGTGGGTATCGGTGAGAGTATCGGCATCGGTATCGGCTCAGCCCTATTATTTTTCTTTTAATGTAAATTTTGGTAACATCGCCCTTCCCAAGTGCCATTACTGGATCCGCCACTGCCGTGGAAGCGAGGAAATCTCTCTCTTTCTCTGCAGAGGAATTTCTCACAAAAATTCTAAAATTCACATTCATCCGCTCTCGTAAAGGCAGCCGTTTACGAGAAGCATGGGTAATTGTTCAGGAAATCGAGGGAGAAAGTTTCCTGCCATGATTAATTCCGCATTCGCAAGCTCTCGCCGCGTATTACGTTGCAAGAATGCCAGACGGCGAAAGTCAACGCCGCTGTTTATCACAGAGCAAAAAGAAACTCGAACACGCGGTACGTAATGCCATTCCCATCTGCGTCCCTCCATTCGAGTGCATGCACATCCGTGAACACATGCATTCTGGCTTGCACGAAACGAAGTCCTGGAAACAGCCGTGTGTGGCACATGCTGCAATCGAAGATAGTCACGTATGAGCAAACAGCGATAGTGTACATTTAGCCTAAATTAAAGCTCAAAGTATGTTTCTCCTTTGAAACATGATATACAGAAGTTAGGGATTTCCCACATGGGGCCCAACTTTCGATAAAAGAAAAACAGTCTTGGTAAATAATATTCAAATAACAACTTGGAATGCAATTGTCACTATGTATATTAATTATGACTAGGGCTGAGCCGATACCTCTTTGAACCGTTACCGATGCCGATACTTTCACAGATTTCCACAGATACTGATAGGCCTACTTGAAAACTTGTAATAATAAAAGTTGTTCAAAACATTGATTAATACGTATTTGTGTCAAAGTATTTCACTCTAATTATTGGAATCAATTTACCCACATTTTTACTTTAATATATTCAAGTATTACATCAGATTATTAAATTACATGTTATGTTATTACAAAATTCAGTTCTTATTTTTTTTTTTTACAGAAAACTGATAATAAACTGAATATTGCTTTATTTCCCGGATAATCAGGCTCCGCGAAAGAGTCGTGCGGCATTTTTTGCGGAGTTCGTGAAAGATCAAAATACCGAAAAAGTATCGGCCGGTATCGTTAAATATATTCCAACACATACTTTCCGATACCGATACCAATGTATCGGCACAGCCGTAATTATGACTTCATAAAAATGCTACTTTTTGACAAACTGTTATCGAAAGCATTAAACTCAGAAAATTTATGATTTGTAGCGAGCTTGTATCTTGGATTATTTGCTTGTTTGATTGATTTGGTTTATTTTACTTCCTTTTTCTGTCACTTTTGGCTAATTGTGAAGATGAGAATAAGTGATGATATGATAAAATTGATGAAGGGACAATCACAAAGAACACAAATGCCGCGATTCGAACCCATGACCGTTGATATCGTAGCGCGTTGTGCTAACCACTTTGCCACGGCTGTTGGCTATTAAATATTTGCGCAAAGCATCTTCAAAAGTGTATTATTTTGTTACCTTTATTTATATATTGTAATCTATATTATAGTAATTATTAATGAAATGTTTTTGCAATCTGTTCATCAAATCCATTTATCCACGCTGTCATTTCTAAACCATTTTAATGTGGGACATCAAGCCCATGACACTAACTCTATGCAGATATGTTAACGCAACAATTATGGCATTCATTGCACGTCCACTACAAATAATAAATTAAAAATAACAATAAGTGCGAAACGTGGTGAAATCTTGGAAATGACTAAAATTATCACGTAATACTACATTTGCATTATTTCTCGACTTCGTATGCATGCAAATGTGTTTAGCATGTAATTTCTCCACTTCAACATCAAAAGAATTTTAAGTAACGATTAACATTTTTCGGTTATCAATAAGTTTCTTACATAGAAGGAACACATGCAACAGTTGGATGTGGTTTCAGTTAACCATCCTTTCATAACACGAGACAATCAACAAAAATTAGTGCCAAAATATATAAAGGCTACTTTTGTTTTTGTACACAACTTCAATTGTAGAGCACTATAATGTAGCAAAATTTCGGGAGGGGTCCGGGACCTGCAAGCCTATGCCGGCAACGCCAATGCTTCTCGAAAAGGAGCCATCTTCCAGTAAAACACAATAGCAACAAAATAATTATAACTACAAATTCAATCACTTCAAAATTTCTGCAAAAAAATATTAATTTGCATATGTAAAAATCGACAAAAGCGATAACAAAGTTATCAATTTGAATTAAGAAAAAGAACATCAACATCGGACCAACTAGAACTTCCTGATTTAAAAAGCCAAAGATACATAACTATGGCATTCCTAAACCTGGAGATTTAAAGCTGTGGCAACAAAAGCTTTACATCTGTCCTTATCCTGGAAAGATCAATCCAAGTTTTGTCAACCTTGCCAGATTACTTCAGGTTCATATTTCATTCTGACACAAGGACTGGCGTCGGCATGATTTCTTAGGCACCATTTAGCTATGAATTACAGGATATTTAAATTCAAATTGATAACACACTACCATTTACATTTGGTAGGAATCGGTACATTTTTTTGTACCCAATAATTGGTTCCAACATGACAGCCTTCATCAACACCATTCTTCATCCTCTCATCTTGCTTTCCTCCGGCAGTCTATTTATCTTCCCAGCAGTTTCTCATCCCTGTCGGGCGATGACAACAGTGGTTTATCCAATGTTTTTTGGCTTTTTGAGAAGAGCTGGACTATTCGACTGTCTGTGAGGAAGCGTTTAGTATATTCTAAATTTTTAATGTGTTGTGTTTGTCTTGTGCAGGTCCTTTTTCAACCTTGCACTTTTCATTTTTTCCAAAGGGCTTTCTATACCCCATGTTTTAAAAGTAAGAATTTTAGATAAGGGGATATTTCCCCGTATACGTTGAAGGGTGCAAATGGCTTAATGTGCAGACGCACCCAACAATTTTAATTCAATCAATCTTCATCGTCTGAAAGAGCTGATTTTTCTGCAAGCAGGAGAAAAATATACATCCGGGATCGGTGCGGGAAAACTCGTCAACATGGCGGCAACAAGTGACGAGGTGGGGGAAAAGGTGTGTTCACTCGCATATTGCCAATAAGATGGAAATAATTTCCCCCAATATTAGAATCCGGGGAATTGAATTCCCACTGCACTCTCACTATCGTAAAAATGAAACTATCTTGCCCTTTTAGATCCAAGCCAGAAACACACACATTTCAACCTCTGCAATTGTCATTACCTTGGAGTCACTAACGGTTTACTTATCAATGAGGTCAAGTAAATCAATTTAATTTCCTTGAAAACCAGACATTGCGCACAAATGACGTAACGAACTTTCAACATTCTGCTTGCTATTTCAACTCACATTAGGATTAATCAGCTGGAACGGGAAGAGAAAAGTAACTTCATAAATACACGTCCTTTACACGGATCGAACCTAGGAATAGTGATGCGCTGTAGCGAGATAGCCTACATCTGCGTGTAGATAATGTAGACTATGTGAACAACGTGAATTCTAGTTTGGATTAGCAACGACCGTTGTAGAAGTGAAATATGATTATTGTACACTTGCAATAGATGAAGTAGTGCGAGAAGTACCTTGCATTATTCTTTACAATTATAGTGTTCTTATTTAGCGTCGCTTTTCTTCCAGTTTAGGCTAACCACGACGATAAGGATGAACATGATTAGATGAAATTAGTGGAAGAGCAGGAGCCAGAAACTCACGTGCTTAGGCTAGGACTCGAAACTGGAGCCTTCTGTGACGAGATAGCGAGTCGACAACTCACTGCGCTGTGTCAGCAAAGTCCTTTTTGAAAATTCCTTCCCTTTCCCAAAAAAACCGCCATGATATTCAAAATTCTGAAAAACTACATCTGTTTAGAATTTGTTCTGAAGCTGATCTTCGCGTAGTTTGCTTCAGCTGTTGTCTAGAAATATGTGACAGTAAATAGCTTGCGGAGCCACGAAAGTATTACAGCACAACAGCAAAAGGAAAAACTATATTCATTCACAGAATTTGGAATTAGTGATATTTCAGAGGAATTTTCATACATGACTTTACTGGTGCAGGCAAAAGGTCCAGCATAGCTTCAAATCCGGCGTCCGAAAGAAATTTGAAATCTAATGTCCTGCACTTTTTACATTAAGAAAATTAGTCTATCACATGGAAAGTGTTTATCCCCTGAGGGAATATACTACGATACAACTGGTAATTTGATGATGAATTCGTGACGCAGAGTGTTATCATGTCAATTAGGTAGTTATTCTAATCATTAGAAAATCATTCTTTTTTTAAAAGTGTCCAATTTCCCACTATTTGCTAATATTTCTAGTCCTGTAGATGACAGTGTCCTACATTTTGGGGACATACACCACTTTTTGCTTGTAGTGATCTGGTAGACCTAAACAAATGGCACAAGATGCTTTCATTCCGTTTCGGATGTTTCTTCGTAATAGTACGTATGCAGAAAACCAAATTTTATCACATTTTCCAACTTCTCCCTCTGTTTTTTTGTAGCTGTTACAGTGGTGACCAAAATGGCATACCCTACGATTTGGCACACACACCCAAGATATGTGGAAATTTATGGGAAAATGCCGAATATGGGGATAATTGCTTAAATAAGTAACTAAGTATGTAAACTAAACTCCGAGGTGCGACAGCCGTTTGAGGGACAAGGCTTGCCAAGAAGCTTTTCATTGGGTGACGTCTGGTCGGAGCATCGAATTCCATCGCTGTGTCTTCCATCTTTCTAGATCGGAGCCTGCTACTTCTTTTCAAGTATCACAATCTGACCTCAACATGGTGAGTTTCGTGGTTACGTAATCCTATTACTGTTAAGAATATCTGGACATTAGAGAAGGCAAACCAGAGATTTGCGTGAATGCTCTAGAAGCAATTCTAACAATACGATTTTCTAAAAGTAAAGGAAAATTGGAAAACCGCTGCCAGGTCCAGTCGAGCTTTAATAATTATATTAGGCTAAGGAAATAAAAATTAATGGTGGATATTACAAAAAAAAATGCAGCCAAAGGAACAATTATTTACCAATTTTGATTAAAATGCAAAGAATAATACTTTTGTACCTTTGACAAATAATTTGTATTTCAATGTTGCAATTATAAGAGAGGATTCTCTTCCGACTATGTGTTTCTTTTTTGTACAGACTGGGTGCAAAGTACCATCTCATTGATATGCCTTCCCCACCTTTCGCACAGAATACAGATAATCGTGGTTTTGCTGGCCTTGTATTTTTCTCTTTCTGAAATGGTTTCTCCGGTACACAAGCGGTCTTCCTTTCGTAGCCACAAAAAAAAGTTTATAAGAAACTATAACATTCAAATCACACTGCAGAAAAGTATATGTTTCAGCTCAACACATGGAACAATAGCTATATTTCTCAGAATACTAACCGCCCGAATAATGGGCTACACTGGGGCACAAAATACATCGTCTTTTGTTAGTTCTAAGGTTTAAATTTCCAAGTCCCGTATTATACTTTTGTTTTTAGTTTTATGTCGCTTTTGTGCCTTGTAAGTTCATCGCGAAGGCCGATAAATGGACATTCTTAACCATGTGCGTCCCGCTCCCTTGGAAAATGAATGTCTACTTAAAAAGTATATATTTCACACATAATTTCATTTCAGTAACAGTAATTTATGTCAATTATTATAAGGGCGTTGAAGGAATATGATAATTTCAAACTGAAGCAGTGCATTTTGAGGAGGTATCACTATTATGGGGGAAAGTATGCATCCTTTGTCCCCCCCCCCTAAAGAATTATTGTCCATGTTCTTATCCAACAACGGCAGCCAGACAACCACGTAAGAACGAACAATTCCTTTCAGAAATACGAAAACTCAATTTTAGCAATGTTAGTTCAACAAAGAAAGTTGTAAATCTGGATGGGTAATGCCTGTTCCCAAGTGAATGAAAACAATGAACGCGTAAAGCTTGACAAAATAGCAACAGCACACTCAACTATACTGTTATACGTGACAAAAATGCGGGGTCAGCTATAAATCTTATCATCTAGTTATGGTTCTGCCCATGAACGTATTCCCTGAAGCATGAGAAATCACACATACCCTGAAAACGTTGCACAACTCATATTGTACTTGATGAAGAGGTTTTCTCGTGATATCAACCGGGTGATTTCCGGATAGGCTTCCAAGCTTGCGAGAGCTAACGTCACTCTCATCATCAGGCAATGATCCAGAAATCACCTGGTTGATGATATCCCGAGAAAGCATCTTCATCATTCGCCACCAGGAAAGTTTCAAGAATTATTTCATATACAATTTATTACTTTTGTACAAGGTTGACAAATTTAAAATAAGTTGAAACATTTCAAATTCACGTCAATGTTTTTAAATCACTTACTTTTAATGCTTAAATCATGAACTATTTTTAAAACGAGAAACCTATTTTCTATACAACAAAATTGCTACTTTCATGTTTTATTACATTTGCAAAAAATCCATCTTTTCAAAGAAGCTTGTTTACTTCGGGCAGTATTTAAAATAACAACTTTTAAATCATGAGCTTTCTTTACAAAACGTACGGAATTTGTGAAAATTTTAGCAATACAAATATCTCAGGGGTTTATCCAGAATTTCCTATCGGGGGAGGGGGTAAAATTGTTTTTTGGAAGGTGTAAAGGCATTGTGTAGCACCGATATGACCATACATCCGATTTTTGTCAAAATTTTAGGTGTTAAAGGGGTGTTGGGAGGTATGTGTGGTTAAATTACTGTGTTACATATAGCCCCGTCTAGTTCGCTGCACTCACGCGTCTAGTTGGTTATACGGTGCAACACCGACTCGTCTACTTCGTTGATTTGGTGTCAAGTAGTGTATTTGGTGTCTGCGCCGTTCTGGAGTGGTGTAGTGTATAATCACGTGGTGCGTGCTAACTAATGAAATGAACGTTTAAAGCAGCATACAGGCAACTGAACTCGAACACCGTTATTCGTCTACTTGGTTGAACGTCATTTCCTTGCACCAGCCTGACACCGGGATACACCTGCACTACACCTAGCGTAGTGCAGCGAACTAGACGGGGCCTTTGTCTATTGATTAATTTTCATTAATAACTAAAAAACTCATACACGTTTCGAAGCGAGTTTTTTGGAGAGCCTCCCCGGTGAATAACCGGTTCGATCCCCGGAGAATGACCATTACAAAGTGGCACGGATTCCACTTTAAATTGTGGGTACAGTTCTATTTGCCCTATCTGAGCATAAGGTGGACTTTACAAACATCTGACATTTCTTGTAATATGTTTGAACTTTTCATCAGCTTGAAACTAATGAAACATGTGAAAAATAATATATCGTAATTTTCATCAAGCACAATGCCATCAAGCTGTTGTATCAGACAACACTGGTTGATAAGATAACAAGGGACACAATCTAATCGCATGATATTAATTACATACATACGTGCATACAATGCCCGACAAGCTATAGTTAAAAGTAACGGTTGCACTTAACGCTTGGTATATTGTCGGGCAAGGTCTGCAGTCACGGTTGACATAAGGAATGAGGCCGGGATTCGGGTGGAAGAAAACAAGGTTGAAACAGGACAGCGCTTAATTCAAACTTACATATTTGAATAGGTCAAACTCCATGCCGACACAAGAACGAGTCCAGGTGACCTAGAAAGTCGAGGAAGCCACACTAAATCGCGCACCAGAACAGCACAAAACGGTTCACACTGCAACTGTTACCACAACAGACCAGTAATCATCCTGGCACCAAGATAAAATATTACCGTGTACCCGTATGTACACGGCGTTGAAAACTGCGAGACCAAGTATCAAAGCTTCGCACCACACGCTATTCTTCTCGCGACTGAGGCCGGTACCCTGATAATCCGACGACGACACTCAATCTTTATCAGGCGATAAGGTAGAGAGAGATCTTTTGGTTCGTCTCACAGGAAGTTGCGTTGACAGTGCATCACACACGGATGCATCTAGATGATATGGAGTTCGTGAACGGGAAATGATCACACTGCAATTAAAACAGTGCGACGTTTCATTCCAATGAACGCAAGAGTGGATTATCCTTCGGTGGTTGTGGATGCAGAGTTTCTCTGTTTCTGTATGGTCACATTTCCTTTATTCCTTTGGTTATCTCTTTCTGTCTTCCTCGACTCCTTATTCTTGATTCGCGACCTCCGTGGCGCTAGGGGTTCCGGGTTCGAAAGCCGGGCAGGGCATGAGTGTTCTGTGTGTGTCCGTTCATCAATTTCATCACCTGTGTAAGGGGAGGAGATACAGTTACGCACCAATTGTCCATTTATTTCAATATCGCCAGAATGGGCACTGCTACTAAACAAAAACCCTGGGTGTATCCAAGAGTATGAATTTCTCTCCATGTTGCAAGTGGGAGCGTTTTTTTTTATGTTGATTATTAAGCTGGACGCGATGTTTGAAAAATATGATGAATAAGAATTTTCGGAATCCCATGTATTCCTTATGGGGAATGAGGTTCAACATCAAGTTACGGCTAATCAAATGGAAGTTTCCACTTTACCGCTGGTGAAATTCATCTTCAAACTGCCGTCTTCCCGTTCATATCTTTATCTATTCCATCGGAAGTTTTATATTCCCAGGAGAACGAATCAAATCATACTCCCATATGATCAATGCTTTTCTCCTTGCCTCCTGGCAGTGTTCCCAAACCTGATGCGCATAAAAGAACTAAATTTCACCTTAAATGGACTTACCGGTAAAACTGACTTTGATGGAGTTAGATTTACGAAGGCTTCATAAAGTGGCCCCTAGGGTAATGCTAGTTGTCAAAGGGGTGGGGGCACTGCCATTATCGTTAACTCTAAATTGATGACAATGTATACTTAGTTTTCAACATTTAGATCTGGCGGCATCGCCCATCTCAATAATCCACCGATGGTCGTATGAAATCGAAAATAAAGAATTCCCTGATAACAATATTATGTCAATTTCACGTCAAACACGGCGATAAAAAGAAGTAGCTGGGAAGATAAGAGGGAGTGGGGCGACGCAGCCAACATAACGTCACGTGCAAAATGTATAATTATGACAAAAGTTAGTCTATGTGGGTCCGAACCAGTGATGGCACGGGGGTGGGCGTCCCAGTTCACAGCCGAACGAGTGCACGAAAGAGCCAGATCTGGCTCCAAGAGAGCTAAGTTGGCACACTGCTACGGGCGGAAGAGCTTGGGAAGAGTCCCGTGGAGACTGTATCGCAAGTTAAAGAAAACGTACTGAAACGCACGTACCAGGAAATTTAAGATTTTCGTAGTGTTCTCCACAGTGTTGAAAGTAAATGTAACGAAATACTTAAGGTTGGTAAATTTGCATTATTTGGCGACATAGAATGATAAATGAGTTCCACATTCAATAAGGCAAAGTTCTACGTGCACTCATGCCATGAAGGCACATGTAGGGGAGATGTGGTGGTACGGCCCCACACATTCTTGATCTCGGCCATTTTTGGAGATGATGTAATCAGCGCCACGGTCCGGTCGCCGTTACCCATAAGGGTTGCCCTTAGGTATCCATTCATTTGAGGCTGGGTGAGCTCCAAAGCCGCATTATGCAGGGATAAGGTAGCAAAGCTCCGACCTTAGATCACCCACCCCGGTGATCGGAATCGAAACTGGATCTCCCGCGTGGGAATTACCGTATAGACCACCGCAACTCCACTTGACATGTAATGTTCTCCACATATAAGCCAATTCTGGCAAGCAATAACGTTTTTCGGTGTGCTAGCGATTGCCTACGCAGTGATTTACCCACACACACAAAACCCACCCCAAATACCCTCAACACTCCCTAAATTTTTTCACAAGGTCCAACTTATGGCCATTTTGTCTCTAAATGTATACTTACATCTCCAAGATGAAAAGTTATAGATAAACCCTCCCTGACCCTACGTTTCAGTTTGGTTTTAAGTCCTTTTATTCAGAGATAGGCTAATTGGCACTGGACCTACAGTTTAAAACTGGGATCCGAAACACAATGTGCCTCCACCGGGTATCAAACCCGGGATCCCTTGATTATAAGGCGGCGACGCTACCACTACACATATAGGGCATTACATTTGCGGGTATTTTTTATTTGGCCTTCCACAACATGAAAACAAACAGGATCCAAACAACAACAGTTAATGTCACATTCGAAATAAAAACTCCAAAATCAATTTTAAAAATTGCTACCTTTGTTTGTGTAAAATATTCATTAGAATAGTGTAATTTGGCAAAATTTCGAGAGTACATGCCATGTTTATATCGTTCCCTTCATATTTCTATATTCCTTTATCTATCAATTCTCGTCTCGTTCTACATTTTCGATGTTTTCGTACCCGAGTCTGCAGTTTTTGCTTAAATTTCCAATTAACACTTCAGCCTTGTAGCGACATATTTTGGGCCCCTCCCCCCGTAATTACTACTAAGCACGGACATTTTATGTGCGTGCTTCGATATTTTATTATTTTGCCACAGTTTGTGATATTTACGAGGGTGGTTTGAAAAGTTCTCGGAATGGAATAGAAAGAAACGACTTACAACAGTGATTTATTTTTTTATTTTTCAATGTAGTCTCCCTGTACACTAATGCACTTGGTCCAGCGATGTTCCAATGCCTTGATCCCATCTCGAAAATTAGATTCCTTCAGGCCTGTGAAATACGTGTCAACTTCGGCTATTAGTTCTTCCTTTGAAGAGAATCTCCGTCCACCGAGGAAACTTTTGAGTTTGGGGAAAAGATGGAAGTCTGAGGGAGTCAAATCAGGCGGATGTGGCAACAATTCGTAACCAAGTTCATGAATTTTTGCCATGGCAACGACACTTGTGTGAGGGCGCTCATTGTCCTGATGCAAGATGATTTTCTTTCTTGCCAAACCTGGCCTCTTTTCCCGTATCTTATGCTTTAGTTGGTCGAGGAGATTAGCGTAGTATTGTCCCGTAATTGTTTGACCAGTGGGAAGATAATCGATCAACAGAATCCCTTTCGCATCCCAAAACATTGACGCCATTACCTTTCCGGCCGACCGTATTGCCTTTGCTTTCTTTGGTGGTGGTGAATCAACATGTTTCCACTGCTTTGACTGCTGTTTTGTCGCTGGGGTATAGTAGTGGACCCACGTTTCATCTGTCGTCACAAACCGGCGCAAAAAATCTGTTTGGTTTCTCTTAAAACGAGTCAAACATTGTTCGCAAATGTCCACTCTGATGCGTTTATGGTCCTGTGTTAAAAGTCGCGGCACCCATCTTGCAGATAATTTTCTCATATCCAATTCAACTGTTAAAATGTGATACGCCCGTTCGGATGACATTCCTATAGCTTCAGCAATTTCACGCACTCTCAGTCGGCGATCCTCCATAACCAATTTATGCACTTTTTCAATAATTTCTGGGGTAGTAGCACATTTTGGGCGACCACTACGTGGATCATCTTCTAAGCTGTCCCGACCAAATTTAAACTCGTTTGTCCACTTTGCAACAGTTGAATATGAAGGAGCAGAGTCCCCCAGTGTGTTCAGAAAATCGGCATGAATTTCCTTTGCTTTCATACCTTTCTTTACGAAGTACTTAATCACCGCTCGAATCTCGATTTTTTCCATCTTCACAAAGCACTGCACGGGAACAACTACAAAGTGACGTCCGCACCACAGATCTCTACCCAGAACACTGACGCGCCAAGTGTTTATTAATAAAGGATGGCCTATTACTATGCGGGAACCTCGTTGTCCTAGCACTGACATCTGGTGGTGATTCCGAGAACTTTTCAAACCACCCTCGTACATCCTATAAATTTTGAAACGAAGAAGCAAAGAAAAACTCATTAAAAATAATATTAGATTAAGGTAAACTGACATATCGTATACCATCATTTCTCGGCTCATGGATGCTGCCATCTGCAACAATCCACTGAACTACGTTCGTCGATTGCCGCCAATACTTCATTGTGAGTGGGAACGCTGTTGAGCACCTTGCACGTGCATGATCGACGAAAACAGAAATTTTCAGTTTCTGAGTTTTTGGAAGCATTTCATCATCATAGGTTTTCACATTGAATGTAAAACATTCATAGAAAGATAGAATAATAGAGTATGTTGATATGCTGGTCCTATTCCGGTAAATGTCTTTGTTTAACATTTCCCACGAGGTCGCGTTCGGCCTAATATCGGATAGGGAGGCCTGCCAAATATCGGATATCAAATTGCTCTAATTGATATTCCCCAATCCTAAATTGTGGCACGAAACATGTCAAGAGCAATATGACTCAGAAGAATCTGACACTAGTTTGAAAATAAATAACAGGTTGCTTCTATCATGAGATGTAATTTTATTTCAAATATAATGTTAATATATATATATATATATATATATATATATATATATATATATATATATATATATATATATATATATATATATATATATATATATTATATAATGTTAAATTCCTATCCGATATTAGGCATACCTACTATCCGATATTAGGACCGCTTTTTTCCATTCCTCAAATTTGCATGTTTTTTTATTTTGTACTGTACAACAAATAATTTTACAATAAGGGAGATAAACACATCACAAGGTAAAAGGTAAGGTACCAATAGTTCATATTACCAAAAATTATGCATTTCTGTTAAATTTTAGTGGGTTAATTATGGTGATTTCAAAAAGTATCCGATATTATGTCAGTTTACCCTATATTTAAAGATTCAGAGTTAACATTTCTCATTTTTTAAAAAAATCGGTGCATTTAACAATATTTGAGTTATGTCTTACTGTCTGAAAAACATCTTTCAAAACGTACTATTACTACCACTTAGGGAAACAAAAATATCCAAGTGTTCATTTCTCTGCATCATATTCTGACTTTGTCTTTAAAACAAGATTTAAATGGCATCCTAGGTTTCAACCCCCTTAGCCTACCACTAGTTATGGGCCTAAAGCACTGATATTACTTTGCCTATCACATCCACGTAGTATGGTCAACACCCCCCCCCCCCCCCTTCTTTTCTGTTCTCCAAAATAAAATATTTTGAAATCTTAACTTAACAAACTCACCACTTTGTCACACTGCACTTCTGATATTTTGCTAGCATCTACTTTATTTTTTCTCCAGAGCACCCAGTACAATATATGAACAAATGACTGGATGTCAGAATTTACAGTTTTACATTCTCTTAAGCTGCTTTATGCTTTCTTCAATTGTACCTAATGTTTTAACGTGCTTTTAAGAAGGTCAACGTGTGAGGGAATTGAAATGTCATAGCATGACTTATTCATTACAATTTATTGCATTAAATAACGATGGTAAAGCAGAACTGCATGAAGAATTTCGACAGAAACGATAGCACCCCCAATAGGTCCTGTGTGAATTCTGAACATCTAATACTAATTTCCACTTCCTCATAAAGGAATGAAATAGGCATTTGCAATAAATTCGTAGGTCCAGTATGAGACGAGTAAAGAGTATGGACGTCCACAGGATCTTTTCCAGGGAGGGACAAGCAAGGTATTTCCAGAAAGAAAACAAACAAGGCATACCATCTACCATAATAATGCTGCCTCTTCACAAATCACTCATTAAGTTATCATTTTCCGGAAATATCCTTGTAACAATTAACTGTGGCTAAAATGAAGTAATATATGTGAAATATATTATTTTAGGTTGACATTCATTTTCCAGGCAGCAGCACCCCCTCCCTTGTTCCCCTCCAGATATCCATGGTCAAGGGGTTGAATTTTGAATTTATGCAGTGCCCGACAAGGGGATATCTCAAAAAGTTGAAGTGGGGAAAGGAGAAAGTAAATTTTGTAAGATTCTTTTTTAACATGGGCCACTGCCCATGAACTCTTATGTAAGGATGTATATTTTTTTTATGATTTCTTTTCAGTTTTGAGAACATTAGGCCCTTACAACGTTAGAGGCTCTCTGAAACCATTCACCTCCGTTCCACCATGGGAACTGGATAGAACATCTACTAAATGAGAAACTGTTATTCTTGAATGTGTATGCCTTTACACTATCTTGGAGGTTATTTTTTCTTGTAAGAAAATGAAGAATCTTACTTAACCCTTAGTACGCCGCACGGTCTGACGAAAGTAAGCCCAGTGTCGCCGAGGCTTTGAGCGGGAAATTTGAATTCGTATACATCATGGAGAAAAATCGTAATAACTCTGGCACTATGGGACCAATCTACTTCGGATAACTTTTATCTTGCAGGCAATACATCGGTGCATGCAACCATGTAAAATTTGGATGCCCCAACCGCGGGGGGGGGGGGGGGGGTTACGAGCGAGGGCTGCATCCCCCCAATTTCAATGAAAAAAAATAAAAATGTGGAGTTTGCCCCCTCTTCTCCAGCTACTTTGGGGAGAAAACCGGAACTTTTGCTTTTTTTTCAAAGAATGGACCTTCCGCAACAGAATGAAACTTGATTCATGTTCGTGGGTGCAATACAATTTGAATAATAAGGCAAAACGTAAAACTCTAGCGAATTTTAGCCAATTTGCATATTATTCATAAAATTGTTATAACTGACACTATGGGACCAATCTACTTCGGATAACTTTTGTTTTGCAGGCAGAACATCAGTGCATGCAACCATGTAAAATTTGGATGCCCCAACCGCGGGGGGCTTACGGGCCGGGGCTGCATCCCCCCAATTTCAATGAAAAAAATCATAAAAAAATGGAGTATGCCCCCTCTTCTCCAGCTAGTTTGGGGAGAAAACCGAAACTTTTGCTTTTTTTTCAAAGAATGGACCTTCCGCAACAGAATGAAACTTGATTCATGTTCGTGGGTGCAATACAATTTGAATAATAAGGCAAAACGTAATACTCTAGCGAATTTTAGCCAATTTGCATATTATTCATAAAATTGTTATAACTGACACTATGGGACCAATCTACTTCGGATAACTTTTGTTTTGCAGGCAGAACATCAGTGCATGCAACCATGTAAAATTTGGATGCCCCAACCGCGGGGGGTTACGGGCGGGGGCTGCATCCCCCGAATTTCAATGAAAAAATCATAAAAATTTGGAGTATGCCCCCTCTTCTCCAGCTACTTTGGGGAGAAAACCCGAACTTTTGCTTTTTTCGTTCGCACTTGCATCTTGTGTAGCTACTGTGAATCTATTTCTCCCTTTTGACTCGGCTCTTTGTGGAAATATGTCCGGAAGGAAACGTTTGTGCGTTAGGGAAATCGATGAGATGTTATATGATACGAAGTGTTTATGGTGAGGCCTTTGTTAGTCCTAACAGAGGAGGGAGGGAGCCTTTGCAATCCTTTCTTTTGTCTATACTTCTGGATAGACACACGCTTTAGACTCATGCTTTTGGCCTCTGGCTATCGTCAAGCTTCATTGCATTTCTAACATAGAGGCGACAGAAAGCTGACACTGCCAAACCTCATCCAATCCCCTCTCTCCTTGCCCTACCCCCCCGCCCCTACTTCAGCTCGATCACCAGGTCTAAACACAAAGAAGAATGTGTGCCTTATCAGTACTAAATCACAGCGTTGGAAGCTTGGAGGAAAACAGCATCGTAAATACCAAGCATTTATTGTGTCTGTCAACTGAAGAGCGAACACGTGTTTGGGTGAGCCAAACACGTGACATATTCCGAGAAAGGAGGGGGTGGGGGGATTTGGAATTTTCGAAACACGATTGCAAATTATGTTCCCGAACGAACTGTCAGTGTTTCAACCTCAATATACAAATATAAGTGTGGCAAACCCTCGATAATTGTATCTAAAGCTGTTTGTAACATATGTGTTACAGCGGCTACAAGGGACATACTTTTTTTTGTAACATATGTGTTACGGCGGCGAACTAAGGGTTAAATTTCCATTTGTATATTTATATCAGCTGGTGCCATAGTCACCTCCATGCAAGTTCAGAATTTTTCATTCAGTTGCAGGTTTGCAAGTTGTCCTGAGATTTTCATTTATCATGCCCCACATCAGGCAGCTCGTTGGATGAAGGCAGAGCTTGTAGGTAATGATGTTTGTTTTCTTAAATGAGAAATTTCATCCCATACACACGCCGAAATCTCAGGAAAAATTATAACGCTTCCCATCCAAAACACTTGAACATGCGTAGTATGTCACATAGCTGGAGACCAAAGTTTGTGCCTTAGACTGCACAGTCATGGTGTGAGACGAAAAGTTATTCTAGTGACAGAAATGTCTAGGTTGGCATTACACACATCAGTACATGGTTAATGATATTATGGATTGCCTTCAATTTGTAGCAATATTTAAATATAATAATCTCCAAGTGTACCGATCATCATGGAAGAGGGATATTAGCCATGGTTGTGAACAAAATGCAAATCACATACATTACGATTATTCTGGAAAACAAGTTACATGTTATTGGTTATCACTCTGCTGCTAAATGAGATTTTGCAGCTATCTGTTTCATGCATAATATGTCAAGGTAAAAAAAAATATATATTTTCGAAAAAGTGTTCCATCACAAATTTTGTTCGATTTTTTTATATTTCCTAGTACCTCCTCAAAAATGTCCAGAGTGTGATGAATGTAATTTTTATTTTAAGAAGAAACTGATCCTAGAAAATTAATGCTCTGGCAATGAGCATAACTGCCCAGTGAGAGTTTTCTATTTTACATTTTAAAACCATATAGGACTAAACTAAAAAGTTGCATTGTGTGATAATAATTCAGCACATAAAATTTGAGTGCTCTAAATTAATATTTCACTGGGGTGATTGGCATAAAAATATAAATGGAAAGTGGTGGGGGCAGCAGATGCTCTGTGATTTGACAGCTTCTACTACCCTCGCATTTTCAAACAAAATCATTTTGCATTGTGAGTAAAGAATAGAGTGCTGCATGGGACCACTTTCGTTCAAACTCGTTGGAGTCTCCCATGTACCGTACTCGTAGTGGAATAATTGGCAGAGTTTAATGAGCAGCACTGTCAACCCAAAACCCATACATTGTAAGGAAACCACTCCATGCAATTACAATTCTAAATAATAATTCCGCATAATATTATCTAAGACTCAAATACAATATGAGTGAAAATATGCAATAACTACAAACCGAAACGTAAAATTGATACACATGTTGACAGACCTGCCTAGGCAATTACAAATATTGTATCACAGTACAATTACCCGCACATCATTGTTCACTTGCCAAAAAGGATAATTATATTCTGCAAAATAATAAAATGCAGTTATAACATTAAATCAAACATCATTTTAATGTGACAATAATTGTAGACACAGAAAATGACAGGCAAGGTAGTTTCAGTTTTCATTTTCACATATCTCGGTAAGATATACAAAACTGCATTTTAACATGGAGACAATGTCTATGTTTACTTTAATTTTCAATTTCACTTAGTCTTCTACTTCACGATCCAAAATTTCAGTATGTTCGCAAAAAAATCTGGCTACAAGCTCCTATAGGACACTTGCTCTATTCATGAAGGGAAACCAAATGTGGACGGTATTCCAAGTGAACTACACGTTTCCGATTTATTGAAATTTCAACATGAGCCTATTATTTCTTGTGACGTGGAGAGTGTGTTTTCAGAGTATAAAAGTATTATCGTGGATAACAGGCATAAGTTTACTTTTGCGTATCTGGAACAATACGTAGTTATTAAGCACAATAGTAACCTTTCATGCTGAGTAGAATGAGAGACAGCTGGTGAAATTCCACCTTCTGCTAATCGTGACGTTCAGTGAAGTCAGAAACAGTATGTGGACTTATGATAAAGATACATATACAAAAACCATATGTAAAATATGGTAAATTGTCAAAAAGGTAAGCCAAATCATATTTATTTACTGATGGAAACAGTGGAATTAAAAAATAGTTACAAGCTATGGCTAAATTTTCTGAGTTTGATGTCAATTTTTAAAACTTTAAATGCATATTTTCATGATTTAAAGAGCATATTTCGAGCATTTTAACAGCATATTTAACGGTTTTTTAGTACATAACTATCCGAAGCCTAGTCATCATCCAACCAGTTATGAGGTGATGTTTCACCAGCACGACAAATCACCAGTCGATCGTAGGTTTCAAATGTCAGATGCTCGGATAAAAATATCAAGATATCTAGATAACCTTAATTAATATATCCAGCCCCAACCTCCATGACGGAGTGGTTAGCACTGACCGCTAGAGGTTCCATTGTGTGCTTTAGCCTGAAACACATACATACATATATGTACACATATACATATACGTATTAGCTTTTTCCTATGAAGTGTTGACCTGTGGAGCAGATTTGAACAGCACATTTAAACCAATTTGAACAATGATCAAAATTCCCCATAAGTTCATAATAAGAAAATATTAAGTGAAGCATTTCAAGCAAATCGAATGGTGAAAATACTCATTATAATACACATTATAGCTAACACCACGTCAAGTTATAACATGTTAAACATTTCATTTCCAGTAAAAATAATAAAAACAAGACATTGTTCAAATGTGTCTCATGCATGGGGCAGATTAAGTTTTGTCTAATGCATTTAACTTTCAAACTAACTTGGATTTTTGTGAGATGTAGGATGACAGGTATCATAATAATAAATAACAAAATCTATAACCTAGTAAAAGTGATTGCTAAGGGCTTCTTCTGAATATCCACATGGTTTCTTATTGTTTTATGCAAAAGTAGCGAGTAGCATAGCGAGCTACGTTTTGGTGAATGTAGCTGTATCGAATCTACATTATTGGAAGAGTATAGGCAACTATAGCTGTAGCAAAGCTACTTTTAAATTATAGTGTCCTGACCACTGGTGTTTGCTAGTACTGAGAGCTCTTTTCTTCGGCAATTTACTCTATTTGAAAACAAATATTTTGAAACAAAAATGTAATAAAGAAGAAAGTAAATAATAAACCACTAGAAATACAAAAAAATATTAATAATAATTAAAATGTGGTGAAGTTAAATGCTGCACTCACTTACGACTAACGGTGCGACTCAAGAGAGCACAACAGATCCTGAGTTAAACTGGCGCAACCTACGACCTTACCTGGTCTGATATCATGGGATAGATGTGCATGGTTTCTAATTGGATGTATCAAGTGTGCATAAATTCATTTTGGAGTAATGGTTCAGATTGTTTTATGATTTTTTTAAAATTCTCCTAGCAGAAAGACTATCGTAGAATTTTGGAAATCATTGTCACACGAAATTTGAATCCTTAAAGTAATGAGCACTGTTTGGATTTGAAAAAAAAAGAAGTTATTTATGCTAAAAAAAAACCTTTTGTCGTTCCATGTAAAGTGAACCAAATTTTGGTCAATTTTGAACGTGACCATCTCTGATTTTATTCATACTTAGTTGTTATAAAGTAGCTACCACCTAAGGTAGGAAAAACTGCAAAATCACAGATTTGTATCTGTTGTAGTTCTCCAGTTAGAACCCTCTGAAATAGGCTATGAAAAAAAGCACAATTTTCGGCACACATGCAATCACAAAAAACTCATAAATCAAGCTAGAATTGACTTAGAAAGTTGAGATAAGAACCAAATTGTTGTTTTTGCTATGAGCTTTAATTAGCTATGTCACACGACTACTTTTCAATTTTTTTTCATTTCAAGGTCATTCAAACTTTTTTTGAAAATATAATTTTTCAAAAACCCATATTTTGAAATTTTTTTAAAAAATACACATAGAAACATACATATTTCAACAGCAAGTCTTAGAACTTTGGTAAGAATTTACAATACCGGAAACTTTCGTAATTTCTATCCTAGTTCTTATGCTCACGAAATACATAGTCCTGTTGAAGTATCTGAAGTTAACATGTGAGGATGATGTGTTGAAATTGTTACTTTACGTGCAGAAGTTGTAAAATAAGCTTTTCAATTACCATGATCGTTCTCCGTATACAAGCATGGAAACCATGTTTGTTCAACGTAGCGTTCACTTGTTCAGTAATCTGCGTGGGGTGAGGAAGATGGCGACTTTGAAGGTAGGAAATGAAGTTCTTTCTTTCGTAAGTTTCTTTTAGTAACTTTTAGTTGGGTACATATTAATAATACAAGACATTCGTTCATATTTTGCATAGTCAATAATTTAGGACACTTGATCACGAGTGTGTAGTTAAAATTTGTCGCTCAAGTGCTACGAAACTGACATTTTTTTACGGTGCCCCACAAACCATTCACGCATAGCCCCACAAACCATTCATGGTTTGGTTAGGCAAACATGGTTAAAATTTCGTTCTAAAACGTAAACTATTGAAATAACCATTGTTTTCGTGGAGAAATCCAGGGTTTCTGTTCCAATCGCGAACCACTCAATTTCGCTTATTTTGCAATTTCTACACGTGACCCCGAAATATTAACTTCAAATTCGTGATTAGGCCTCAATTAGCGAGTATGTGAAATATTACAAAAATCGGGGAGGGGTCCGGTATTGTAAATTCGCTCCACAACTTTTGTTATGGGATAGCAATGGGATCATAGTTTTTGACATGTATAAACAAATACTATACACTAGGTAAGACCATATGACAAGGGAATATTGCAATGTAAATTCCATTCCTTTGTAAAGGGACTATGCTGTTTACCAAATTGGTCAAATGGTGAAATAATGGGTATGTAGGAAAGGGGAGTAACTTGGGGTCTCAATTTTTTTTTGGGGGGAGGGCAACTTTTTAACAAATAGTTTTGAAACTACTATTGTATAACATATTTAAAAGTTTTCATAATTACCAGGATTTTATAAAGCATTGTTCTAAGCCTCAAAATATTGGGGCAAGGCAAGTGCCCCCTTGTCCCCCCAAGTTATGCCTCTGATTTAGGATGGCTATGGGTGAAATATTATGACCAACCGCAGTCTGAAAGCATGCCACAATAAGAGTTAGCCAGGGAATGCAAGTCTGAACATGTTCAAACAAGTAAATGCTTGCTGTTTCCATCAGCCAGCATTCAGTTGTGCCTCGACTCTCCTGCAGTGAAGTTGCTCTTTGCACAGGTTACATAAAGACTATGTATTTCTGCAAGTTAAGTAGTGGGTTCAGTAAAAGGGTTATTATTACTGATATTAGACATTGTGCGAGTGTTGTTATTTTCCACTGGCTGAAAGAGTAAGTGAAACAGCAAAGACTTTCTGCTGCAACCCTTTTAAGACAGACAGACACCAGAGTGTTAAAAGAAGTCTCGGGCCTGTCACTGAATGGATGTGCAACATGTCCGACATCATTGTGGCAAGTATAAAAATTTGACAGTTGTAGGAAACAAATGAAGTTGCAACAGGTTACAAATCAGGAGGAAGATGACTGTTCAGTACCCGTACCTAGTAATATTGACGAAGCATTTGTGTCCGTAGATGTCAAGTTTAGAGTATTTGAATAACTCTCTAATCTCTCTAGAAGAATCACCTGTTGCTAAGAGAAAATTGCAAATGAAAGCATACAGTGATAAAAAATATAGGAAAATAAAAATATGTTTGAGAGAAAAGTTACTAACAGAAGCAAGTACAGATGCAGAGAAAACTGTGGAAAAGAATGCAGAATGTGAAATGATCAGTCAGCTAAAACAAAAGTTTCAAGAACATAATGTAAGTGTGAGTGAAAAATTGCAAATTTTAACAGTACTACCTAAAAGCTGGTCATGCAATAAAATACAAAGAGAATTTCAGGTTAGCAACAGAATGGCAAGAAAAGCGAGAGCATTGGTTAAAGAAAAGGGTATTTTGGCAACCCCTAATCCTAAACCTGGAAAGGTTTTAAATGAAGCTGTCATTGAAAAGGTAATCAGTTTCTACAACAGTGATGCTGTCAGCCGTATTATGCTTGAAAAAAAAAAAAAAGACTTTGTTTCAATAAAAACAGGTGACTGTAGAATTCATGTTCAAGAGGCTAGTGTTGGGCAACTTGAAGGAACTGTATGAGCTGTTCAAAAACGAAAATCCTACTGATAAGATTGGGTTTACAAAATTCGCTGATTGATGACCTAAACATTTTGTCTTGGCAGGTGAAAGTGGTGCCCACACAGTCTGCATTTGCCCAACACATCAAAATATGAAACTAATGATACAAGTGCTGAAATCCAAGAAAATTACACTGTATTATCGCACAGTCTAAGTGACTATAAATCGGGTTTAGTGCAGATAATGTGTATAGCGCCAGGTACAGCATGCCACCTTAATGAATGTCTTTCGTGTCCTGGTGTAGGTAATTTTAAAGATGAGTTACAGTTGCAGCTAAATAATCAACTGGTAGACTATGTTAAATACAAGCAATGGGTATCTGTTGACAGCTATGTAATTTAGTAACGTTCACTAAAACTGTAGATGAGTTTGTAGAATCTTAATGTCAACAGTTGTTTGTTTTAAAGAGAATTATTTTATTGCAAGGGAACAGACAGATTATTACAATTACTTGAAGCAGAATATTGAAGAAAATGAGGCTGTGGTATGTATGGACTTTGCGGAAAATTATTCATTTATAGTACAAGTTAAGGCCCAGTCTTTTCATTGGAACAATGAGCAAGCAACTATGTTTCCAATAGCAGTCTACTACAAGGATCACAATGATCTAAAATTCAAAAGTATTGTATGTATCTCTGAATGTCTGCAGCATGACACTTACCGTTCATTTATTTAAAAAAAGCTTATCTCTCATCTTAGATTGGTACTGATTAGAGATTTGAAACAAATTTACTACTGTGGTTCAGCTGTGGAGTTCAAAAACAGGAAAAACTTCTCATTTGCCACCATGTTAATGATTTTGGAGTAGCAGCGGAGCGGCATTTTTATGCTACAGCTCATGGGAAAGGAGTGTGTGATGGTCTGGGCAGTACTGTGAAAAGACTTGCAGGAAGGGCAAGCCTGCAGCGGACCTATGATAATCAAATAATTACACCATCACAGCTGTTTACATGGTGTGAGGAAAACATCCGACTCCATACAGTTCTTCTTCAATGAAGAACAAACAAAACTTGCAGATAGATTTCTGTCTGCAAAACCGATACCAGGTACACATAAATTCCAGTTTCATCCCGGTGTCTGATACAGTGTTGGTGACAAAGGTATTTTAAAAAAGTGAACAGTCATGCACTTTTACTATGTTTGGAGCAGACGTGAAACAGAGGCTGCAACTGGCAGAAGTGAAAGGATGTGTAACATGTGAGAACAACAATCATTGGTGGCTTGCTGTAGTCTTGGACAAGAACGAGGCTGCAAATATGGTGGAAGTTTAGTTTCTGCACCCTGCTGGTCCTTCTCTATCACTTAATTTCAAAAGCAACTATGCATATAAACTACAAGTGCCTGTCTCTCAGATCCTCACCCTTGTGGAATCCAGATGTCCCACTGGCCGTATTAACTACCTTTCAAAGAAATGGATGCAGCAACCATGGCTCTTGAAAATTACCGTACAGTAAATTAACGTTGTTGCCATGAAAGAAGGGAAGGTACGATAATTATGTTTTCCTTGTAGAGTATAATGAACTTTTAGATTTAACTGTAATATTCCCGTGTCATATGTTCTTACCTAGTACATAGTATTTGTTTATACATGTCAAAAACTATGATCCATTGCGGTCCCATAACAAAACTTCTAAGACTTGATGTTGAAATATGTATGTTTGTGTGTTTTTTAAAAATTTTCAAGATATAGGTTTTTAAAAAATTCTATTTTCAAAAAAAGTTTGAATGACCTTGAAATGAAAAAAATGAATAGTGGTCATGTGATATATCTAATTAAAGCTCATAGCAAAAGCAACAATTTGCTTCTTATCCCAACCTTCTACGTCAATTCTAGCTTGATTTATGACTTTTTTGTGATTGCATGTGTGCAGCAAATTGTGCTATTTTTCATACTTTAGAGGGCTCTAACTAGAAAAGTACAACAGATAAAAACTGAAATTTTGCAGTTTTTCCTACCTTAGGGTAGTACTTCATGACAATAAAGTATGAATAAAATTAGAGATGGTCAGGTGTTTTTCATTGGTTCACTTGACATGGAATGACCTTGTTTGGATTTTAAAAAAGTTATTTATGTTAAATAAACAACTTAAATTCCCTTACGCAAGCATACACGCTTCGCATGGATAATGTATTTTCCATTGACAAGCAACTGTAAGTATCATAGACTAGTGGGAATGATGAATGTAGAAGTAAATTGGAAGCTTAGTAGAATGCATTTAGGGGCTTTATTTTAATGTTAAGAGAACCAAACCTGAACTGCCTAACCGGTAACGGTTCCAATTGTTTTATGATTTCTCCAGCACAAAGACTAATTATAGTAGAATTTTGGAAATCATTGTCACACGAAATTTCAACCTTCCTTAAGCCAATTTCTAACATGCATTTAACAGGGACTCTATAGAGAAAGCCGGGGAGCCGGAGCGAAGGCGGGGCCGCATTAGCGGTTGGGGGCGGTAGGTCAATTACCCTAGGGGCGGAGCCCGGAATCAGTGGGAAATTTGGACTCAAAAGTTTCAAACGGCAATATCTGACCTTCAGTTGGCTATAAATTGGTAAATAGTTCTTTCCACGCTCCAGATTTATGTTCTTCACAATTAGTATTACATAATGTTCACAAAAACAAAGAAAGAAGTCTGAAATCGAAGGTGTAGAAATAAAAACTTAATTTAGATTATTTTGCTATTTATATCTGAGAAAGAAAAAGTATTACTACGTTGGAAAGTGTACTTTCAGGAATTATTAAATTGGGAACACTTACCGTCTGAAGATGAAATACCCGAAAAATTGGAAAATGATACTGAAATTCCAATACCAACATATGAGGAGGTAAATAAAATCATAAAATCCTTAAAAATGAATAAGTCACCTGGTTCAGATAATATCACAGCAGAACTGATAAGACACGGAGGATATATGATAAGGAATAAAATTTATAATTTGATACTCAACATATGGAATAAAGAGGAAATGACACAAGAATGGCTACATGGTATCATTTGCCCAATCTTTAAAAAAGGAGACAGGTTGCAGTGTAATAACTACAGACCAATTACGCTTCTGAATGTCGCATACAAAATCTTTGCAATTCTTCTACAAAATAGAATCTCTGAAATTACAGAAAACAAATTGGGTGAATATCAAATGGGATTTAGACCAAATAGATCTACAGTTGATAATATATTCATACTGCGACAAATATATGAAAAATGTTATGAATATAATATTGAATTGCATAACATATTTATCGATTTTATGCAAGCATTTGACTCAGTAAATAGAAATATAATTCCTACATGTCTAAAGAAAATTAATGTCCCAAACAAACTAATAAGATTAATAAAGTTGACATTACAAAACACTACAGCAGTAGTAAAAGGAAACAATGATTTTAGTCAGATAAATAGAGGAGTAAAACAAGGAGACCCATTATCAGCAACTTTATTTAGCATAGTCATGGATGAAATAATTCAGAAGTTGGAAATCAGAGGAAACATTTCAACAAGATTAAGACAGATCTGTGCATATGCAGACGATATAGTAATTACTACAAGAACTAAGCAATCAATGGTGGACTCACTAGTGAAACTAAAGCAACAGGCAATGAAATATGGACTAATAGTGAACGAAAAAAAGACAAAGTATATGAGATGTACAAGAAGAAAAAGCCAACAACAAAAAGAGGATATAGATACAATGCACATAGAGCAGGTACAGTCATTTAAATATCTCGGGTCAATAGTAAATGGAAACAATGAAATCGAAGAAGAAATTAAAGAAAGGATTGCAGCTGGAAATAGAGCATTTTATGCGAATAAGAGGATATTCCAATCCAAACTAGTTTCCAGAACAATAAAATTAAAGCTGTATAAATCCATAATAAGACCTGTGGTTACATATGGCTGTGAAACCTGGGTGCTGAAAGAAGATATAATTCGAAAACTAATGATATTTGAAAGAAAGATATTAAGGAAAATATATGGCCCAACGAGACAATCTAATAATATATGGCGAATAAAAACAAACGAAGAGCTTGAAACATTAATAAAGAGTAAGAATATAAGATGATTTATCAAAACACAAAGATTGAGCTGGTTGGGTCATAAAGAATGCCCGAAGAAAGAATTGTGAAACAAATTTACAATTGGAGACCTATTGCTACAAGATCACAAGGAAGGCCCAAAACCAGATGGATAGACGATGTCAGAAATGACATAAGAAAACTGAAGACACAGAACTGGAAGAAATGTGTGTTGAGTAGAGAAGAATGGAAGGATGTAATTGAGCAGGCCAAAGCCCATAAAGAGCTGTAGCGCCTTATAAGAAGAAGAAGAACAATTAGTATTACATAATGTTCACAAAAACAAAAAAAGAAGTCTGAAATCGAAGGTGTAGAAATAAAAACTTAATTTAGATTATTTTGCTATTTCCACGTGTGAGCACCAAAATTTAACTGCAGATTCGTGATTAGGGGGCCAAAATTAGTGAGTATGCCGAATTTCAAACAAAATGGAGAAATTCCCGGTATTGTAAAATCGCTCCGAAAAAAACAAATTAAAAATTTTCTTACGCACTTCTCATGGACAAGATATTCTCAGTCGACAAGTGACAGTAAATATCGTAGAAGCATGGGAATGAATGTAGAAGTAAATCGGAACCCTAGTAGAATACATTTAGGGACTCTATTTTAATGCTAAGGGAACCAAACCTAACCTGCCTAACCTAACTACGAAAGCATATATTGAACAAAACCTTAAGTAATCGCTAAAACTCCGCAGTATGAGTTAACAGACGTACATCGAAATCGAACCATGTAAAAATTGCATTCGTAGCATGATGAAATCGCAATAAAACAAAAGGAACTTGGGCTATAATTTGTTGCAATTGTTAGAAAAGTAGTGTCTCACATATGATGGTTCAGTACTAATATTCTTTAGGCAGGTTACTTGTTTGTTCATTTTGTCTACACCGTCCACTATACATTACTCATCACCATTACGGTACTAGTTTACTATCCTTCGGACAGATTTCTTCATTTCTACAGAAGAAACTACTTACCGTAATAAGTTCCTGTAGTATTGTCTAACATCGGGAAGGTGTTTTGTATGAAATTCAGGTAAGTTTTCCGTATCCTGGAAACAGATTTCTTCAAATTTAAAAGTTTGGGGGCAGGTGACTCCGGCCAATTTCTAACATGCCTTCAACAGGGAGTCTATAGAAAAAGCTGGGGAGCCAGAGCGGAGGCAGGGCCACGTTAGCAGTTGGGGGCAGTAGGTCAATTACCCCAGGGGCGGAGCCCGGAATCGGTGGGAAATTTGAGTCAACAATTTCAAACGAAATTAATTTTTTTGTTTAAATTTCGCACCGATTCCGGGATGGATTGCCCCAAAAACCATTCAAGGAATGTTCCGCGAAGCAGATAGGTAAGTACGAATGTCAAAAATTGACGAAACTCAGAAGTTATTGGTGTCCGAAGGATAGTAAATATTTACCCTTGTTTACTTCATTTAGCGTTCAATGTAGAAAAAAAAGAAATTACAGGAAATTATGTTCATTATAATTAAACATTTAGCCACCGACCTGGCACAAATACAAGCTTGAGAATTGCAGAATAAAGAATTTTGAAAATCCTCGTAAGTCATTCATATACCTTCACAGACTTAAAATTTTAAGTGTCTATTTCTGCATTCCAACTGATTGTTTTCATTGATAAATACGAACAAATTTATATTTTGTTATGAATCTGGCTGGTCAAAATAATGTGTATGCAGTTTAGTTTTCGCAATTGATGAGCATTATCAACTTATTTTTGTGTTGGGATGACTTAAATTATATCCTTTCAAATACAGATACTTTTTATAGAATCTACAATTATAAGTTAAATTTCATATGGTTGATAGACCTGAACCATTATATCAACAACAATCTGGCTCTCCCCCGGAAATTCGCCGCTAGATATGACAACCATCTGCTATATTTGTTACATGTATACGGCAAAGATACCTTCTACAGGTGGTGATATATGAAAGTACACATATTAAACGTTGTAAGTGGGTGAACTGTCAAAGTGTCATACAAACTTGCTCACCTGAAACTTCTCGAAATTCTCTCTTTCCAGTTCCAGACTAGTTTTGCGTTGCTGCAAAACTCTTGGTAACGATAAAGACGACATGTCTTCTGAATTACGATCTCACTTATTCACTTTTCTCACTTCCTCTTAATGTAAAAACTCACTCGCACACAAAATCATGGCATCGTCAAGCAGTTATTCCCACCACAGCACAAATACACTGAACACACTCACTCACTCAACCCTTCCCTTCACTTCCCATACTAGTTGCTGCGTGAACGACTGACGGAATGAACATCATGGCCAGTGTCATGGCTTCGAGCGCACCATTTCTTGCTTATTGGGTTATGACAACTCCTGCGCATGCATCGACAAGTTGATAACAAGCCTTCAGTTTTTATTTTAATTCAATATTTGTTTTATTTTACTGTTATATAGAACAGGGTATAGGATCAGATATATATATGGATATTGAACATTCATTCATTCATTTTTAAACCGGATATGAGCATATGTGGGAGGAAGGGGAGGAGTAGGTAGAACAGAGGCGGGGAGAAACTTTTCTGGTCTGGGAAGCGGCCAAGATGGGCAATCCGAGCAGTGCCGGCGCCAAAGAAATTTAGTTTAGGGGTAGCGAAGTTGAAAATAAAGAAAACATTAAACATATATGCATACTTTAATCACTTCACTACATCAAATACCCAGACAAGGGCGGGCTACGAAGCCAGGAGTCCCGGTTTCGAATCCCGGCCAGGTGGGAATGGGTGTTTGTGAGTGTCCATTCATCACTTTCATCATATCATCACTCATCCCCATCTTCGCAATTAACCAAAAGTGGCACAAAAGCGAAGTAAAATAAACTCAATCAATCAACCAGACAAGGGCGCCACCATGGGCGTCCGGAAGGGGGGGCAAGGGGCCACGGTCCCTGGAAAATGAATGTGTACCTGAAAATTGTATATTTCACACATAACTTAATTTCAATCACAGTAATTTATGTTAATTATTATAAATTCGTTGAAGAAACATGATAATTTCAGACTGAAATAGTGTTGTCCCCTCAAAAAAAAATCACTGCAGGATTCCGTGGCCAGGGTAACCTCCATAGGTAACCTCCTTCTTGTGAGAGTCCACCGGTCGCACCAAGTCGCACTCCCCCCCCCCCTAGAGTCTTTGCCGTTCCCTTCGCTGGCGACCATTGACCTCCTACAACCCTCCTCCGAAATTCTCTCCCGAAGGCTTTTGTGTCGTCGCTAAACATAGATGCTGTGTTTTTTATGACAGGAACAGGAATTTTGGGTTCACAAATTGCCTTCTGTAAGGAAAATAGGGAAAACATACCCGGTAGAGTGCGAAGAACAGGAATATATGAATAACATGGGCAAACCAATTCTACCAATTTTCAATTTACATTTGCTTCTGTCTTGCTGATTTCTGTTACTTGAACATAAATTTATCAAAAGGAAAAAGCTTAAATATTGAAGATGAAGCAAACTAAATTAAAATTCAAAGCTTAAGCAATTAAAGCACCTATATGTTGACTCCCCCCATTCTTGTATTTACAAAAATAGTGATTGTTTCTTCTCTCTAATCTTCAAAAGCAGCGAGAATACTTCTTCCACGGAACTGAATATTTTTAAAGGGAAAGATATCAGAAATAAATTATGTATATATTAGTTAATTTAAGTTGCTATATTCCGCCTCTTTAGATTAATAGTGATGAAGATGAACGTAGTCACGTAGCACGTAGCCAGGTGGAGGACTCGGGGGGCTGAAACCCCCCTCCCCGAAATCCTATAAATATCTAATTTAAAACATGTATAGTGGTAATTAATTTATCTTCATTAGCAGGATTAAACACCTTGCATAATACGTTGTAATCTGAGATTCATCTTCAGGACTTCTAACCCCACTGTTTCAACTTTATGTGGCGGCTGCTAATAAGGGATGATCCCCACCCCCACCTTGAAATAAAATTCTGGCTCTGGCCTGCAATGATTCGAACTTTTAAAACCTGTCATTGCAGGTAATTTCGAGTTCGGAAAGGGATTTTTTTTATCATTCATAGGGAATTTCATTCTGAGCCAGGAACACAACAACAGAAGTTTGGTGCGTGAAACTGAATACTTGTAGTCGTTGGCTTTGTGCTGTGCTTCGTGTTTATTATTTATTTAGGTGTTAGTGTTCTTCGTGATAGTGCTGTGTTAAAGGATAATGGATGTGATACAAGATTTGCTGGTGAAACCTTTTGGAACAAGATCTTTTCAGGAGAACTTGCAAATTGTAAATACAGGTAGGCCAGTGCCATCGCTTGACCTTATTTCTACACACAAAGACAAAAATCGGGAATATGTGAGGCATTTTCGCAAGCAAATTATGACAAAACACCACGGTTGACAGGAAGTATAAGTGTTAATAAGCTTTTTTGTTGGCCGTGCTTATTTTTCAGGGCTGAAAAGAATGTATGGACGCGTGGCGGATAATGTAATCTCAACAATCTTTGCAACGCTTGTGCCAAACATGAAAATTCAAAAAGTCACATAACTTCTTTGTTAAGCTGCAATCTTTCGCACAGACACGTATTGACGTGCAACTGGACAAACAGCGAGCTTTGGATGTGGTGTAGTGCAACACACATATCTTTGCCGTTGCGCAGATAGCCTACCAATTTTCGTTTCGTCTCCCTCTCTATTAGCATCACGTGTTCTACGCTGCTCGCCAACCTTCGCCATTGTTGCCATATTGTCATTCCATTCCTGGACACACTCGCGCAAACATAATTGAAAACGATTGAATAGCGCTCCAGCTCGCGGTTCACACCGTTCGACAGGGACGGTAATGTGGCAATATAGCATGACGAAGTGGTTTCTTCTTTTATGCAGTGCATGTTCATTGGCTAGTTAGTAACTAGTGTTGCCAACTGTAATAATGAAGAACTATTTCTGTCACTGAAGGAGAAAGGCAGTAGTGTTGCCCACGGGACGAGACGGGACAGGCTTTTGAAAATTCGAGACGAGACGAGGTTGACCATGTGTCATAAGACAAACGAATATTTTCGAAACGAGACAGCATTTCCACGAGACTCCACGAGACGAGACAGGCCAAAGTTTCGTCTCGTGGGCAACACTAAAAGGCAGTTAAAGTGATGTTGAGTTTTGTTGGATTGGAAGCACCGTAATTTTATTTTATACAATTTGACCGGTTTGACGTTGTGTGCGTGTATTGCGTGTGTATGTGGAAGTGTGTGTTTGTTAATGAACGTTAAATTCCATAATGCCTCCAGTTCTGTCAAAGTTGAAATCAAAAACCTTGCATAGCCAAGCTCGGGAAATTCACAAATTGTTCATATTTCATAATTTTGGAATTGTTCAAAAGAAATAAATTATGTGGCTCCATCAGCATTTCAACTCTTGGCTCCGGCACGTGTTCTTGTAGAAATTTCATAGAGGAGGCTGTCATTTTTGCTGCTTAATGCGATGCATATTGTTTTCTGTGTTAAAATTGCCATGCTTTGATGGGTGACAAATTAAAAAAAAAAAAAAAAAGAGCCCCGCAGCTTATCGGCTAGTGGCGGTATATGTACTACTTGTTATTGTTGTGGAAGCCGACATCGTTTTTAAATGTACAACAAAGGCAACCGACTGTCGCCGATCACAGAGAGGCAATAATACTTGAGGAAGAGGGTTGTGGTTCAATTGTCGCGGTTTAACACGTTCGCATGTTATTAGTTCTCAAAGCAATGGTAGTGTCGGTCGTGTATTATCTTTTTTTGAAGTTCCGTACCAGTGTAGACGGGTTTTGGGAATGAACAGTTAGAACGCCACCAGTGCATTAATGCAATGGAAAATAATAAAGTGTTTATTTTGTTTGAAATCACTCAAATAAGGAATCACTATGAAGAAGTCTTCTTTGCAGCATTTTTGGTAATTTTACGTATGTGTTAGTTAGTCCATATTTTACGCATTTTTAGTCCATATGTATGTAGCTACATACAAATCCACTTGTTAGTACATATTAATCCTAGTCCTGGTATAATGCATGACGTTTAAAACTCAACGTTAGATAGACCTGAAGTCTCTAATTTTCTTGTTGTACGTAACAGCTGTGCATCGGCGCACTGCAGCGATTTTTCTATCTGCTCCATTAGCAACACTGCTTCTTGAGTTGTGTCGCGCATCGCACGGCATAAATATATGTGTTGTGCACTACGGCACAAGTAATCGAGTCCTGTAGTAAGTTGAATTTTGCACTTAAATTAATATTGCGGGTTTTTATTTCACTAGTGCACGTCTTTCATTTTATATTTCACAGGTTTTTTATAGCTTTACAATACTGTCTTGTTTTATTATTTGAAATTCTACACGTATATTAAACTGCAATATCGAGAATTAATTGATTGTGGTCGTAGCAATAAGACAAACATTCCCACACAATATTCCTAAATCCAATATGGATCCTGACATAAATTGCACGGAAACTTTTGGAGTTTGAGGATCATGGGTCGGAGATTACCCACTCGTTAGAACCAGCATACACCACTGCGTTTACCCCTTCTAATTAAACATATGTTAACTAATTCCGGCTAAAGGTGTTTACTTAGTATTAACTTTAATATCCTATTTTATTTCACATGTTAGAATTTCAACACCATAATGTTCAAATCATTTTGGAGGTTTTCGGTTTCGTTCATTAACTACGGTGCATGAAATAATATTTTCGACTGCAAACGTCCTTACCTCTTCAATAAGGCCCTGAAAAGGAGTGTTATCCATTTGAAGTTCATATGCTTTTTCCAATAGAGAGAAGCTATAACAAGATCACACTCGAGTTTTCTGCAGATAATCAGAAAACTTTCAGGTCTTGCAATTAATACAGTTACAACTCTCGCACTGGGCATTTTGTGATTAGTAGAAATAACTACTGAAGATAATAATTTTATTTCAGAATATATTGTGTGCAATGGTTGATCAGAATTGGATCAATAGTTTTACATGTGCATCAAAGATATATTCCCCTGCACGGAATCAAATTGCTCACTATGACGGTACTGCAGAAATTACTTTCTAAAACTCACAAATAATAACTTATTAACAAGTAGGCCTGCGAATAGTACAAATGACCAAGTATGCTGATTTTTGCATCCTACTGCAATGTTTAGTTGGTTGGATTTGCATTAAAGCCGACTATACGTGCAGAGGGTTTTCGGGACGGGACTTACAGCTTTTAGTGAAATCCGAGACAAAAAAATTGTGCTTCTACCGGAAATCGAACCCGGAACCCATTGATTACAAGGCAGCAGTCTTGCCGCTATACTATCGAGGGGGGGAGACCCAATTTTAATCTCTCTAATTCTATGCGAATGAGGAACGAACAAACAGAAAATAAACTTAACGGTTCTTGGGATACTGGAAGTCCTTCTACCTACAAAAAATAATTTTTCACATCGGTTAGACCCATTCCGAAAAACAATGATACAATTTAGTTATGGACGCTAAAAATTGTACACATTTAGCTGTATATCCATGTATTTTCGTTACTGTTTGAACCTCTATTCAAAGAACAATATCACAGCCACAGCCACTGAATGCATCCACCTACCAAACAGGCAGCAGAGTGTCATGTCAATTTCGTAGCAAGTTTGGCGACTAATGATTGACCATTTAGCTGTATATGCCATTGGTGATCCAGACAGATCTTCAGCTGGCCCCCTACGATTTAAGAAATCATCGCAATAATGTAATTTTACGATCTTTCTAAGGTAGGAAATGTATTCAAACATCATAATGGAAAATGTTATGTACGAAAATTTCTAGTTTTTCTTATTGTCGGTCAAAACGCATCTGCCGTACTATAAAAATTTGGGGAGCTTCAGCACCCCTAGCGCTGTCCCTGGGGCGCCAGGGGCCACTTGCTTGCCCCTCCTGAGATATCCAGAGGAAATACTTCATATAATTCAAATTTTGAAATTGTGGTGTGAAAACATTGGGGAGGGGTGCCGTGAAAGAGAGCAGATTAAGTACCTATGCCAGTGGTTCCCAAACGTTTCGTTTCACGGCGTCGAAAGTGTATTTTTCCGCAGCGCCCAAGTCAGAATGTAGGCCTATCTAACACTTGCAACGCGCAATTAGTGTGGTTAGGTTGCTTGCCTTAAGTTAAAAAATAAACACATATTTCAAATTCAGAAACATTTTATGTGTAAAAAGTACAAGAGAAGCACATATTTGGATTGTCATTTCAGTGAAAGTATTAGAACATGTCGCAGCACCCCACGGCGTCGTGGCGCACACTTTGGGAACCACTGCTCTATGCAAATTTTCCTAGTGCATAGGATGCTTCATGAGAATTCTCTTAACTGGGGGAAAGTATCACCACCAGTGGCGTGCGGTGATAAATCAGGCAGGGGAACAGGTCACCTGCACTTGCTCCCCATCGCATGGGTGATGGGTGTCTTAATATAATACAATAGATCAAGTAAAATTCAACCCTTATTGAAATGTCAGAAGTGACAAACATGAGGCACGTTAAAATTATATGACAATAATAATTTTAAAGCAAATGTGATATAATATAAAGAAAACATTAAAAATAAAATTGTTGATGCGCAACAAAGAAAAATTTGATAATATAAATTTATGAGCCATCAGAGAAAGAAAATAATATTTTGTCGTGACCTGTTTCATCTCTTTATTCGTAGATTAAGTTGACGTTTTTTCATAGAGTTGAGTATTCTTGTAATTCAAACTTTCTCAATCCAATAATGGCACACAGATGGTTGAGTTTTTCATGACGTTCCCTAGATTAGTCAGGGTGGCTACTGTAGCACCATAGTAAAATTCAAGTATAATTCCCGGTTTTCAAAGCGAACTTTACAAAAATTCAAGCAGATGTTTTCTCTATTTCAAACTAAGGTTTTACAGTCTCTCACCACCCACACACATACACACAAACAAATACTTATATTAACAATATATGGTTTGTGCGATTCCAATGAATCCAATAATTCTAATTCACTTGGACGGTACATATATATAATTTAAGGTGCGGAGTTTACATTTGTCATTTGACATAGCTACTCGGCAGTGGCGTGCCCAAGGGGGGGGGGTTGGTAGGGGTTATACCCCCCTTTGGCCCAATATTCCTAAAAAAAGAACGTCAATGGTAGGAAAATATGACAAAATGAGGGCGGACTACCGAGAAAAAGTATAGGTAACCCCTCCCTTACAAAAATCCTGGGCACGCCACTGCTACTCGGGACTATAAATACATCTACAAACACAAGTCACATATGTTACGGGAAATAGTAATCTACGAAAAATTGTTAATTCTATAAGAATTTTAAATTTACCTAATCAACTTCAAGATATTTTATCTTGCAATAATCTTCAGTCTATCAGATGGATTGTTCTTCAAAGAACACTAACAAAGCAAATGGATTGAGAGAATTCTGTTTTATTTTCCACGCAGCTTTATTTACCTTCCTCAATAAAAATAAAACCTAAACTGTGAAAAATTTGTTTCAGGTCATTAATAAATATGTATAAATTCAATAGAATTGGGATTTTAAAAAGTTTTCATGTCTACAGAGAAAATTTCAAGCAGAATTCACGCACAATTCCCGGAGCCAATAATTCACGCATAATTCCCGGAATTCAAGAAATTCCCGGTGAGTAGCCACCCTGTTAGTAGAAGTTGTTAAAGTGACAAAACCCGACCTGTTCCAGACTCCCTTCTCAGGATTAAACAAGGACAACAATATAATTTGCCACTGGAAGAATATTCAGTTAATAATTTACAGAGTTGTAGTAACTCGTTTGAAAATGCTCTGTGTATGATTTCGTTTTAGTTTTTAATTCAGTTAGAATATGTGTTGGTTTGTTGTATTTTCTGCAAAGTTGAATGAAGTAAAGGCTTTCGTCCTCAGCCGGTCGATCATACAACACTCGCAACATTCGCTTCTTGTCCTGCCACTGCATGCCTTGAAACTTTGGTCTTGGGGTTGGTGGAACAGGTGGATGGATGTGAGCTGTTCCCTCGGAAGCTATTTCCCAGCGTTTAGCCAAGGCATTTAGCAGACGCTTAGACTGTAGAAGATTTTTCCAGTTCGTTATGAATGTCAGACGCAAATTCTCAACGAGATTAGGAAGTTATAGACTTTCTACACTCAAATGTATCACTTGTGACGCGATTAAACTTCAGCACATAGCAAAAACTGGAAGAAAAGCGAATCCGCAATATCTCTCTGAGGGAACAGCTAGAGTGTTCAGCTTCCGTGGTGCCGTGGGGATCGTTTACATTCGAGCGTGGTCGGAAATACTCGGCTTCAGACAGTAGAGGGCATGATAATAAGATACCATGGTAGAGCATGGGGTGAGAACCATGATGCGTTGGAGGTAGATGACGTCAACAAACGTCCAGCCACGGTGAAAGATTTTCTTCAGTGTTACTTTTGGAAACGTTGATTTCGAGAGAAAAGTGTACTTATTATGTTAATATAAATAATTTAAATAGCCCAAAAGCGCAGTAAGTAGGAGGGAACAGCCTGTTCCCTCTGTTCCATGGAGGGACCGCCACTGATCACCACAGACATATATATATATATATATATACACACACACACACACACACACACACACACTTATCTGTGTCATCACTCTACGTTTCCCCCACTTTAAGCACTGCTGCCCCCCTTAGAAAAAATCATACGGGCATGGGCGTAGTTAGGTAGGGGGCTATGCTGACCACAAACACAAAAACACAAAAATAGAAAATTCATCATGAAACTTTCATGTGTTTGGCAGTCACACTTAAGGTAAGAAGTTCAAATTATGTTTTGAGTGATGTGCCGTAGACTATAAGTTTACGTCTACATGCGTTGTCTACGCGTAATCTACACGAAGATTACATTGGCTTATAGTTTACATTGTCTACCGTAGACAATGTAAACAACAGAGGAGAAATAAATCCCAGTGCTCTTTGAAAGAGAAAGTATTTTTTTCTTCAAACATGTCGATAATCTGGGCCTCTAACTAACTTAAGACCATCCGACGTAATCAAAGTTATCGAATTTTCACTAAAAAGTGGGAAAGGGACTACCGGAAGAAAAGCAAATGACAGCCATAGTGAAAACTGACATTATTTTTTACACTGACAAAAGAGAAGGCTAAAAATATTTATTTTTGTCTTATTACTGCATAGGAAAGTGCATGTATCTTTAAAGCAGATTTTTCCACGTGTGAAATGGTGGAAATCGAAATAAAACAAATCTTGTCATTCTACGGACATCGATTTTTTTTTGTTATGTCGCGACAAGTTTATTTTGCAGTTCAATACCTAGTGAATTGGTTGAACGTAAATAAATACTTAAAAGTAAAACACTTATTTATTTATTTGAGAAAATTTCAGATACAGCACAGGTGGCCATTTTACACTGAAATTGTCAACAATGAGAAAGCAATAATTATAATAAGCATAAAAATAAAAAAAATAAAAAATAAAATAAAATAAATAAATAAAAAATAAATAAGAAATAATTAAGAGTAACAAAACAACATAAAAGTGAATAGCAAATGAACAAAAAAATAAGTGAGAGATGGCACTATGTGATATTAATTACAAGTATTTCTTCTGATAGAAGACCGAAAGGCAAACTCGGAGGAAAATATATCAATACTTGAGGGGAGATCATTGTATTGTGCTGCAAGTCTATAAAAGAGAGATCTTTTTTGAATTTCTAGTCTAGGTTTTTTTGTATAAAATAACCTTGTATTGCGAGTTGTGCGCATAGGTACTCTAAAGTGGAATTCCTCAAGGAGTGTGTTGCAGCGGATTTTGCCATTTTGTATAAGTTACTGAAATCATTCTGCAAACGTCGCTGATAAGCAGTTTGTAAGTTTAGAAAATACAAGAGATGCGGAGATGAAAAATTGCGTAATGAGGGAACCCTGTGACGGACTATAGCTAGGAAGAAGTGAAAGACTGAATCGATTCTGGAGAGGTGAGTGGGACATGCCATGGACCAGACGGGAGAGCAGTATTCTATTATTGAGGAGATGAATGATTTGAAGTACAAGGTGAGGGCTGAGATGTCACCAATTTCAGTGAAACGGTAGAGTAAACCTAAGTGACGCATGGCCTTTTTTGTGGTACATAAAATATGTTCCTCAAATGTGAGCTTGTGGTCGAAAACAATGACTAAGTCTTTGTGAGAGGATACTGCTTCGATGTTATTGCCAGAGATGGAGTAAGATGACTTTAACACATTCTTCTTGAGAGAGATAGTGAGAGTAGTACACTTATCAGGATGTAATGTAAGGTCCCATGTCAGGCACCAGGAAGTAAATGTTGCTATGTCATTCTGAAGAAGATGAGTATCGTCGGAAGTGGAGATTTCCCTGAAAATTTTACAGTCATCTGCGAAAAGAAGGTAATTGCTAGAGGGAGCTGTGAGATGGTCGCCAAGGTCATCGACGAATAATATGAACAAGAGAGGTCCTAGAACACTACCCTGTGGAACTCCAGAGAGGACAGGAAGAAAGTTAGAAACAGTTCCTGGAAGAACGACACGTTGTTGGCGATCGCTAAGGTAATCTGTGAGAAGGGTGAGAAATTTGCCATGAATGTTGAATCTATTGCATAATTTGTGAATCACAAGACGATGACTAACAGTATCAAAGGCTTTGGCCAGATCAAAAGTATATTACATCTAATTGTGAATTATTTGAAATGCATTTCATAGCATGTGAGAGTAAAACAGACAGGTTTGTAAGACAGGAGCTACCAGGAAGAAAACCATCTTGCTTAGAGCTTAAGTACGGAGAAACAAATTTGTACAGTCTGTCTTTCATTACTTTTTCACAGATGATGGACAGAGGAGAGAGTAAGGAGATTGGTCTGTAAGATGAAACAAAACTTTTGTTACCACTTTTGTGAATCGGTGTGATGTTAGCTTGTTTCCAAGCGTGAGGAAAGATACCTTCCGAAAAACATCTGTTCAAGAGAATGGAAAAAGGATAGCACAACTACTTCTAATGAAAAGAGTTAGTTAATACATAACATAGGAGTGTCACAGTTTTTCTGAGGAACATGGTGTTGATATCGTCCGGTCCTAGGGCACGGTGAACTGAAAGAGACGACAATAGATCCTTCACCTCATCGGGTGTAGTGACAAGCGTTGTTAGAGAGGAGGAACAGACTGGTCTTACGTTTGGCAACGCTGCAAGGGAAGACGGGGGACAGACGTTACCATGAAAATAAGCGTTGAAGACTTCTGCCCTTCGGTCGCCTATCGCACTTTCACTATCATGCGTAATTTCAGCTGGAATCCTACTGTTATTTTTCCTTGAGTTTATTAGATTAAAAAAGTTTTTTGGGTTTTCCGGGATTGTTGCAGTGATATTGTCTATATGTTCCTTATATTTTTTTCGAAGGAGATACTTTGACTGTCGTCGCAGAGCAGCAAAGGTATTGTGCGTGTGTTCACTCGGGAAGCCCTTCCAAAGTTGCCATGCTCGTGTCTTGTTGGCCAGTACATCCCGCACTTCGGAGTCGAACCAACACGGAAATCTACGAGAAGATATTTTCCCTGTAGGCACGTGGTCCGTCACTGCTGCTTGAATGACACCTGTAAATAGGTCAGCTGCCTCGTCGACCGTCCCGTCTTCCAAGATGCCCCAGGGATGCCCGAATGGCAGCTCACTGTCACAAACGTTTTTTTGTCAAACACGTTTCAGTAAAAATTAGGCAGTCATATACCATGAGTTCACACGCAAAAATTGCACAGCCGCCAAGCTTATTCTTAATGCTCTGTGTATTTTAGTAATACACAGAGAAATTTGCCACCGTTTTCACAGGCCCCGGATTCACATGTATGTCCCCGCAGATCAAGGCCATGCACAGGAGGTGAAAGTACCGGACCGGGGTCCCCTTACCTGCCGAGCGTTGTTCCCTGCTGCTGGGCGAAGCCATGGCGGAGACACGCACACGTGTCGCCGCGAGTGCCGGAAAAGAAAATCTCCTCTGAGCACATCTCCACCGCAATAGTTCATCAGAATCCTTTGACACACCGGAAGGAATGTTACACTGAAGCCACGAGTACACCATGATTAAACACAGGCCGAGAAAAAACACTGAAAAATCTCGAAACACAGGACGACGATCAGCACCACTACTACAACTTGCCGCCATCTTGACAGTGGAATACTTCGCGTTTTCTATGTCCACCTGTTGATGCTGGTTGCGTCTTTATTTTCTGGATGACCCTCTACATCACACGATATTCAAGTGTGTATTTTTAAATGACCCGTACGCAATGCAGATCCACAGGAATTAACTTCACTTTTTTGTCCCTGACGCCTTTTTCCCATCAAAACTGTTATTCTATTCAAGTCTCTACAATGAACTGATATTGTTATTTTTTAAGTACTCTATGCACATATAAGCTAATCGGGACTGGGCCTACAGTTTGAAATGGGATCCGAACCACTGTGCAATGTGCCTCCACCTGGTTTGGAACCAGACCCGCCCTTGATTACAAGGTCATGTCTCTAGAATGGCGGTCTTTATTTTCTGGATGACCCTCGTAAATGTGTCGCGATCGTGTAGAAGCGACTCGATCGCGCGCAATCACCTTATTAAATTATCATTACAGTTCATTAGTGGATTCGCTACTTTCCAAGTCATTTGTGTACATTGCGCCACGTCGGGACTTGAATTTTCAATTGTGCGAGGGCGAAGCAATTGAACTTGAAGGTTTTGTTCAACTCTCCTGACGGGTGAATTTTCTGGAACATTTCTAATGATTATGCTCTAGGAATCTCGGGTATCTCTTGGAGTCTCATCTCAAGTTAAATTCTTCTGGAGGTAAGAAGAAGCTTGTTTGTTGTTTATTTACGTCTTCATTATATTCTAGAATGTTCCGCAGGTAAAACGTTTCGTTAATATTACCAGTGGTTCGTCTCCACCTCTTATTTAAGAACGTTTCCTTTCCCGCTTTCCAAAGAATAAATAATACAAAGACTCGTTCTACTCGTGGCACGCTTTGTTGTGCAGCTTCCAAATGATGACAAATCTTTACAGAATGATCGCGCTCGCTGCGACAACAATAAAAACGCAAGAAAAGTTTACGTGCAATATTGTCAATAAAAGGGTTATAGAACATTCTCCGTCTTGCCTCGATAATTACTCTCCTTAAATTATCGTCACATTATTCAAGAAGCCAAAAAACTAATTTATCCAGTGTAAACTGATAAGATTTCCCTTGGAAGGGGCTCGACCTCCCCCCTCATCCCTATCGTGGATACATGCTATTATCAATAACACGGTTATAGAACATTTTCTGTCTTGCCTAGATAATTATTACTCTCCTTAAATTATCGACTCATTATTCGAGAAGCCAAAAACCTACTTTATCTAGTGTAAACTGAAACATTTCCTGGGGGGTCGACCCCCTTATCCCCATATTGGACACGTACTATTATCAATTACAGGGTTGTAGAAAAATTTACCTTGCCTCGATAATTATTTCTCTCCTTAAATTTTCGTCACATTATTTTATTTCACACACAAGAAACCAAAAAACTTCATTTTATCTAGTGTAAACAGAAAACTTTCGGGGGGCTCTAGCCCCCTGAGCCCCCCTTGGAGTCAACGCAGCATTTGCTTCAAACTTATTCACAATTTTTTTCAATTATTTCAATTACTGTCCTCACTTGGTCCATTTCGTGTTTGAATTAACTACACTTATTATTGTATTTTCTTCTCTGCGTTCTGAATATTAAAATAAATACTGAACAGAAAACAACGAATATTATATTAATATTTAACTACACTCATTACTGCATATTCTTCTCTGCGTTCTAAATATTAAAACAAATACTTAATATAAAACAACGGATTTTATTTTAATATTTCGAATATTACTACCTTCCACTGATGATATATTGCTTATTTCTGTAAGAAGAACATATAACTAAAATCTCATGATTATCAATTTCCCTGATTTACTATTATTTTTTTTTAATTCAGTAACTCACCTCTAACCAATATGGCGTCATCTCACATCGCGTACTCTAATCGACCTACCTGTATGTATCTACCTTGGTTATATTTACGCGGAGATCGGGCAACATGGCCCTCGGTTGCCATGCCAAACGGTGCTGCCATCTGTTATCGAAAAATTACCACAAAATTGCCTTTAGTACGGCCTTAATGTACATTAAATTTAATTTTATGTTTAATTCCTTATACTTCCCTTGCTTCTTCTAAAAAGTTGGGAAATATCAAATATGTCATTATGTCAGGGAACCGACTAGATCAAAAGAGGAAGACAATTTTTACTAAATCTATATCTTTGCGAACTGACAATAACTTTAATTTAATAGGGTGCCAGTCATGGGCGTCCGGAAGGATGGGCAAAGGGGGGGGGGGCGTGGCCACCCCTGGAAAATGAAAGTCAACCAAAAATTATGTATTTCACACATATAATTTCATTTTAGCCACAATAATACTATGTGTTAATTATTGCATGAACACCATAAATTCAAATTTAAGCAATGTTTTTTTAGGGAACAACACTATTTTTTGGAGAAAATGTGCCTTGTTCCCCCCCCCCCGTGGAATAAAAATACCTTCCTTGCCCCTCCCTGAAAAAAATCCTGCGGACGTCCATGGTGCCAGTTATTTCAGAGAATACTACGACGTTAACGCTTTTCTATTTTTATTGGTTTTGCATGTTCGGCACCCGAATTGTCCTTGGCGCCGAGGCAACCACCCCACGCGGACCCCCCTCCCTTATACAACTCTCTTTCTAATACATATAATTTCTTGTACAAAGGTAAGAACACTTAGAGACACAAAAATTGTCGCATACATCAACTATAGACGTGAATGAATCACTTAGGTTCTTCATGAAATACTTGCCGTTTTATTTGAATACTCAGTCAGTAAATTTTATATTGGTTCTTTATGAATATCCGTTGGAAGAAATTATACCTACATATAGTATCACTGCTTTTCTACTCGGCACTTTCGGTTTATTTCTGTCTGGTTTTCTTATCTCTACTTTCTTCAGCCAGTTTTGCAGTAAAGTTTCATGGCCGTGTGCACGAACGAAGATCAAATTTTAAACTCGGATGGGGAAAGGATCACTGGAAAATTCCATTGCACGAAGACGGTTCAACACTTGATCGCGATCTAGGAACTTCAAAACGAGTTTATCTTCTGATCGGCCATTCGCGACCGTTTTGGTGTCTGATCCTGGTTCACGATACTGACGCTTCGACTGCAGGCAGTTGTTTTTGAATATAAAAAGAGCGGGAAGTGATATCAAGGGCGTTCAAACGCTAGTAATGCTGGATGTACAATGCTGATAATTCGAGAAATGTCTAAAGTAAACTAATAACTGCCAAAATAATAATAATAATAATTTGTGGTTCTGTGGTGCAAAGTCGAAATGTTTCTAAATACTGTACTTTCTATCACAGACACAAAACATGTGCAAGTGCAAGGTAAATTAGAACAGAGCATTGTTACGATATTGCTACATGGTGCATAGCATGGTGTTGGAAATATGATTGTATAAATTTACGAAAATACATGTTACTGGCTATTTACACGACACGACAATATAAATATATAAGAATTAAGAAATGAAAAATTCAAATACTTACCATAATACAGTAATAATAATAATAAAATATCTTTATTGAGCGGGCGAGGTTCAGCATACGCTGTTCTCTCGCGAATGCATTTTGTAAGGCATTGAAGTTTCGTAGAAGAAGGTTCCATGCTTTCTCCTTATCCTTTTGTCTTGTGCCGTCAGTTCTTTTTTAAGATTATTATTTCTTTACACCCTACTACATCCTTGTACTCGTCGACAAGGTTGATCAGTACATTTCTCAAATTCAGATAAATTTGCGGCCCGAATTACTTTCTTCTCCTACACGTTGATACTTTAACATATCACACTACTCGGTGGGGTTCTTGATTGTCATTTGTTTTAGCCAACCAATCAGGTATAGCCTTACAAATTAATCTCGGATCATTTGAACGGAATCTCGTGAACGTCGTTTTTCGTTGGTGCAATGCAAATCTTTAAACCAAGTTCATTTAGAATGGATTAAAATTGATCTCGTTCATCTGAACTTCGAAATAATCGGCGTTGGTGCACACGGCCATCAGACATTGTTACTACACTAAGCAGAACGACAAAGCACGAACTGAGATGCTACACTGAGTTAAACCTGTATCTTCCAATTTCTTCCCTTACTTTTCTCGTACATTTTTCACATGAAAGAATCGAAAGGAAAATGCAACAAAATATAAATTTCATTGACTCAAGGGTTGAATTTACAAGTCTGTAACGTATTTAAGTAATATTTATTTAGGTATTCAAGCGCTGAACTGTCAACACTGTGTGCGATATGTGCTCCTTGTAAAGAGGGCGAGAGGTCAGTTTGACATTTTCCAGATGGCAATGTCTCTTCCCTGGAGCTGACCGAAGCCTTATCAAGGGAGCTGGTGTTTCCAGGAAATGGCCATGCTGCACATTCCACCCTCCTTCCTTGACACTGGTTTTAGTAGATCGAAAGGTCCATTTGACTACGCTTCTTGTAGAGCTGCAAATGGTTCCTTTCTGTTAATGTGGAAGTATTGTCATTCTATTGTTGATATAGAAATCCATATTTACACCCCCCTACAAGATAAATCACTGCCCCTAAGCGGTAGTATCCACCGTTTTTCACATTTTTCTCAATTTTTACATTTCTCGGGATTTCTCAATTTTTTTCATTAGGACAATCACAATTATCCATGTCTTACCAGGGATTCGAACCCGGGACCTCTTCCAAGAAACTTAAAATACTTTGGGTGAAACTTACTTTGAATTTCCCTTGCTGGCCACTATTATCGTTTTAATCTGCGATTTTAAAGTAAAATTATTCAGAACAGTAAAAACAATAGTCTGATGAACACGAAACACAACTGTATTTTCAGATGCTGCCCGACTACTGTATCGCAGGCCCGTAGCCAGGCAGGGGCCAGGTGGGGGTCAGCCCTCCCCCCCTCCTGGAACTGCCATCAGCCCATCCCCTGGCACTGCCGTCAGCCCCCTTGACATTAGGCAGAACTATTTTGTGTAATTTGATTGCAGTGAAGAGTGAAAATGTAGACAACAGATATTATTTTGTTCATAACTTTGGTGAAGGATAAATTCACAGAACATGAACAACAGCTAATACATTTGTTCGGAGAAGTGTAAGTAGCGGCAAGTATTTATTAGATTCTCTTCTCTAAACTCTAGAAAGTTCTTTCACAGGGGAGCTTCTTTATCTGTACTTTCGCTGTCCCTGTTGCAATCTGTGGACTTTAAAGTCATCATGCAAATTCCCTCCGCATTTGCGTCAAAGGTCAACAACCAGTGGCGGCGATTAGGGGGGCGAGGGGGGCAATTGCCCCCCTCTTTTTCGCCACTTTCACCCAGCACTATGCTAAACGTTATCTACAAAGGTAAATGTACTGTCTTTGCCCCCCCCCCCCCAGTTTTGGGACCCAATCGCCGCCACTGTCAACAGCTTCTATGTTTTCGGAACGAAGGGGGGTTTCATTGCTTCGGCCAAGGGTGGAATGTACTATAGGCACTATGATTAAATATTGTACATTTTTTCTTATGTGATATAAATATCTGTTTCATCAAAAGTTGTATGGAGTGTGCAGTAAGGGATTATTTCAGCAGCAGTGAACACTTCAAAAATTAATGTTTTGAAAGATATAGAAAAAAATGTAGTATTTGTATGATATTTCTAATTTTTTTCTAACTTATTAACGCCCCCCCACAAAATTTATTTGTAATCTTGAATTTTATTTTATTTTAATTTTAATCTGTACTTTTGGGGATTAGATGGTAGACCAGCAACAGCTGTGTCTCGCCAAGCAATAAAGTCAATTCAATTCAATTTACCTTCATTTAATACTCTTAAACTTTTGAAAATTGGACTTGGTTTACAAAGCTTCTTCTGAGAACTCGTGAGCCCCCTGGTGATCAATTCTAGCTACGGGCCTGCTGTATCGTGCATGGCCCACTCTGAAAGGAGGTGAATGACTTGCACAGAAAAATCTTGCGGAGAATTTTATGTAACCTTGATGTAAAAATAAAGAAAACTAGCACTTAATTGCTCTTTCCTTTTTTGCCTCAGTAGTTTAAACCACCAAACAACATACTTTATAAAATTATTCAACTAGTCTCTTATAAGTTATGAAAAAATCAAGCTTTTATTTTAAAGGGGGAAATTATATTTAGGTATTTTTTTAAAAAAATTTAGGATATTTTGAAATATTTTTTACAACATTCTAAATGTTAATTTTAGAGAATTTTTAGGTCACCAACTTCCGAGCCCTATTTATTATAAATGAAGCTCTATCAGAAACATAGGTTTCCTATCTTTTCTTTCTTCTAGCCGGCCCCCGTGGCGGAGTGGTTAGCACATCGCGATACGACGCCAGGGGTCCCGGGTTCGATTCCCGACCATAGGCGCCCACTCCATAGGGCTTGGGGGGGGGCTCGAGCCCCCCAATGTCAACGATGTGGGGGCAGAGCCCACCACATAATTTGCTTAAGAGGATCTAATGTATTACTTTCGTTCTCTTATAAAGTTTATTCTGAATTGTGCCACATGAATTTAACTTTAAATACACATTTGAAATATTCTAGACCATCAACGCTGGGGGGCTGAGACCGCTAAACCATCAACTTTGAGGGCGCGCTATGACCAGACACAGCAAAACAGATGGACATACGTATCTTTTTGTTTCGGCTAAAAAACGGCTTTAGGGGGCAAACCCCCCTCAAATATCAAGATGAGGACAAATTGAAGTGGGGATGTGACCCCTGTGTCCCCCTCCGATTCCCATGAAACTTGGCAGGTGTATAGTGGGGCCAAAGGAAGACATACGTATTTTTTTGTTTCGGCTAAGAAACGGGTTTAGGGGGCAAACCCCTTTCAAATATCAAGATGAGGACAAATTGAAATGGGGATCTGACCCCTATGTCCCCCTCCGATTTCCATGAAACTTGGCAGGTGTACAGATGGGCACAAAGGAAGAAATACATTTTTTTTTGTTTCTGCTAACCACGCTTTGTTACCCTGCTCTGGTCCGTCTATTGTTATGCCCATGCCTATCTGGGAACAACGGTGTCTGAATTCAGCATCTCTCTACAATTGCACTGCGCTTGGTAACGACAATCCTACAGTTCTGTGCTGTGTGTGTTCCAATTATATGTGCGTGTTCTTCCTATGCCAGATTTACGTGGTTTCGGGGTCAGATCCCCCCTTCAATTTCTCCTCATCTTGACATTTGAGGGTGGGCGTTTGCCTCCTAAAACCGTTTTTGAGCTGAAACAAAAAAATACGTATGTCTTCCTTTGGGCCCATTATACACCTGCCAAGTTTCATGGAAATCGGAAGGGGACATAGGGGTCACATCCCCACTTCAATTTGTCCTCATCTTGACATTTGAGGGGGGTTTTGCCCCTAAACCAGTTTCTTAGCCGAAACAAAAAACACGTATTTCTTCCTTTGATCCCCTCTATACACCTGGCAAGTTTCATGGAAATCGGAAGGGGACATAGGGGTCAGATCCCCACTTCAATTTGTCCTCATCTTGATATTTGAGGGGTTTGCCCCCTAAAGCCGTTTTTTAGCCGAAACAAAAAGATACGTATGTCTTCCTTTGGGCCCCTCTATACACCTGCCACGTTTCATGGAAATCGAAGGGGGACACTTAGATAACCTCCCTCATCTGTTTTGCGATGGATGTTTCTGAGTGTCCATTCATCAATTTCATCGTGTCATCACTCATCCCCATCTTCGTCAATTAGCCAAAAGTGGCACAAAAAGCTAAGTAAAATAAAGCAATTCAATAGAACAATCAACAATAAATTTTCTTTCTTCTATTCTAATGTGATCACATTTGCACAAAAAAGGAATGTGAACGGTAGATTCAAAATAATACGCATGAAGGTTAATTGAAGTTATAGTTTTCCCTATTCTCCGTGGCGGAATGGTTAGCATAGCACGCTACGACGCCAGGGATCCATGGTTCGATGAACATGAGTGTTCTTTGTAAATGTCTCTTCATCATATCATCACTCACTCCCATCTTCGCGAAATATAGCCAGTGGCAGTTGTAACTCTGCTAGACCCCCCCTTTCTAAAATGTGGATCAGTTAGAAATTATTCTAAGCCGACCTCCGTGGCGGAGTGGTTATTACAGCGCGTTTGGACACCAGAGGTTCCGGATTCGAATCCTGGCCTGGGCATGGATGTTCTTTGTGACTGTCCCTTCAAGAATTTCATCATATCATCACTCATCTTATTGACTTATAATTTCATGTATATGGTTGAGTGAAATGTATTCTACGGCCTTAACTCCGCCATTTAAAATAAGCCGCTAATAATAATAATAATAATACTAATAATAATCATTATCATCATCATCCTCGCGATTAACCAAAAGTGGCAAGAAAGCGAAGTAAATCAAATAAAATCAACAAATCAATCAAAAATTATCCTAAATTATTACTATATATAATTTTCCAGTAAATGTGAGAGAGGTGAAAACACTGCTGAAGGAACAATTCTTGAGAAGCAAATGTAGGACAGAAAATTTTCACCCTTTGTTGGCGTGCCTCGAGGTTATTACCCTTGCCCTTCCTAGAAACCGAACCTTTGTTGCAAATGACCCTTCCCTTACAGAAAGACCATGTCGAGCGGTCAACAGTAGGGGGTCGAGGCTCGGGAGACACATGGAGCCACAGATTAGCTCCAACAACTGGAGCCAATGGGAGCGCAGTGTTTCGGAATGTTCTATTCTTTTAATACTCCTTAAAAGTTCCTTGGTTCCGAGATTTAAAATCTTCGCTTACTTGTGTTCTTTGCATTTGCAAGTACGTATCCCACGTCTCTAGTCGCTGCGATCACTGTGTGTGTATTTGTTCGTCTGTGGGAATAATTTTGCAGTGCGTTTCCATTTTTAATGGATAAATTAATCAAAACTGAATTGCATTTTGAAACTCTCTTAAAAAATGAAGAACAGGACGAAATCGAAGAGGGGGTTGATACAAGTTCCAATGTAAAGCGTGCTCCTCGGTTTGACAAAAGTAAATTTACTGATGTGAAAACAATTACTGATCTTGGGGTAGATAATCCTAGGCAACCGCTGTTGCTAAACTATCCAAGTACTTCGTTTACAAAGAGAAAGCGATCTTTTCAAAAACAGTGGTTTCTAATTGCGCCGTGGCTAGAATATAGTGTGGAATTGGACGCATGTTTTTGTTTTCCATGCCGTAAATTCGGCACAGATTCAGGATATGTGGATCAACGTTTCAGGAAAATAGGGATGCGCAACTGGAAGAAAGCATGCGAAAAAATCAAGCTTCACAGTGTATCGGCCTATCATCTAAAGTGTATGGAACTGTGGGAGGAGTACAATGTGAGTACAAACTAATTCTTTAAACAATTATGTACAGGGTGCGAAATTCTGGGGGCAGGAGGAGGATTGCCCCCACGAACAATCTTGTCCTAAAAATCCCCCCCCCCAACAAAAATTTCCGGGAGAGAGAGAGAGAGTTCTTGTCATAAGATTGATTTAATTTATTTTACTTCGCATTTCTGCCATTTTAGGCTAATCGCGAAGATGAGGATGAATGATGATATGATGAAATTGATGAGGGACATTCACAAGGAACACCGATGTCCAGGCCGGGATTCGAACCCGGAACCCCTGGCGTTTTAGAGCGCTGTGCTAACAACTCCATGACGGACCGGCGTTTTGTTACAAGAACGAACGCAAACAATTAGTTTTAACTTAAAATATACTTTACTGTGAAATAATCAAAAACACATAGAAAGAACGAAGGATAACGTCTGTCTTGTGTGTGTTTGTGAATGTTGCGTACTCCCATGGGCGTCCGGAAGGGGGGGCCGTGCCCCCCCCCTGGAAAATGAAAGTCAACCAAAAATTATGTATTTCACACATATAATTTCATTTTAGCCACAATAACATGTGTTAATTATTGCATGAACATCATAAATTCAAATTTAAGCAATGTTTTTTTAGGGAACAACACTATTTTTGGAGAAAATGTACCTTGTTTGCCCCCCCCTGGAAAATAATACTTCCTTGCCCCTCCCTGGAAAAAATCCTGCGGACGTCCATGCGTACTCCCACCCTTTCTCTACACCAATAATATAATATGCACATAAAAGTAAAACAATAACGAAAAAAAAACTTAAGTATGAAATCTGATTGATTTATATTAAATATAAAGCAAAAATTAAACGAAAACTTAAACAACAGGGCCGCCGTTAGGAAACGCGAGGTCCTGTGCGAACAATGACTGCGAGGTCATTATACACTCCTCACAAAAAGTTTGGAATATTGTTACGTTAGGCAATAGGTGATAGACACAACCTTGGAATGCAACAACACATGGCATCTGTCTGTCTGCTGGACGATCTTGTGTTTTCGCCGATATATGTCACCGTATTGCCATTATAACAATATTCCAAACCTTCTATGCCTAATATGACAATATTCCAAACTTTTTGTTAGGAGTGTATTTTGAAAAAAGGGAAAACATAGCATCTTCCACACCTCGTAAAATTCTACATTAAACCAACATGATTATTGGTATTACGTAATTTTATCCACCCCTCGCCCTCCCGTCTCCACAACACACACAGGATTTCTCGTGAACAAAGGACAATGGAAGGAATTTCTCAGCGTGTAAAGGACATCCAGACAAAACTTATCTTAATAACTTTTGCCACTTCACGCCTTGTTTCGGTGCTACTAGCTTTCGCAAAATATGTTACCATTGCCACAGATAAACATATAATATGGGGAGGGGCGTAGGGGGCGGGCAGTCGTTCTCCCAACTATTTTAACTTCTTGCTCCCGAACTATGGCCTCTTAATGCTAATCCATGTCTATCAAGAGAAAGTAAACTGTCCTTGTCCCCCCCCCCCTTTGCCCCTTCAGTTTTGGCAGTCAATCGCCTCTACTGTCTATGAGATGTTGCTTTATCTTCTGTGTATGTAGTCATCAGGCACATATCTACGTGTAGAAATATATTTCGGGGGGGGGGTCCGACCAAGTGTCTCAACAACAATAATAATAATATTTTAATTAGAGAATAATTATATTTCATTAAATTAAAACAATCTATTAATTAAAATGTAAATTAATATCGTATTATTATTACATGAATAGGTAAAAATACGGTACAAGAATTGAGACATAACAACACGTAATCATTATCTACCTTACGTGTATAGTGGCGTACGCAAGAGGGGGTTACGGGGTTTAAACCCCCCCACCTCGAGCTTGTGAAATATTATGAAAAATGCTGTGGAAAAAAAAAATGGACAATTTATCACAGTCAAAGATCTGGGACAATACTATTACTACTTATACTACTACTACTAGAGAAAAAGGTCTAAATATGAGCCCCCTTTTTATGTTGTCATTTTCGCAGGGATGTCGTTAGGGGGGCACGTGGGGGCACTGGCCCCGGCAAACGCCCACGTGGCCCCGGGGAAATTTTTTTTATTTGCTGGAAATTTTACTTTGATGACAAATATTGCAAAATAATTCTTCAGTAAATTTTGTTTGCAGTTTGAAACACTTCTTCAATTTTCAGTAGCACGAACCCAAGCAAGGCATTTCTTTCTTATTTCCCTCTTTCTTGCTTGTTGAAGACAAACAGATGTATTGGGAGGGGATGCAGTTAATGGTTTTGTGGTCCGCCCTGTGGCGATTTTATCTTGATATCAAACCAGAATCGCCACAATAAACTCACTAATGTCTTGATTAATATTTGTGTTCTTATTAAAATAAATAGTGTGCTTTCGCGTGCTAACGAATGCCTAAAAGATAGTACAATTTAGTTGCTAAAAATATATTTTTTTGATTTGTGGCAATTTTATCTTGATGTCAAGCCAGAATCGCCACAATAAACTTATTAATATCTTGATTAATATTTATGTGCTTATTAAAGTAAATAGTGTGCTTTCATGTGCTAACGATGTGCAAACGTCTGAGATATAATTTTGTGTGCTAACGAATGCCTAAAAGATAGTACAATTTAGTTGCTCAAAAATATTTTTTTTATTTGTGGCAATTTTATCTTGATGTCAAGCCAGAATCGCCACAATAAACTTATTAATATCTTGATTAATATTTATGTGCTTATTAAAGTAAATAGTGTGCTTTCATGTGCTAACGATGTGCAAACGTCTGAGATATAATTTTGTGTGCTAACGAATGCCTAAAAGATAGTACAATTTAGTTGCTCAAAAATATTTTTTTGATTTGTGGCGATTTTATCTTGATGTCAAGCCAGAATCGCCACAATAAACTTATTAATATCTTGATTAATATTTATGTGCTTATTAAGTAAATAGTGTGCTTTCATGTGCTAACGATGTGCAAACGTCTGAGATATAATTTCATAATTTATTAATATGTAGCGATTTCCACTTGACATACGTCAGATCCAGGATCCCCCAAAACCCGCACATTCTCTTCATCTGGCCCTGCATTGGCACCATAGGCGCCGAAAGGACTACACAAACAGGAAGATTTAGCTAAGGGTGGTTAGAACTTTCTGGGTTAATTATTTTATGGTTTAGAAAAGATATCCCCATGCGTTTCAAATTCCAAGAACAGAATTCTATTGCTTGTCCCTTTTTCGGCGCGGGAATGAATGACATAGCGGTTCTTCTCACATGCACTCAACTCTCCTGCTAATGACCTGCCCTGCAAAGAAGGGGAAATGCCACTTTCTGAAAATTCGGAGAAACATCGAAGCGGTCGGTTCGGTTCAGGGGCGGCCGCTCATAAGGACGATACGGACGCTGCACTGTCGTGTGTAACCACAAGTGAACAAACATTACATTAACATTTATATATTAGCTTTTACATTGTCTGAATTGCAAATATTCCATTGCTTATAGATCGTTGGTTAGTCGGTTCTGTATTCATTCTTCCGCGACAATTGCGAAGTTTGCACGCCACCGTGAGGGGGAATACGCAACTTGGAGAGAAATCTGGCGGGGCGCCGTCCTCCCACTTTACGAAACGTAGAGCATTCTCAGGCGCGGTCGCGAGGGGTAAGAGGCGAGGGAACTGGGGGAATAACATGCGCGGGATCTCTGGCTGGGAGGACGGAGGGTTTGTCGTCCGAAACCCACCCCTAGGCGAAACTGGCCCTCTCTCTGGAGACCGGTAAACAATGAAGAGTTGCCAGAAGCAATGAAGTTAACATAAGAAAGAAAATTACCAACCGTTGTAAAAAATCATTCTGTATTCCATGATCTTATTCACTTATGACATAAGAGTAGAGCAATAAATAACGCAATTTACAATGAGGAAAGAAAATATCGGTAACTGAAAATGTACAGACTCTTACTTGATTTTTGTTATTTACCGTCGCTTTCTGCTACTTTTTGATAATCACGACGATGAGGATGAGTGATGATATAATGAAACTGATGGAGGGGAACTCTCAAAGAACACACATCCCCATGCCGGGATTCGAACCCAGGAGCCCTGGCTTCCGTGCTAGCCACGGAAGTCAGCTATAGATTCTCGTTACAAGCAAAATTATCGTATATATGCATGGAGGTCCGCAGGATTTTTTCCAGGGAGGGGCAAGGAAGGTATTCTTTTTCGGGGGGGCAAACAAGGCACATTTTCTCCAAAAATAGTGTTGTTCCCTAAAAAAACATTGCTTAAATTTGAATGTATGTTGTTCATGCAATAATTAACACATATTATTGTGGCTAAAATGAAATTATGTGTGAAATACATAATTTTTGGTTGACTTTCATTTTCCAGGGGGGGCCACGGCCCCCCCCTTGCCCCCCTTCCGGACGCCCATGTATATATGCGTTGTATTTTTTCTGAGTTTAGTGAAAAGTACAATGATGTGGAGTACATCATGTAGATTTAATTACATGTTTTGATTAGCACGTTTGAAAAAAATCCTGATAATGTGAAAAAGTCCAATTTCTTTTCAAGACGGATGTTAAATAAATTAGAAACTCGTCATCTAAACTCACCAAGAGCCGCTACAGGAACCTGTGAACTACAAATGTCTTCAAATTTGGCAAAATTGTCTGGCAACCCCGAAGCAATAAAACTACCAGATGAGAAGACGATAGTATTGACACTTGTTGTTTCTTCGTTTTCCATGGAAATGTGAAGCTTTTTCGGTATTTGTTTGCTGTAGTTGTGCATTTGTCACGATGAACAGTGTGGAGAAATTGTTGGTGCGAAGTTTTCCTACCAGAAGTCTGGATGAAAAAATAAACATAAAAAATCAGGCCGAATTTGAATCTAGAACAAGTGTCAAAGAAGGGAGGTCGTGAGTTCACTCGCAAATTTCGCGTTGAAGGACAGACGAATGAATTTCAGTTACAAGCATGTCTGAAGATTTCTACTAAGTTTGAAGTTTTTACTTTAGAGCTTCTGGTAACGCCGATATCACCTTTCCAGTGAGATATTTATTTTGGTGCCCTATTTCACATATCAATTAGTCATGTTGGACAGGAAACTTTTTCTGTGTAACTTTTTTACTAGAAATTTTCACGATCAATGCACTTAAATATTCGTTATTGTGCTTATCAAGTTGTGTAAAAATTAATATCCCTTCTTCTGAATTTTCCCCTCTGTTAAACGACTAAATCTGTTAGAATTCTCTTTCGTCTTCCATCTTATTCACATTACTGTTAAATAATTATAAATATATTATCATATGTGCAAACGTGTAAAGAATGATATTCGGTAAACACGAACGTATCAATATCTTATCACGTTGGCTGTTATACGAAATTCATCATTTAAACTCACATTACTAGTAGAGCAAATTTGTACCGGCCCCCGTGGCGGAGTGGTTAGTACATCGCGCTACGATGCCAGAGGTCGTGGGTTCGAATACCGGCCTCGGTATGGATGTTTGTGAGTGTCCATTTATCAATTTCATCATATCACTCATCCCCATCTTCGCAAATTAGCCAAATGTGGCACAAAAGGCGAAGTAATATAAAGCAAATCAATAGAGCAAATTTGTGAGCTATAGCACCTCCACTTTGGTTCACCACGAGCCGCCACTGGCTCGGTTCTTCTGTTGATTTGGTGTACAATTGATATCTGTCAGATAGTTTGAAGTAGGATTTGTGGTCCGAGCGGTGGTAAACGTCTGTAAACGAGAGAAGATAGCATCACGAAGTGTTTGTGATCTCGTTTTCCTACATCGCAAGTAAAATGTCGAATGACAAGCTGCCAGATTGTCTTCCTCTGGAAACAATGGATCAGGATCGACTGATCGACCAAATATCCAACATATTGGCATTCTAAAAGAGAGTCTGATTACCACACAAGATCCTGGGTTCGATTCCCAGGGTGGTTGATCTCATGTATAATGAAGAATAAACCACGTTTCAACTAAGGAAGGAAACTAGGTATAGCTCGACCACAAGGTTAAAAAACCTTCCGTCAAAAGCGTTCGCGCATCTTCCCTGCCGTTATCGGTGCTCGGCACAGTGTAGCCAGGTCAGACTTGAAAGATTGTTCCTTGGGAAACCAGAAGATCTAATAGTAGCGGATAAACGACGTTCTCGGGGGCGGGGGGCGGCATGGGGACGTCCGCAGATTTTTTCCAGCGAGGGGGAAACAATGTATTTTTATCAGGCGGGTAAACGACGCATATTACCCCGTAATAATGTTGCCTTCTCAGAAAACGCCACTCGAGTTTTAAATTATCACGTTCCTACATCCTTATTATAATATTGGATGTAAATTACTGTGACTGAAATCAACTCATACATCTGAAATAATAGGTACTTTTATGTCAACATTCATTTCCCAGAAGGGGAGGGGGGTGGCGACCATCCTGGCACTTCCTTCTGGACGTCCATGTCGCTATATAATTTTCTAGAAAATTAAGTATTTAAGAATAGTATATTATGGATAGAAACTTAAGTATTTTCAAGCCGATGAAAGTTTCTGTAGCAAATTTATTGTTATTAACACTCGCATGCTTTATTCGTCAGTTATATGTTGCTATTTTTAATATATATATATATATATATATATATACATACATACATACATACACACACACACACACACACACACACACACACACACACACACACCCACACACACACACACACACACTCCCCCCACACACATACATGTATAAAATAATTTGCCCACTCTACGAAGTCAGTGTTCCTACCTAGTAAGGCAAGGACGTTTCACTGTGTTTGTGTCAGTCACCTCATCCATTTCATCAGTTTTTCATTTATCCATATTGTCGTACTTACCCGTAGAGACACAAAAGCGACGTAAAATAACTAAAATAGAAATAGATTTTTGGGTGGGATAAAATACAACCATCTAAAAATAGTAATGTAGTAATAGTAATATAATAATAATAATTTCCTAGCACAATTGAGTATCGTTTGGTATAATTTCACAGTTCAAACAGCACTTTTCATGGCTGAGTGGAGTTCCACTCTATCTATCCCCTCCATGTTCAAGTAAGATGTGCAGGAAACTTGTTATTGAGCAGGCCGTTGGAGGTGCCATAACAATAGTTTATTATGGAATTCTCCTGAGAAATCAATAGGTCTGGCAACACTGCCGTTGGCCGCTCTGAAGGCTCCCTCTCCCTGTCCTTTTCCCCACCCGCCAGCGCAATGAGGTTCTACGCAGGTTTCTTTCCTTGTGGTTCCACTATACGTAGCAATTGTTTTTACAGCCGTCTGCATGCTCTATAAGTATTATGTTACAATATTTGTTTATCTTTCTGACTTTCTGTGATTTTTCTTCATTTAGCCTCCACCTGCAAATGCGGAAGCTGCTGCTGCTTAGGTGGCTAGGTTGGCTAGACATATAAATATAATTAATCCCTAGCCATACAGCGAATAATACTTACAATATGATCATGAGTTATGGAGAAGCAAATAACTTATCAAGCATTTTCTGTTTCTATTTGTTGTGCAGTGGTTAACAAGGTGCATTACGATGCCAGGGGTCCTGGTTCGAATCCCAGACTGGGCGTTTGTGTTCTTTATGATGGTCCTCTCATCAATTTCACACCACGCATTTTCATCTTCATCTTCACGATTAGCCAAAAGTGTCAGAAAAGAGAAGTAAAATAAAACAAATCAATGATTTATATATTTCTATATTACGCAGCTTTTCTACCTCTTGGGTTAAATTCGACGATGAGGATGAATGATGAGCCGAAGGAATGGCGATGGGACAGACATGATACAACCATACCTGTCCAATGTCCGAACCTTGGACCTCTGGTTTCGTAGCGTGTTATACTCACGTCAGTGGAATTCTTAGGATGAAAAACTAAAAGTAGGGTGAAAAGAAGCAAAGTTGTATGAGGCATAAAAAGCTATGTTTAGTTCTTCTAAAACCTTCCAATTATCGAGTTCGTGTTTTAAGTCCACTTTATGCACAGTAAGGCTAATCGGGGATCCGAACCACTATGTGCCTCCACCGGGTATCGAACCCGGGACCCCTTCATTACAAGGCGGCGATACTACCACTGCGTCATCGAGGAGGCCGAGAAAAAACTTACAATTAGTCAGTAACATTAATATTGAGGGACAAGGCCTGCGAAGAGTTCTTTCATTCGGTTGCGCGTGGTCCTCACATCGAGTCCCATATAGTTTCGAGAGCAGAATTTGCTTCCATATCGCGTTCAAGTACTTACCAAATTGTCCTCACGATGTTGGAACAGCATAGAAATTTTGGAACTAATACAAGCAGGCACATACCCAGGGAAGGGGCTCGGGGGCTGCAGTCCTTTCCCGAAATCCTACAAATATTTGATTTTAATAATGTGTAGTAGTAATTAAATTTACTTCATTAACAGGATTAAACATCTTTTATGTGGTAAGTTTCAATGTACCATATAGAAATTCATCTTCAGCGCATTTATTCCTCCCCCCAACCTTTTCGTCTTTAGATGGCGGCTGCCGATAAGGGATAAACCCCTTCCGAAATCAAATTCTGGCTACCGGCCTGACCACCAGCGATCGAACCTTGAACCTTTCGATTGATTGATTAATTGAACTGGTGTTTTAAGTCCACTTTATGCACAGTAAGGCTAATCGGGACTGGACCTACAGTTTAAAGTGGGATCCGAACCACTATGAGCATCAACTGGGTATCGAACCCGGAACCCCTTGATTACAAGGCGACGATGCTACCATGCGCCACCGAGGAGGCCCTTGCTCCTGTGTGTATGTATATATATATATATATATATATATATATATATATATATATATATATATATATATATATATATATATATATATATATATATATATATATATACTGGGTGAACCCGACCCTGTGGCCGAGTGGTTAGCACATCGCGCTGCGACGCCAAGGGTCCCGGGTTCGAATCCCGGTCGGGCTTGGTTGTTTGTGAATGTCCATTCATCAATTTCATCATTTCATCACTCATCCCCATCTTCGCAAATTAGCCAAGAGGCACAAAACGCGAAGTAAAATAAACTAAATCAAATCAAAAAATCAAAAATATACTGAATTATTTGAATATCTTGAAAAAAAATCATCCTACAAAAAAATGTTCCAAATAAAAAGTTGATAGTTTGGAGGGGGAAGTTTAGTGGTGCAACAAAAGAACACCCCCTCCCCCTCTTGTAGGTGGGGGGGGCAACTTTGAAATTTCAAATAGAAACCCCTATTTTTTATTACAGATTCGGATTTTACGGAAAAAAATACATAAGTTTTGTCTGAAACATTCTTTTCGATTCGTGATAGATGGCGCTATAATCGACAAATTTTCATTTCTTGAATGTTTACACTTTAAAACCAATGTATTTCATTTCGCAATTAATTTAAATTCAAAAAATAAAACATTTTTGTTCCAGGATTTGAAATTGTTGTAAAACAAATAAATTTATTTTGAAAATACAATATTACTCGACAATTCTTAGCTCTAGATATCTCGATGGCTAGTAAACTACATTCACTTCTCAATTACATTAAGTGTTCAAAATGGTGACCTTCAACTTCAATACATTTATTGATCCGTGCTTCGAATGAATGTACACAACAATTTAGTCAATATAAATCCATCTTAATAGAGAACAGAAGGAAATTCACGTTTGAACACTTACAACAATTTTTTTTTTAAAAAAAAAATTTTATTTTTCTGTTGTAGCTTTGTTAAGCATCTTTGACACAACAATAAAAAAAATTAAACAAATATCGAATCTAACTTTTAAATGTTGTAAATAGGCGAATTACCAGCTTAATGAAATCTCAAAAGATTTGTCAAGAATTAGGTCAAAGTTCATGGACGAGAATGTTTTATTTTTTGAATTTAAATGAATTGCGAAATGAAATACATTGGTTTTAAAGTGTAAACATTCAAGAAATGAAAATTTGTCGATTATAGCGCCATCTATCACGAATCGAAAAAAATGTTTCAGACAAAACTTATGTATTTTTTTCCGTAAAATCCGAATCTGTAATAAAAAATAGGGGTTTCTATTTGAAATTTCAAAGTTACCCCCCACCCCACCTACATGAGGGGGAGGGGGTGTTCTTTTGTTGCACCACTAAACTTCCCCCTCCAAACTATCAACTTTTTATATATATATATATTCGACTATCAAATGTGACTGATGCTTCACACTCAAACAACGACCGCGGAAAAAAATGATAGTATAAAACCCGCAACTCCTGTGCACCGTACTCCTTCTTTCCTTATGGCCCGAGCTGAGCGGAAGACAAGGCTGTGCGGGGATTTTTCGTGCAAGGTTTTGGTTTCCTTGTGCTCGCTCTATACATGGGGAAGGACTCCTTTCCTTTAAAACTACCACCAGACTTCAGCGGTTAAATTCTCCCCCGACCAGCGCCTGGGGGCAGTCGGTGACGTATTTGTAGTAGCTTCTTAGACAGGAAACTCTTCGTTTTACAACGGCGGTAAAACCGTACAGCGATGCCAATGCGTTAAGCAGCATGGGATTTTCCCAGGTAAGGGAAATTTTGAAACTAAACTACTATTACAGGAACGGGAAAAGAATGGCTGGCATGTTATAGGGAATTTGTCCTCTAGGCCAAAACAACACTGTCCCATTGAACACAGGGAGAACTCACAGGCCGCTAACTTTCAACCGAGCACGCTTTACGATGTTTTCAACCCCTCTGTTGCTTTGTTTATGACTGGCTGGGGTTGACTGACTGGCCGAAGATGACAAAGGGCATTTTGCGAGTGGAAATCGCGTTGAAGGAAGTTTAAGAAAATTAAGTTTCTTACTGTGTGCATTTTCTTAACAACGGCGTATACTCTGGGTCACCTAGGTAATCGGAGATGTCCCGACTATAATTTTAAAAAAAAGTTGTTTTTTATTTCTTGGCAATATTCTTCCGAACCAATCATTGATTCGCATATTTCTTTACTTCCAGCGCGCGAATGTTTTTCAAACGTTTGCCGCTGAATGTCCGAGAGGCTTTCAGCCACTTTCTCCAGCTGGTGGAATCTGGTGACGTCAGGGTGAGATTCCACCGGCTCCCTTTAAATCCCTTGACGGGAGGGGAAGGAAACACTGCTTCTCAGTTGCGGTTATTTCGTGACAAGGGTAAGCTCCTTCTGGAGAGAGTCCATCGGTCGCACTCTCCACACCAGAGCCTTTGCCGTTCCCTCGGCTGGCACCCTCTTCTGCCATTCTTCCCCGGTGGCCTTTGTATCGTAGCAGCTGTGTTGTTTACGACAGGGAAATTTCTCAGGAAACAGAATTCTGAGTTCGCAAATTACGTACTGAAAATGAAAGTAGAGAAAATACATCTGAAAGTGCGCGAGAAAAAGGGAAATGTGAACAACATTTGCGAACCAATTCTATGTTAATTCTCATTTTACATTTGCTTCTGTCTTCCTGATATCCGCTATTTCAACAGATATTGTCATAGGAAAAAAAAAGCTTTAATATTGAAGATGACGGTAATTAAATAAATTAAAATTTTAACTAGAAATTCAAGAAATTACACGGACCTCTCTGGCGGAGTGGTTGCCACAGCTCCCTACGACGTCAGAGCTCCAGGGTTTGAATACCGGGCTGGGCATGGGTGCTCTTGGTAAATGTCCCATCATCAATTTCATATCATCACTCGTAGTGATTAGCCAAAAGTGGCAGAAAAGCGACGTCAAATAACAATTTAATAAATCGATTAATGAAGTAATTAAACTATTTATATGCTTACTTTTATTCATTTTTGTATTTTAAAATGCGTGATTACTTTCTTTGTAGTCTTCAAACCCAGTGAGAGTAGTTCTTTCACAGAAATGAATAATTTTTAAAAGGGAAAGCTATCAGAAATAAATTATATATATACGTACACATATATTAGGTAATTTAAGTTGCTTCTCCCCCCTCTCTAGATTAATAATGATCATAATAAAAGATGTTTGAATGTAAAATATATAAACAAAAAACGCAATGATTCCAACTTATAGAACCTCGCGCATCGCAGGGAATATGAAGTCTGTGTCAAGCAGTAAGGAACCACAATAGAAGATTGGCGCAGAGAATTGAATGCGTGTTGTAGCGATTCGAGAATTTAATATTTGTTTAGCTGTTAGTAGTTTAGTATTCGTGATAGTGCTGTGTTTAAAGTTAAAGGCAATGGATATAATATAATATTTTCGTGTGAAAATATTTGGAACGGGATCTTTTCCGGAGAAATTGCAAATAGTTAATGTAGGTAGGCCAGTAGAATCTCTTGTACCACAGGTTTTGAACTCAAACTTCCGTGTATAAAAACAAAAATCAGGAATGCACGAGTAACTGGGTACTGGGGTAACTTGAATTTTACACTTCAATTAATATTGAGGGTTTTTATTTCACTACCGAATTCCTTTAATATTCTTTGTTACAGGTTTTTTCTTATAGATTTATTACATTATCTTGTTTTATTGTTTGAAATTCTAAACGTAGATTAACTGCAAGTGCAATCACAACAATTATTTGACAGTGGTCGCAACAATAAGGTAATATTTTTCACACATACATTCGTAAATCCTGTATGAATGTTGAGGTAAATTTTCAGGGAGACTTCAGGAGTGGGTGGTTGAATCAAGTGTCTGAGATTACCCACTAGTTAAAACCAGCATACGCCACTGTTTCTTAAGTGTATTGAGTGAGTGAGTTACGTATATATGTTTTGAATGATCTGTGCTGCGTCGTGTAGTGAACGAAAATGAATGACATAATTAACGAACTATTGCAGAAACAATTTACTCTGCTTTTGCATGAGGATAAACTTCAAATCGTGATGATATGCAGGCCTCTGGCATAGCAAAGAAGAGAAGAATGGATTTGATTTGTTATTTTGCGTTGCTCTTCTGCCACTTTAGCTAATCGCGACGATGAGAATGAGTGACGATACGATGAAATTCATGAAGGGCCATTCACAAAGAATACCCATGTCCATCCCTGGATTTGAGCCCGGGATCCTTGGCGTCGTAGTGCGCTGTGCTAATAACCATTTTACCACAGAGGTTGCCAAGAGAAGAATAGAGTTCCTGTCGAAATTAAATATTCAAGGTAAGAAGTTTATTATACGCGTATATTTTATTCTCGCACGTAGGCCTACATAAATATTTCACAATATGCCCAGGATTTTCGAAAGGAAGGGTTTGGTGTGCTTTTTTTTATGTAGTCAGTCCTCAGTTTGCTATATTTTCCTGCCTTTGACGTTCCTTTTTTAGAAATGCCGGACCGAAAGGGGGGGGGGTTATAACCCCCACCCTTGGGCACGCCACTGGGGCCTCTATATTTTATAAATAACCATGAAATATTTTAAATGTTTTCCTTACTGTTTTTATATTAATGAAACAGTGATAGTTTTATAAATATTAGTAAATTGTAATGTATGTACTTAAATCGCAATGTCACATCACCTTAAAATCCAAGAAATTGAACGAAAAAGAGCCTCCCATTTGAACATTATGATAAAAATAGATAGCCCAGGTTTTAAACCCAGCATACGCCACTGATATATATATATATAAAATGGCGTAGCAAGTGTAGAATTGGGCGACCCCCCGGGGCCTCGCGCCTAAAGGACCCTTGCGTCCCAAACGGTTGATACGAAAAATATAGGCCTAATAGCCTAAATGGAAGTGAGAAAAAATATGGAAAAGGCTAATTTTTGTGTGTAATAAAATTAAAATAATCTGCTTTTCTCTGGTTATAAATTCTAGTTAAACGTTATAATTTGAATGAATACGTGAAATCATGGGCGTAACATGAATGGACTTGGGGATGTCTTTTAGCCTTGCATCAGGGGTTATTAAACAAAAATTACTCAATGTTGCAGACTGCAAACTTCTGGAGCCTGACTTTCTCTCCTCAGACAATCAATTCCTATATGCAAGGACGAAATCGAAATTCTTGCACAATCTGAAAAATCGTCAATGTTATCTTCGTACGTTTTTATATTTCCACATTATAACATTTCATAGTTCGGGGGGAAGGGGGTCATGGCCTCCGTGACGCTTCCGTTGAGTAGGGCATGACCTACAGCTTCAGATTTCATCTTCCTCAAATACACTTTCCAGGTGAATGAAATTATTAAATATAATTTTCGCCAATAATTTATTATTATTATTTAAATATGATAAATTGCTGACGTATCCATAAACATTTAGTATCGATTTACATTGAGATTTCAAATTTAAAGAACGGATGGGGGCCTCGCAATCTGTTGCTACGCCACTGTATGTATGTGTGTGTGGGTGTGTGTGTGTGTGTGTATATATATATATACATACATATATAATGTATGCATACAGTATAGGCCTATATGGTGTATAAATAGTTTGCTAATTTATAATAGTTTCATAGAAAAATCTTACTTCGTTTTGGCCCCGCAAACTGATCAACCTAGCTACGTCCCTGCATTTTCGGTGGAAAAAAATTAATATATCAAGCACCTGCCTTTAAAATGCAAATCTATGAAATATATACTTACATGTAGAGTTCAGCACAGATATTTCTGCCGTGCGATGCGCGACACAATTCAAGAAGCAGTGTTGCTAATGGAGCAGATAGAAAAATCGCTGCAGTGCGCCGATGCACAGCTGTTACATACAACAAGAAAATTAGAGAATTCAGGTCTATCTAACGTTGAGTTTTAAACGTCATGCATTATACCAGGACTAGGATTAATATGTACTAACAAGTGGGGGCTCAGCGATCCATGGTACAGTTTTTGACGGCAGAGGGAACATTTACGAGTGTATGAGGTCATCAATGGCAGAAATGGACTCATCCATAATGGCACATTTAGGGCACCCACTACACGCCGCATCAGACACTGTTGTGTGTCCTGCTCGAAACCGACCTGCCCACTCATACACTTGTGTTCGGGACATGCACTCACCACCATACACAGCAGTCATACGCTCGTAAATGTTCCATCACTGAATGACTGACTGGCACCTTGGAGACACATTGCACATACACAACCTCCTTTCCCTGCCAGTGCTGCCACCTAGTGACACGGTCTGGAACTCGTATCGCAAACATGTGGCGTACCCCAGCCTGGCCTACATATCCCGTAAGTTTCATCGCTCTGTCACTTTATTTCGCTTTTTCACGACATTAATCCGGTTATTTATTGACCGTACCAAATACAAAGGTCATCCAGGAAAAAAGGAACCTTTTGGTGTAAAACACACATTTGTGTCATGCATATTTGTTCTTCCTGCATTAAACTTGACACAATACTTTCTCACGAATGATGAGATAGTTCATCACGTCATTACCCTTACCATGCACTTATGTTATTTGCTAATTAATTTTACTGGCATTGCAACAAAACAAGGCCGTCAGGCACGCGGCGCACCGACTCGGTCCCCTTGAAAGACCAAGACTGGGCGACGCTGCCTACAATTTCTCTTTGTTATATGCTTTGACTATACTCGGTGCCTGCGGATCATGAGAGTCCGCATCTCAGAGTTCGGGTAAGAGTCTGCCTTTAAAAAAAAAAATAAGCTTACTTATCTAAGAACTTTAACTCTAATGCAAGGTAACCATTCTTATGCTTAAATTCCCATTGTGACCGCACCCGCATCCCACTGACCAGTGAGGATACGCACGCGAGTCGCGAGCGTAATCAACATAATTGAAACTGACATCTTGTGGATCGATAAAGCCTCTGCCCCACTGACCAGTGAGGGTGGGACACCTCATCAAACCAAAAGGATGCCAGTTAATATGTACTTATAATTCTAATTTACCCTCAAGGAAATACCCATTAACAATTTGTATGTAGCTACATACATATGGACTAAAAATTCGCAAAATATGAACTAACACATACGTAAAATTACCAAAAATGCTGCAAAGAAGACTTCTTCATACGATTCCTTATTTGAGTGACTTCAAACAAAATTAAAAAAATATTATTTTCCATTGCATTATTGCACTGGTGGCGTTCTAACTGTTCACTCCCAAAACCCGTATACACTGGTACGGAACTGCAACGGCAGATAATAACATGCCAACGTGTTAAACCGCGACAATTGGACCACAATACTCCGTCTCAAGCAGTATTATTATTTCCTCTCTCTGATCGGCGACAGTCGGTTGCCTTTGTTGTACATTTACAAACGATGCCGGCTTCCAAAACAATAACAACATATACTGCCACTAGAAGATAAGCTGCGCGGCTTTTTCTTTTGCTATGAACCAGGGCCCGTGCTAGTCATTTTGCCTCCCTGGGCGGTGGCGGCAGATGCCGCTCCATTTCGAACCCCCACCCCCCGTCATTACGCATGAACGGGAAATTGAAAATCAATATATTCCTAAGTAAAACATCAAAATGTAAAATAAATAATGAGACTTCTTATGCTATTTCAATACTATTAAGCGCAAAAGAATATCTCGCTCGACCACAGTATTCAATAGCCTTATTTTTTTCTTCTCTTCAAATTTTGCCACCCTGAAAATTTTCTGCTCTGGGGGGGGGGGATGGCACGGTTCGCCCTCCTCTTCCGCCGGCCCTGCTATGAACTTGGTTACCCATCAAAGCATGGCAATTTTAACACAGAAAACAATATGCATCGCATTAAGCAGCAAAAATGACAACCTCCTCTATGCCATTTCTACAAGAACACGTGCCGGAGCCAAGAGTTGAAATGCTGTTGGAGCCACATAATTGATTTATTTTGAACAATTCCAATATTATGAAATATGAACAATTTGTGAATTACACCTGTTGAAATATGTAAAATTAAGTATATTTTCCTTAAATATGTAAAAGTAAGTATTTATTAAAGTTAGAAATATTGAAAAATATTGACAATAAAATGTACCTTAAATCACTACAAACATTACTATTCGCAAAGATATCACAAGATTTCAGCGATATTTCGTCAAACTAAAATTATGTATTTACCTATAAATCCTAGCCATGATTATAACCCGTAGATAACATTGAACACAGCTATGGGTTCGGTAAATTGTCTACATTTCAGAAGCACTCCCACACGTCAAACCGGTCTAATACTTAGTATAAAATAAAAATATGGTGCTTCCAATCCAACAAAACTCACCGTCACTTTACCTGCCTTTCCCCTTCCGTGACAGAAATAGTGCTTCATTATTACAGTTGGCAACACTAGTTACTAGCTAGCCAATGAACATGCACTGCATAAAAGAAGCAACCACTACGCCGTGTTATATTGCCACATTACCGTCCCTGCCGAACGGTGTGAACCGCGAGCTGGAGCGCTATTCAATTGTTTTCAATGATGTTTGCGCGAGTGTGTCCAGGAATGGAATGACAATATGGCAACAATAGCGAAGGTTGGCGAGCATGGTAGAACACGTGATGCTAAGAGAGAGGGAGACGAAACGAAAATTGGTATCTACGGAACGGCAACGATATGTGTGTTGTACTCTAATAGTATTCGACTCACTGAAAAGAAACAGAATTGTATTAGCTGCATTCTTAGATGTAAGCGCAGCTTATGATAATGTAGATATTAATATCCTAATCCAAACAATACAGCAGCTAAAAATACCTCACAACTATGTTTTGATATTATGGAAGTTGCTCAGTAAATGATCTGTATATTTCCACTTTTTCAGTGAAAGTAGAGGACTTTATTCAGCCTGCAAAGGGTTACCTCAAGGAAGTCCTTTAAGTCCTTTGTTATTCAACATATATATGATCGGGATGAAAAGGAAATTAATTCCAACAGTCAATTATCTTCAATATGCAGATGATATCTGTATCTATATGTCCACGACACAAATTCATACTGATTTTCCTGTTTTAGAGGAACAAATATTGGAAGTGCAAAAGTGGCTTGAAAGTAAAAAACTCTCCATTTCAGTGGAAAAATCTAATATTACAATTTTTAGTAAAAAGGGAACACCTCAAATAGTTCACTCAATGTCCCGAAAAACAAGAATTCCCATTACATCCAGAGTAAAATATTTAGGTGTCATCTTGGATGAAAAACTAACTTGGAAGGACCAAATTAAAGCAATACAAGTCAAATCAGAAAAAGTGTTTAATTTGTTCAAAGCAATAGCAAATACTCAGTGGGGATGTCATCCTCGAGTTATGCTTTTATTTTACAAGAATTATTTTCGGCCAATGATAGATTATTCTCTATTGGTAATGTGTAACTTGACAGAAGGAATATTGAATTCCATTCATGTCATACAAAGGAAATTCTTGAAGATGTTTAGGCGTTATGAACAGCACTCCAAACGTAGTAGTATACATGGAAGCGGGTGAATGTTCCATTTCATGTAGACAGAAGATGTTAGCAGCAAATATGCTCTTCAAAGTGAAATCATATTGTGAGCATCCTTTCAACAATATACTAACAAATATGATACACTTATATGAAACAGGAAAAATAACAAACAGAAAATCTGCTATGTGGATAGAATTGTATAATTCGTTTTGTCAAGAATATCAGGATGTTCTACAGATGCGTTCACGGCCTGTTTTTTCATTAGATTATCCTCAACAGTCTCTGGATAATATTCATTTCCCTCGTTATTCGCACATATCGGAATATTTTATTCAATGGCCAAGTTTTTATTTCATATACACAGATGGATCTAAAAGTGAGTCAGGAGTTGGATGTGCAGTGTACGATCCACAACATAAAACAGACCTATTATTTCGGCTTCCACAAAACTGTTCAATATTTACAGCAGAATCTTACGCAATTTACCAAGCTTTAATATATGTCCAAAAATTAAATTTACGAAAGTTCTTAATACTTACTGACTCGCAAAGTGTATTACAGGCTCTTAAATCTTCTTACAAGAGTCTTTACAAATTATCCCCTTATATTATAAATTGCATACAATTAGTTCAAACAATACAAAAATCTGGAAAAACCACTGAGTTTTCTTGGGTTAAAGCTCATAGCAATATTACAGGTAATTCTCATGTAGATGAATGTGCAAAGAAAGCAGTGTGCCTTCCAAATATTACGAACTTATCATTATACTATACGGATCTTATCCCTAGAGTAAAAAAGAAAATTCTGAATGAATGGTTTGATTGGTGTCGAAATGAACTTACAACAGTTGGAGAATCATACAGACCATTTGCTGAATTCAAAACACAAAAACCATGGTTTCATCATGTAAGTGCTACAAGAAATGTAATTGTATTAATTAATAGACTGAGAACGGGCCATTTGTGTACTAGGCAACATTTATCCAAAATTGGAATAACGAACAATAAGAAATGTGAATGTGGCTGGGAAAGTGCAGATGCACAACATATAATACTGGAATGCTCAAAATATAATAGAGAGAGAAATATCTTGTATAAAACTTTAAATAATCTAAAGGTTCAGTTTCCAACAAATTTGTTAAGTTTAGTTGTTAATCCAGATGTGAGAATTGGTTATAGTTTGTTATCATTTTTAAGGAAGTGTAACATACAATTGTAAAAGGCAAAATGTTCTTTAAAAAAAATCTAATATCTGTAAAATAGGGGGGATGGACTGATAATTTTATTGTAAAACAATTGTGTGTGTATTGTTATGGACAAAAAACGGCATAAAAGCTGTTAGGTTCCAAATAAAGGAATGAATGAATGAAATGCTAAAGTATAGAAGCCTATGCGCGCCGGCCCTGTATACTCAAGACGTAAACTGGGCCGCGAGAGGTTCTCTTGAAGTTTTCGGCTTGCAGCCAAGCTGGCAACCACCTGAAAAGATGGTATTTTGTTTGGTTCACCAGCTATAAGAGGAAATCGTATCTCGCCAACGTTGGTGAGAAATCAAAGAGGAGACTGTCAGATTTGCAGCCTCCGAATGTGAATTTTAGCAGTTGGGACTTTTTTGAGTCGGAAGGATGAAGTGGAGGTAATTACTTTGTTTAGAGAACAGATGAATACAGTGAAGAGAAAACTATCCAGCTTACCTTTCATATAAACTTTATATCATGCTTCGAAGTCGAATTTTGACACCACATCACTTTCTATCGATTACGTGTCAAATGAAGCGACTGTTGTTTAAAGTGCACTTAGTTCTCAAATACAGAGTGTCCGAAAAGTCACGCAACCCGGTGTTTACGACCGTATAACGGAATAGCGAAACGGAATGAGAAGAAACGCTTTCTGCCAAAAGAATGCCCTGTATATTGGGAAAATTTAGAGAGACAAACATATGTAAGAACATGCATGTTTTAATAACAAATAAGCAAAGTGTTGCCAAAGGCGGAAAAAAAATATTTGCAAATCGTATGTATTGATGCACAGAACTCACTGAGGTAAATTATTGCAACATTTGACAATACCAACGAACAATTTGGATGGCCATCTATTGAATTTGACAGAAAAAGAACTTTGACGAAGTTTCAAAAACATTGCAGAAGGGAATAAATGGGCTGTTCCAAAAATCGATGTTTTCACAATATTACGAGGGACACTGGCAACACTGATGCTGTCACGTGTCACTAACAGACGTGTTTCACCTCAGGCTATCACACTAAGGCACTTTTAACAACAAAGGAGAAAGTTGGTTATTCTCGAACATATGCAATAAATTACATACACCTTGCAACCCCGAAATGTGGGTATCCCTAAATGCTTCTCTTACACAAGAATACGACGATGTTCGGATATATTCTTCAACAATAAACACTCTTTCCTGTGTAGAATATGGAATTTAAAAACACACACAACACGTCAGGATAAATAGACACAATCTGGAATGCCGTTCGCGGCAAACAGCAACCACCTAAGGCACAGAAAACATAGCAATTGATACACGTTCTTCTGTTCCCACATTTCAGGGTTGCAAGGTGCATATGTTCGAGAATAACCAACTTTCTCCTTTGTCGTTAAAAGTGCCTTAGTGTGATAGCCTGAGGTGAAACACGTCTGTTAGTGACACGTGACAGCACCAGTGTTGCCAGTGTCCCTCGTAATATTGTGAAAACATCGATTTTTGGAACAGCCCATTTATTCCCTTCTGCAATGTTTTTGAAACTTCGTCAAAGTTCTTTTTCTGTCAAATTCAATAGATGGCCATCCAAATTGTTCGTTGGTATTGTCAAATGTTGCAATAATTTACCTCAGTGAGTTCTGTGCATCAATACATACGATTTACAAATATTTTTTTTCCGCCTTTAGCAACACTTTTCTTATTTGTTATTAAAACATGCATGTTCTTACATATGTTTGTCTCTCTAAATTTTCCCAATATACAGGGCATTCTTTTGGCAGAAAGCGTTTCTTCTCATTCCGTTTCGCTATTCCGTTATACGGTCGTAAACACCGGGTTGCGTGACTTTTCGGACACTCTGTAGTTGCTCATTGCACGTGCATTGAAGGTAATGGCCCCACACACTCTCGATCTTGAACATTTTTGGAGGCGATGAGATCAGTACCACGCTCCGGCCGCCGTTATCTCCAAGGGTTGCCTCAGGTAGCCATTTCTTATAGGCTAGGTGAACCCCAGAGCCTCTTTATGTAAGTAAAATCGGCCGAACACTTAAAACAACGTCACTAGTACGACACAATGGATGGTCCAGTCCTTGCAGCAAATGACGATGCGTTAGATGACCTTTCGCGCTTATTCCTTTGCTTATCCCCTCGCGTTCAATCCGTTTCGCGCTTAATTTTTTCTGTCTTAATCCTTCGGTCTTGTTCCGTTTCCGCTTAGTACGTTTCGCTCTATTTCCTTTCGCATTTAATCCGTTTCGCAATTAGTCCTTTCGCGATTATTCCGATACTGAGTTTATGTTCGAAGCTAGTCCTGCTTGCAGATAACCTCTCGGCACGTTCTCTTGAGGCACCCACCCGGTGGATGCAAGTAGTGGTTCGGATCCCACTTTAAACTGTAGGTCCAGGCCGTGTCCGGATTGGCAAGCGCTCCGTCCCGTTCTCTCCCGTTGCTCTCGCGTGCCGTCGAAGTCACGTCCAAGTCGTCCGAATCTACATGTCCCCTTGTAGTACGGTTGTCACTTTTCCCGCCAGGTGTCAGCCCGAACTTCACCCACCGCGCTCTGGGGCGCAGGCGCACCGCACGGAAGCAGAAGGCAGACGCCAAACAAACATCACAATGATTTCCACCCATTTACTACTCATATTAAAAATGTAACATGCTATTTCATCATTTATAATTCTTCTACATTCAGTATTTTCGATAAAATGTTAAAGTATCACTGAGTTTTACATCGTCTAATCAGTAAATGTTGTCTGTACAAAGTGAAAGTTAGAATATGGCTGCAAAGCGCAGCGTCATAGCGGGTTCAAGCTTGCATCTGTCGCGCCTCTCTGCTCTCCCCTCCGACTCCACGTCTGCCGCGAATTCGGACAACGGAGGTTGGCTGAGTCCCCGGATGGAACGGTGCTCTAGGTGACATCTACTGCCGATTCGGACGCGGCCCTAGTCCCGATTAGCCTTACTGTGCACAAAGTGGCCTTAAAACACCAAAACAAACCAATCTTGGGGCACCCCTTGGTGTCCCTTGGAGTACGCGTCCGGTCCCTTGCTCATTGTTCAGCCACCTGTGTGTAAGAGAAAACAGTTATTGTTGTGCTTGTCATGGTTTCTATAAACGGAATTAACTGGAAGGTCTAAAAATATCCTGTATTATCTGCAAACAGATTTTGAGTTTCCTTTGAGATTTTGAAATAATCCGCCTTCTAGAGTATATTTATCTGAAAACGTAGTCGTAGATGCGATCCCAATTTTGAATTGATAAAAAGAAAGCGGCGGAATGTGGTGCTGATCATTGGAGAGGGATAAAAAAAAAGAAGGTAAAGTGTTCCCCTGTGCTTAGGGGCGTATGAAGGCCATGAAGGCGTATAGGGGTTGTGGGGGTAACGCCCACACTTTCTTGATCCGGTCGTGAGTGAGGATGATGTGATCAGCATCACGCCCCTGACCGTCTTTACCCCCCAGGGTTTCCACCAGGTACCCATGTCATTCGACGCTGGGTGGGCGCCGGGGGCGCTTCCAACTTCCCAAAATTGGAATGCTTACCCAAGAAAATGTTAAAATACTGCACATATACATTTTTATGGACTATTTTTTTTTACATATATTAGGTTTTGCCTCGTATTTGACATTTTTTAGTTATTTTTACATAGTACAGGATGTCTATAAAAGAACTCCCGGGTTTTAAACAATGATAGCGCGCAAACTGTATTATGTAACTCAGGTTAGTTAATTACTTCGAAATCAGTAGCTCATCAAGTTTTATTCACGCCGTTTGGAGTTTATTCCAATAAAGGTTGGTAACGCTGTGCAGCGTTGACCTTGAAGTGGCCGAGCCGAGCCGAACACAGTCAGTGCAGTTCAGTGCAACGGCGACGCCACAACAGAAGCCGCAGTGTGTGATATGGCTTGTAGAAACTGGATCTGTTATTACTGTACAGCGGAACTTTCTACGCGAATATGGTGGTGTTGCGCTTGCGCCTTCAGACAAAACCATTCATCGTTTAAAGAAACTGGAAGTGTGGATTGGAAGGAAAGGGCCTATTCCATGGCCTCCAAGAAGTCCGGACCTTACTCCCTTAGACTTTTCCCTATGGGGACATGTGAAGAACATGGTTTATGCGGAGAAAATTCAAGATGTCAACCATGTAAGGCAAAGAATTATCGGATCTGAGGCAACCATCACCCCCGATATGCTGGCCAGGACGTGGCAAGAAGTTGATTATCGTTTGGATGTGTGGCATGCTACAAACGTGGCACACATTGGAATTTACTAAATTGTAAACAAAACTTGATAACATTACCTTCAAAAATATGTATTTACTTTTTCCTGAGTTTCAGTGTTTAATAAAATATTTAGCTTCAAAACCCAGGAGTTCTTTTATAGATACCCTGTATTTCCATAATTCAATCCAATCCGCTGATAAATGTGAACAAGTAGAATAATAACATTTGCATACATCAAACAAGCAAGGTCGGGCGACTACCCAGTGCGTCAAACCGGGGCATCCTAAGCGTGAGTTTATTTTTTAAGTCCACTTTATGCACAGAAAAGAAAATAGATTCGATCTACAGTTTAAAGAAGGGTCCGAACCACTATGTGCCTCAACCGGCTGTTTTAAAGGAGAGTTGGATTCATTATTGACAAGAATTAATTGAAGCTACTGCGGAATAACTTAATAAGTATATTGCAATATCATCTAGCAATTTAATGTCATCATGTAGGCATTAAATAAGCACATACCTACAATAAACGTGCTCTTTAACAGCATTAAAGTATTTTTTTAAAATAAGGCTATTTCACCTCGCCTGGATGAAAATTTTATCTTGAGCCACTCCTGCAAACAAGCTAGCCGGTCCAACGACCACATGCAGAAAATAAGTTGTAATCTATCTAGCAACCAACAAACTCAAGCGAAATCAGGAGGAAAAATAAAAAAAAAATATTAAAGGAAATGACAGTACTCACTCAGTCCACACTGACCTGCTGCTTCGTACTCCAGAATTTTTCTTTCCCTTCCGCCTTATCCGTATTACAGAGTCGCTGCCTGCATGGTAGCTAACGTCCCTCCAAATATTACGTCTCTGCTTTCGCTATGTAAAGTTTTCCCTTTCATCATGCTCACTTTGCAATGAAACAGGAACGAGCTTTGATAATGTAACAAGTTTTTCACTTAATGGAAACAGCTGACTGATCCACGTTCCCCCTTGCGCGGGTGGATAATTCGACTACAGCGCCACAAGGACAGTTTATTTTGGCCAAGCTGCACTAATAAGCAAAGGCAATGGAAGACATTGTTTAAAGCACGCGTTTCGCTTTCAGTTGTCTCCCCCCTCCTTCCCTTCTTTTTTGCCCCTGCCATGCTCGGAACAAGTTGGGTGAAGATACCATTGAAATTCACTTTTTCAAAAAAAAAAAAAAATCCCTCGATTTACGATGGTTTGATGTGTGGGCTGCCTCTACTCCGCCCCACGATCTCGAATGGAATGGGATTGCAACACTGCATCGTGCACACAGCACTAGCAATGTGCGAAAAGCCTATAGATGTACGTACAGTGGGATCCATGAGTATTACCTTGCAAATTGTCCATGGCTATTTTCATTAATTTTTCTCTTACATCCTATGTGTTTTTAAGCGATGGATTTTTATGTATTATGGTGTATAAGTTGTCAACAGTTTGTTTTGAGTTTTCTTTTAATTCTTGAAGCTCTTATTAGATCAAATAAAGTGCACGAACATGGTGATGGACAATTTGCAAGGTAATACTCATGGATCCCACTGTACCACAGGCGTGCACATGGGCCGGGGAGGGGGGGGGGTCCATGCGCCCTCTAATCATGGACGTCTGCAGATGTTTTCCACGAAGGGACAAGCAAGGTATTTTTCCATGGGCATATTACCCCGATAATAGTGTTGCCCCCTAAAAAAAAACACTTGAATTGAAAATTATCGCATTCCTGAATCCCTATTACAATAATTAATGTAAATTATTGTGACTAAAATCAAATTATCCGTGACACATGTGAATTGTATACTTTTAGGTTGACATCCGTTTTCTAAAGCCGAGATGTGGCAATCCTTGCCACCCTTCCACACGTCCATGCCCCTACATTATTATACTTTAATCTAGAAATTTAGGGTATAAGAATCTTTCCCCGTTATTAAACGATATTGATTGATTGATTGATTTGGTACTTAAAGTCCGCTTTATGCACAGCAAGGCTAATCGGGACTGGACTTACAGTGGGATCCGAACCACTATGTGCCTCCACCGGGTATTGAACCCGGGATCTCTTGATTACAAGGCGACGACGCTACCACCGCGCCATCGGGGAGGCCTATTATGCTCTGAAAGAAAATGTAGTATTTTCAAGCCGATGAAAGTTCAAAGCAACTACGGGGGAAGAAGCTGCAGTGACGCAACCAACGGAGGCAGGGGGCATTTCCCACTAACTGGGACGGAAATCAATTCTAGGGGGGCAAGAGGGACAAACATTGAACGAAAGAAAGGCTAGCAGAATCTAAGAGTAGCAGAACAAAAGGATACTCGAGATGGATTTAGTCTTCACGTTTCTCTTGCATTATTTCTTCCAGAAGGCCAAGAGCACCTGCAGGGGCACAGAGGGGCAATTACTCCCCCTCGATTTCTAATTTTATACTAATTAAAATACATTTCGTAAAAAAAAAGAAATGAGACTGCCATGGTGCTTCGTGAATTTCTTGCGTCATATTAAATCAATATTGTTTTCAGTTTGCAAAAATTTGGATCTAAAAATTTTCTTCATCGTTTCGTTCGCAATTTTTTTTCTCTAATGCATTATAAATTACCAGAGAGAAGTAACAACAACTAAGTACGTCAGACTATTGGAAACAGGTTTGTCTTAAATGCATGAACAATTGTTTGAGGGAGAAGAAGCGCACACATTTCAGAGACAATTTGTATAATTTTTGTTGTTTCTTTGTTATGGTTGGTTGTTGTTGTTCGTTGATTTGGTGTTTTAGGTCCACTTTATGCAAACTAAGGATAGTCGGGACTAGACCTACAGTTTAAAGTGGGATCCGAACCACTATGTGCCTCCACCGAGTATCGAACCCGGGAACCCTTGATTACATGGTTTGTTATGGGGCCGATGAATTGATTATGTAATGTATTTAAATAATATATATGTGTAAAGGAATGTAAAAAAAGTGCTCCCCTGTGCATAGCAGCACGCCATGAAGGCGTATAGGGGGTGCGGGGGTAACGCCCACACTTTCTTGATCCGGTCATGAGTGGGGGTGATGTGACCGCCTATACCCCCCAGGGTTTCCCCCACGTACCCATGTCATTCGACGCTGGGTGGGCGCCGGGGCCGCTTGTACGTATATTAATAATAATAATGCCGTTGTTATTATTATTACTATTAGTAGTAGTACGTTTATCCAAGTATTTGCCCCTCAGACAAAAATACATGGTTACGCCTCTGAGGGGGTGCATTATTTTCTATGTAATTGAAAACTATCCCGCTTCGTTCTCAGGCAAATTTCTTCTTATTAAAACCCTCACATGCTTTATTCGTCAGTTATGCTGCATACACCCCCCCACACACACCCCCATCAATGCAATAAATCTAAAATAGTGAGATAAAATGAGGTTTATCCCTATAATCAGAGGGTTTGCGCACGCCTATACGCTGTACTATAGGTGTGTTTCACCTACGTCACAAACTGTTGCATTGGGGGATCGAGCAGCCATGCTTGAGGCCAGTTCTTGTAAACATAACGGAATTCAAGTGGGCGGGCGGGAGATTTGAACCATGCGCTTCACGGCACGAGACTCGATAATAATTGTTGATCAGAAGATCCGCGTCGTCTGGTTGGCGAGAATAAATCGTGCCAACATTAATGAACAAAGCAAACATTACAGTGTGTGCAGTAAACATTTCCTCTCAGGTAAGTTCATATGCCACCTTTCTGTGTGACATTTAGTACAAATGGATCGAACTGGTGTGTTTGACCATGCTAATAGTGTTTCCTTGTTTTTTTGGTAGAAAGGTGCTGGCTACTTCCGATAACTTTGACGATGAAAATGATAACATTCAAAGTTTAATTCATATTGATAATTGTACTTGATTATTTGTATAATATTTCGTTCGTTAACACAAACTGTTATTAATTGTTATTCGATCCATGAGAGAAATTGCTGCTAGCAGGCTTTGCGTACTGTCAGAAAAAAAGCACTGCTATCAAAGTATCCCAAATTGATTGATTGATTTGGTTTATTTTACTTCACTTTTCTGCCAGTTTTGGCTAATCTTGAAGAAGAGGCTGAGTGATGATATGTTGAAAAGTTGAAACTGATAAAGCGACACTCGCAAAGAACACCCATGCCCAGGCTGAGATCCGAACCCGGGACCCCTGGCATTATAGGGCGCTGTGTTAACCATTCTGCCACGGAGGCCGGTGTATCCAAAATTGTTAAAACAAGGACTGAAATTACTCAACATTTTAAGTTACAGCGCTTGAACAAACATTAAAGGGAAACAGAGACGATAATGGCAGAGACTTGGAAATCTTAGTTAATCTGTACTGGATATAAGTAAATATTTCAAGGAGAATCATAACCAATAATAAATACGAAAACAAATTGATTCCAGGTAGATGGGTCAAGTAAATAAACACACGTGAATTACAGTGGCTCTGGCCAAAGAATGGACTTGGAAATTCTATTTTTGTCTTTTCTGTCGAAAGCCATGGAGGGTCACGTGAACCGCTGAACCAATCGACTTTTTCCACTTGCCGTGATGAGGGGGAATTCTCGTGGTATTCTACGTTGCCAAATTTTTCGTTTTGGGTCATTTTCGAAACAGGTGGCACCCTCAATAAAGCCAAGCACGGAGAAGCCTAATTGTTTCCACCGCGTAGCAAGCGAATGGGTCTCCGATTCCCTGCCTCTCCCTGACATGTGAGCGAAGGGGGCATGTTGAGAGGAAGAGGTGTCGTGTGCGACTGGATAAAATTTGGCGTGTAGCAACCGGTAGCAACACCGCTATTGCCCCCTTGAACTGGGGGCGGAAAGTCTGGGTTTCCTCAAGTCCATTCTTTGGCTAGGCGGACTTTACAGTTGGGCAAAGGTTTAGGCCCCTTTTAATTTCGCTGTCGTCCAGTTCATACACAGTAAAAACTAGTTTGTTTCGAATTCCCAAAAAAGTTTGGTTCAGTTGTTTGGTTATGTTTTTCTTCTTCCGATAACCAAATGTTGTTTGTAATTACTAAAGCATTTTGTTTAAGAATACCAAAAAAATTTGTCACACGAAATATGGTACTCGTAAACAAAATGATACATATATAAGTAAAGAGAAACAAAACGTTTGTTTTAATTTACTATAAGTGCGTGAGCGTGCGTTCGAATTTGAAATAACGATTGTCCGAGTGTAGTATGAAAGTTCGTTCGAGTTCGCGTTAATGTTGTCGAAAATTGAAACTCATGTAGATAGATAATTACTCGAAGCGGGTCTTCATATTGTTGTGTAACCTAATATGCTGGAAAAAAGCTCAGGATATACATACTTTATACTGATGTTTCCTGCAACGGCCGCTAGATGGTACTGCCAAAAATGTGTAGAAGAAACATAAGTGTTTGTACAACAATAATGATACATTTGATTGTAATCATAGTGAAAAATTGTGTTTTAATACCCTTCGAAAGATGTGTGAACATTGAAGCTACAGGATAGAGAAGAAAATGTAGACAAACACTTGGCCGCGAACATGGCGGCGGTGCGAATCCTGACATCACATGAAACCCACCTATAATACTGCAAGCTACAGGCGCCAATCACTTCTCTTCCCTTGCGTGCTGCAAACAGAGGCATTGAGCACAAGGCGACTTGTGCGAAGCGAACGCACCTCAGCTAATCTGTGGCACCTCAGTCTGCATGCGCTCGTAAAACGAGTCAGATATGGTCGCCGATGGAGCGTAGGAACGTTTGATGTTTTGAAGGAGAGAGTGTTCAGTGAATAAGTATAATAAAAAAAAATTGTATTGCAGATTTATTTGGGTGAGAGGGGTCTTACTACTAGAATTCCAACACACCGGAGCAAGGGACGAAAATCCCATGAATAGAACGAAATTACTACTTACTTTGGGAGCCCTCGATCCTGATTTGCTTACCTAAACACTACTGCATATCCAACCCAACGCATGACGAACTGATAGCAAAAGCAGACTAATTACAGAAATGTTATGAAACAGGTCCATCATCCCCGGCTGAATTGTTGTATCATCAAACAGTTCTCAAAAGTGATTTATCAAAAAGTTTCATCTCCACATGATTTTACAAATCTTCTGTAGGAAGAGTAGCTACAATGCACTCCTACCTAGCTCTCCAGAGGTATTCCGACCTCCGTGGTGGAGTGGTTAGCACAGAGTGCAACGACGAGGGTATCGGGTTCTAATCCCGGCCTAGGCATGGGTGTTCTATGCGAGTGTTCCTTCCTCAATTTCATGCTATCTCATTCTCATCGTCGCAATTAGCCGAAAGTTGCAGAAAAGTTTAACAAAAATCAAATCATTTTTTTCCAAAGGCATATGTACAGTAGGGTGGATCGAAAAACCGTTTTTTTCGAAATCGGTCTGCGGCTAGTGCTTAAAGTTTGTGGTTGGTGGTCCTTATAACCCATACAAAATTCCAACTTGATCGGATAATATCTTCAGGCTGCGCTTTTTAGTCAAAATTTTAAATTTTTATGAAAAAATGTCAAAAATTTGTAATTTTTCCGGATGGTTTCTCGATATTTCTGGAGTGATTTAATGGTAAAAAATTACATATATTGCTTGTATGTTGCTTAATATTAACGATTTAGTGTGTTTGAATCAGGGAAAATGGTTTTTTAGTTCGCCAAAATTCGTCAAAAAACACCAAATATACAGAAATGTTACGGATGTTGGGTAGGCAATAACCCGCTATAATTACTCGACCCCACCGACTTAAATTTACCAAAAACGATAAGGTAATAGGAAAGGAAGTAAACTGCAGCTCTTAGTTCATCGACTATCCAACACTCACCACGAAGAGGTGGCTGCAATCGAGTGCCGCCCGCCCACCCACCCAGGTAGACTGGCCTATTTAGGTTTTAAAGTCCGCATTGGTATAAAACTTTGGTAATATTTTCCTGTCCTCGAATCGAGCTCTAATATAGCCATCTCAGGAGTCATAACCACATACAGCAATTGATGCGGCAGTTACATCTTTGACACACCGTTCCACAGCCTGGCTATGGCACAGCAGGTCAAAAAAGTCTGCAGTTTTCCTAGAGAATCGTCTATTCCTGCTGTGATCTCCTCTAAGTCTTCATTGGTAAGTAAGTGTGCTGCTGGAGGCGATGTTATTTCTTCTTTTCCTCAGTGCACTAAATCTGTGTAATCTTTTGCATTAAAGTTAATCACTGGGGGTGCAAATTTTCTAATGGTGTTGTTTGGTTGGCTTTGGCTTTTTCTTGCTTCCAGGATATTCTTCGCCGTGTTTTGAGGCACATTTGGGCGACTGTCTGCCAACATACCAACAAGTATGTTTTCTGAATGCCCCAGAAAGCATGGTTTTGAAGACGTTCATAGAGAAAAGTCTTTAAATCGTTTGGAAAGTACTCCATTTTCTGTAATGTTAGCCACAGGTTTTTTGACGTGTCCTTGATAGTTCCATTGCATTTGATGTAAAACCACATGGGAGCGTAAACTTTAACGACAAATTCTGTCAATGTCTTAAGAGCAGGTGATGGATTTGACGTTGCTACATACAGTCGAAGGATGCGCCCTGCAAGAGTCAGCCATCGAGCATGGTGTATGGGCCCAGGAAGACACATCGAAAGATCATTTGGACACACTCCACTGTTTGCAGCCTGGCACATTTTGGAGAGGTATTTTGTAGAGGTAAGCCTGGTCTTTGCTGAGAACATCAACGTCAATATCAGGAAGAAGTGCTTCATTTTTTTCGAACTGGACGATGGGCCGGTCTTGGCAGGTAGACAAGCTCTTTCCTACGTCGCCATGAAATCCCTTCGGGCCGGATGTCTTGCCGTCAATTTTCTCAAAAATGTGTCTTAGGGGCAGTTCATTAGAATGCAATTGACACACAATCCATTGGAGAGGACGCTGGATATATTCTTCCAAACGCCGGATGATGCCGGTGTGCTTCCCCGTGTTCTTCCTCCCTCCGTCGGATACTATTCACGACAATTCCGTCAAATCTATGCCTTCTTCGCAGAGAAAGTTCCAAGTAGCAGCAGTTGCTCCTTCTGCGTCGGCTGTTTTGGGCATAACATGGGTAAGGTAGAATGAACCAGGTTCCTCGATGAAAGAAATGTGCTCTTCTTGACAAGTCCGTTGGTACGTTTTTCCAGTCTCTTCACATGTCTCGTTCACCAAAGTAGAGTATTTCCTTCCATCAAAGTACAGCGACAAAATTTTCTTGTTCTGAGGACATTGTTGTTCTTGTAGTGTTTGTAGCGTTCGTGAGCGCTGTCGCCTGAAATTGTTTCCGTCTATAACAATGTTAAATTTCTCCTTTTGAGGTAGTGTTTTATATATATCACTCAGAAGACTTGGCGTCAAATGTGCAGCTACTCTGTTTGACACACCTCCTCTCTCACATGCACGAGAAAACGAACTCAGATTGACCCTGGTCTGACTACTTGTTCCTGAGTTAAACTTCTTCTTTTGCGGAATGAATTCTCCATCTTCATCATCGCCATCCTTGTCTTCGATATTTTCAGCTTCGTCCACTTGCCGCACTTCTGACGACGAACGCTCTTCTATACGTTTTTCCATGCTAAGCTACTCTATTTCTTTCCTTTTTATTTTTTTCAGATTTCTTTTCGTTGTCGGGATGTCTTCTCTTCCAATGTACATTTTTTGGTCTGTTCTCTGGTCTTCTAAAAATTCCTTCTCCATTTCAGATATTTTGAGAGAGCATTTGCAGACACTGTAGTTCACACACTTTTCATGGTAAGTGTTGGATAGTCGATTAGTCGATGAACTAAGAGCTGCAGTTTACTTCCTTTCCTATTACCTTATCGTTTTTGGTAAATTTAAGTCGGTGGGGTCGAGTAATTATAGCGGGTTATTGCCTACCCAACATCCGTAACATTTCTGTATATTTGGTGTTTTTTGACGAATTTTGGCGAACTAAGAAACCATTTTCCCTGATTCAAACACACTAAATCGTTAATATTAAGCAACATACAAGCAATATATGTAATTTTTTACCATTAAATCACTCCAGAAATATCGAGAAACCATCCGGAAAAATTACAAATTTTTGACATTTTTTCATAAAAATTTAAAATTTTGACTAAAAAGCGCAGCCTGAAGATATTATCCGATCAAGTTGGAATTTTGTATGGGTTATAAGGACCACCAACCACAAACTTTAAGCACTAGCCGCAGACCGATTTCGAAAAAAACGGTTTTTCGATCCACCCTAATGTACAGTATGTATGCATCATTGGTGTATACTGATTTAAGAACCTGGGCTATCGCACCATATCGTAGTGTGCGAATGGACATTTGCTGGTGGGGGTGTTTTTGCTTTTTTAAACTCATTTGGGGTGGCGGGTTGAAGTGATATGACTCTGTGATTAAAAATATATACCTTATAAATAAAACATTGAAATGTACACTGTCAGTAAGAGAAGGATTTAAAGAATTTCATTCTTATTTGCATAAATAAGAGGCCCATATTGTGAAATATTATGTAGGCCTACATACGAGAATAAAAATAAAATTTCAACCTACCTATTTTCACGATTTTAAGTTCGGGTACTCCTTGTTGGCGCAGTAATAACGTCGTTGCCTTGAAACTAAGAGGTCCCGGGTTCGATACATGGGGGTTTAGATACCACTTTAACTGTAGGTCCGATCGCCATCAGCTTATCTGTTCATAAACTGGACACTGCAAGAAAATTCCACAACGATTTGGAGCTTATCGTCATTCGTAAGCCGAATAGAGAGCTTGTTATTATGTCCTTCATTTCAGTTCACCACACAACACAGCGCATATCATTCACAAAAATACAATCCACTCACTACTGTATTCACACGCTGCCTCTAAATAAATTCCACGCACCAAGACCACTCGACGCGATCTAGACTAGAACTGGTCCTTGTCATTTCGGTAATTTTTAGATGCACTCATAAACCATTCCCGCTCAGCCAACAATTTTCTACTCCCCAGTGTATCTCTAGTTGTTTAAAGGTCAACGACCTCTTTTTCAACTCTTCTACAAGCGTTCAATGATGTTCTTGTCCCTGCCATGTGACACACTTTCCGCTTGCCTGCGATATTTTGGCTTCAAAATTCCCCATTCCTTGGAAAATTACATGCTGGGAAAAATTGGTTTGCAACATTGACCCAGACTGTTGATGAAGTTCAGAGGGTTTTTCCCCCGCCATATGCAACCCTGTTCTCTCTCCTGTAACAGTTTGGCTCCACAATTCCCCGATCCTGGGGAAATAACATGCTGGATAAAATTGGCTTGCAACATTGATTGGGTGCTCTTTGTGGTAGCCCCGTCAAGCTTGCCCATTACCCCCGTGGAGTTGCCCGCCGACGGGCCAGCCGTCTCGCGAATTCAAAAGAAAGCGGGCAATGTTTCCAACTCTTCTAAGAAATCAGGTTCATCTTCTTATTGAAATGAACAATTTTATGCACATTTTCTGATAGATATTTTTTTCTGTATTTTATTCACTGAGTCTGGGCTTCGCAGATAGCCTAGGTAGCCCCGAATATACGCCTCTGGTATGCATATACACACATTCGCACACACTGAAGAAACTGAATAACAGCAAAAGTTTTAACATTTCCTTTCACAAGTACGTGTATTTTGGATAGAAGGGGCCTTTAGTAATATTTTGCGGGAGGGCCCAAAATTTGTAGATCCGGAACTGGTCAAAGCCATAGGCATGGATGGATAGCATTGCAAGTTCTGTTGGGAATTTTCATGTGATTAGTGATGAATGCCCTCACATACTCACTCGGACAAAGAGACAATTCTAGAGTATCCTTCTCTTTCTTGTTAAATAAAGAATTTACAAGTGCAATTCAACGTAGGTTTGCTCATATTCTAGAAATTAATGACATATTTAAAATTATAATTCTTTAGAATATGGACATGCACTGTTCTCATTAGTGCCCTTGGAGCATGTGGCAGTTACATAGTAATCGCAAATCCAACTTGTTTTGTAATTCTCTTATTTTAAATCGCTTTTTCTTCCTTTCATGTTAATAGTGGCTTTCAAGAAAAATAACGAATTTATTTCATGATTCAAACAGAGTATCATCGATGATTTTTGAAGATTCGAACTTAGGTCAATCGAGTAGCCTAATATTTAAAGTAGTCCTTATATCCTCGTCATATTGGACACATCCGTCTATCGCATATACACTTGTTGCAAGGATTGGACCTTCCACTGTGTCCAGTAGGTCATGTAATTTTAACGGTGCGGCACATTCTTCACATTTTCAGATCACATTTTTTAAATTTTCCTGATACCTCTCTGCTCCATGCTGGGAGACGATGGCAATGTTTATTATATGCTTTTAAATTTCCGAGAAGGACTGAGCTTGCACACTATATCAAAATACAAAAAGTGTAAATATTCTAAATACTTGAAATGCACAATACAATATTAGCGACATATCCCTGTTTTAACAGTTAAGCAAGAAAAAAGAAAAAGTGAGGTTTCATATTTTATTGCAATTAAGACTGAGCAAGTCCAGAAGTCTTCATTAGACCTTCTTAAACCTTCACCTTTAAAGATGGCTGTGTAATTATTTCATTATACACACACACACAAACACACCATCACACACCCCCACACAGATATATATATGTAAACAATAGCGGAAGGCAATAAAGGCCATAAAGCTTAACAATTTGATCAACTAACCGCGTTCTTTGTTGCTTTCTCCATTATTACCTTCATTGTTAAAGTAAAATATCAGAAAATGTTAAAATTACGTACAGTATGTACAATTGTCAAAATAATTACAAAAAAAGAAAATGTAAAGATATTACATACCTGCGTTCTGGGAAGAGACAGGTTACAGTAAAAAATATCGTAAGCATAATTTTCTACCTTTGTTTTAAAAGTTGTTCAAAGACAAAAATGGTAATCGCCGGTCGTTTTTTTGGGAGTTCGCTCTTATTATTTCGCTTCCTTTCATTTGAAAAGTTTGAGCTGCAGCGCCAGTGGGGCACACCAAATATTCGTGCTGCTGTTGTCTTAACCAAAACTGGTTTGTTTGTAAGACTGATTCAATTATTGGGTGCGTTCCGAAAGTCTTAACGAAACGAACGCATTCAACGAAAATAACTGAGCTCGTGAATCTGGTGAAACCAGTTATTTTACGGACTTATGGGACACTCTAGGCGAAAGCGCAGGCGCAGCGTTTTGTTTAGGGAAAGTTTCCGCATGGCGTCAGCGGAAGGAATGACCTTATGGCAAAAATAAACTCCATTATGGCCACTGTTACTCATTTTAATCACATTCTAAGAACGGTCAAGGCATACTTATCTTGTGCATGTTGCTTCATATCGCTATCTGTTAAAATTATAATACATTTTCCGAACTAGTGCAGTTTGAATCCATCAGCATGCGCTTTGTCTGCAAGGAGCAGACGATTTTCACGGAACAAACCATCATCCTGGCCCGTGCGTTTGGTGAATCTCGTTCTTGCACGAAACGCACGGAATGCGACTTTTGGGACAGCATAATGAAACTCACGAAACGCACGGAAGCACTTATGGAACGGCCAGTTACCATAACTCGTTTAACGCGTTAAACTCGTGCGACTTTCGGAACGGGCCCATTGTTTCATACATAGAGCCGTAGACAGTGAAAATAGACTTTGGTGCCTTCTGCCTGTGCTAAGAGTATTTCATAGTCAATTTTCTTTCTTCTGAATTGTATCTTAAGTGCAAAATTCACTTCCTGCGACAAGTTAGAAATGCACATTTTCCTGTTGTATCGGGTTATTTGCAATGTGTTACTATGTAGTAAAATTATTCCAGATCAGGGAATAGATAATACAGTAGTATTTCTAATAGAACAACATCGTTAAGATGGTGCACCTGCAGGAAGAAATCGCACGGGCCAAATTCTGTGAATAGGCTGGATAGGGAATAAATTCGAAGCAAAATTCGTTCAATTATGACATTGCGACGCTCGATTTGTGGGATGGTGGTGGGTTTTTCTGTTGTAGAAGCACTTTTTGGGCTGTCGGAAAAGCGATTTTTTCACGGAATGAACGGCATCATCTAATGAAAATTTACTAAAATGTTCAAAAAACCTTCGCTTAGTAGTATACAAACACTAAGGATTATATTTTTAAACCTGATGTTATTAATCAACACCAAGGATATTGTTCGTGTCTGGTACGTAATGCAGCAGCCGACCTTTGTGGCGGAGTGGTTAGCACAGCGCGCTACGATGCCAGGGGGCCACGGGTTCGAATTTCGCGCTGGACACGGGTGTTCTTTGTGAGTGTCCATCAATTTCATCATGTCATCATTCATTCTCATCGTCGCGATTAGCCTAAAGTGGAAGAAAAGCGATTCTAAATATCAAAACTCAAATCAAGTCAAATCGTAATGCAGCTATAGGCCTAATATAATCCATCACAATCATATTATCAAGACGTCAAACACGGATAAATGTGAGCGTAGCGAGCAAGAAAATGTTTATACGTATCTACTCGTATTTCTTTGTAAACTTACAAAAATATTAATTATTTGGGGTCAATGCTTTCACAGGATGCCGTGATATTTACTCTTTCCCAGTATTTTTTACATTTGCCAACAACGAAAAGGGTGCATCACTAAGAAACCGGGGGGGGGGGGGGGGGGATCGTACAATACCAAGTAAATGGTAAGACAATGACTCCAATATCGTTTTCGTATATAATATTATCAAAAAATGCGCCGTGAAAATTTTGCAGGTTTTAGGAGAAGACACTTCCGGCTTCCTATTCCCCCTTCCTTCAATCCACCCTTGGAAACTCTGAGGAGGAAGGAAACATTTTAGGGCATTTATTACGAAACTGGCAATAATACTAATTTAATGAGTCAATATTTTTACAAGGGGCCGCGACCTTCACTCTTTCCAAATTTTTATATTTTTGCTCCTTCAGCACCCACTTTGCCTCTGGGCTTTTGGCGCCCCCGTAGCTAATTCTATATCTAACCACCACTCATCCTCATTAACCTAAAGTAGCAGAAAAGCAACGTAAAATAAAAATAGTTATCCGCCGAGTTCTTATTTAGTAGTCGGTGCTATATCTTACTTCACTGTATTTTCAAGTATCCGATGTTTGTTTTAGGAGTGAAGGAACAAAGGCGGATGGTTATGAATGGCACCCACCGCCACACCGCTTAGCGAATAATCCAGAGTAAAATCCACTTCCATACGACTTCCAAATGATACAGAAAAATGACAGCCTAAATAATGATGATCATACGAATTTTATACCAAAGCGCTAAATAGCACCCGCTCCCCCAAACTTCAAAGTTCGATCCCTCTTACAATGGAAATTCTGTGCCAATCTAAGACCTAACATTGATATCCAATATCTTTATATTCCCCCTCAAGAGTCCCCCCCCCTCCAATTTTATGCTCAATCTACTCCCCTAGTAGAATTCCTGTGATAATCTATGACATAACGTTTATAGTCAAGAGTTTCATCATAGTACCCTCAAAAATAATGCTTAATCTCCCCACAAGAATTCACCTGACAATTTAAACTGTCACCCCCAAAAAATACTTATTACCCGTCCCTTAGCAGTATACGAAGTGATTATTACATGTTAACGGAGTTCAACTTCTGTCCAATGCTGTATTGTTTATTCAGTCAAATTTCCATCATAAAAAAGCAAATGAAAAAATCCCCCCACGATTTGGGTGGAAGCAGCCTGCGTCCGCAAACCCTCCTGTGGGCACCCTTGGTCAAGACACAATAGACCTCCTCTATACGTCCTCTATGAAAGTTCAAAACGTAAAACTATTTGGCACACATAATGAAGAATGTGGTTACTGAAAACTTATTCTAATTCTGAACAAAACCCTACACTAACAACCAGTGGCGTCTCGTGGCCTTAAATTTGGCCGGGGCTTATTTTTTTTAAGAATTTAAAATATAATGACAATTCAAATGAATTACAAAAAATAGGTATTTTTCTTCTTCTAGACTACAAAACGGGACTTATTTTTTAAAAAATGTATTTAAAAGGTAATAACAATTCATATGAATTACAAAAAACAGGTATTTATCTTCTTCTAAACTACAAAATTGGACTTATTTTTTTAAAGAAGTTAAAATATAATGACCATTCACATGAATTACAAAAGAAACAGGTATTGCTGTGAAACGTACCTTTCTACGAACGTTGGTTCTCATTTAAACAAGAACTGTGCTCTCCTGTTCTTCTGCTCAGCAAATTTTGTAATTATTTTTTTTTATTAATTTTGTAATTATTTTTTCATTGAAGCCCTCGAAACCTAATTGTTTAACAACAAGTTTTTCTTGGTCACTCAATGTCTGAAATGGTGTTGCCAACAAGAAATCCACTTTGTTCATAGCGAATAAAAGCCACCACAACGCTACACTACAACACGCGGGATCGATTGAACGCGACGCCACGGAAGTAGCCCCGAATCAACATCCAAACCCATTGCACCCCTCCCTTCGCTCTTTCTGCTAGCACGTGACCTTCAATGTAGCGTATAGCGTAGACCACGCCTTCCTCTGCGATGAGCCCCGAGGTGATAACTGACATCAATGCCGCTAAGAGCGCTGTCGTATCAGTTGCTGCTGACGATAAACTTACGTCGGTAAAAATCGCCTTTTAAAAGATTGTGTGATAGTTATGTATTATGGTGATTGAAAATTACGTCAATACGTCCGATTTTCTTTAGGGGCTAAGCACCGGAAGCCCCAAGGGTCGAGACGCCACTGCTAACAACGTAGTAAATACGTCAATCCAATATCAATAAAAAAAAATAACACCCATGTACTCTTCATTGATTCCATGACAACAAATCTCCCCTAAATTTCAATATGTAATAAGGAAACCTCCAAGATTGCAGATGAAATGAAAAATCTTGAACAGAATTGCACGCCACACAGCTGCCAAGCAAATGACCTGTTATCGCTTCAACAAATAAACGAAAGGAGGGAGAAGTTCACTTTTAGGCGGCAAAGTTTTCATCAAAGGCGCGAAACAACAAACAGAAACTCTCCATAACAATGCTATCAAAAACAATGATGTTAGAATTGTTGTGTGACCGTGTATCTATCTGAGAAGTCAGTAAGGAAGACGTTAGTATGCGGTGCGAATGTTTCTGTGCTTGGTGAAGCTCGCGTTTTTCTTATTCAGTGCAATAATTCAAAACCGAGAGTTTGTGAACCCTGCGAAAAAGTGCATAGGTGAGACGGAGTTTAGCTTAGCATCAATATGGTGAGTTATGATTCCGTTTTCTTCTTAGTTTATATTGCATTCTATGTGTTTGTTTTTGTCACAGCTATGTTTCTAAACGAATCCTGAATTGTCGATCTGAAGGGCAAGCTGAACAATATGTATGTAAGTTGTATAAATTAAAGAATGAGGGGCCTCTTAAGGTTTTCTTCGGCTGTATTGCACTAGAGATTTTTGTCACTTTTCAGTGGCAGTGATAACCGTAAATCTTCTCAAATGATTGCATGATATAGGATATAAAATGGCGTTTTTCGAGGATTCGTAGCATCGAAATAGACAAAATAATAAGTTAACATTTGTCATTGTCCAAGTTTATTTTAAGTGGACTTTATGCTAATATAGATTAAAACTTGGCCTACAGTTTAAAGTGGAATTGATAGGACTGTGCAATGTCCTGGATCGGCGCGGCGATCGAATCTCGGACGAATTGGCGGAATAGTTAGCACAACGTGCTACGACGCCAGGGTTCCCGGGTTCAATCCCGGGTAAGACATGGAATATATTTGTGTTTGTCCTGATTGTGAAAGTAGAGAACAGTAAAAACGGATATGTGAGAAAAACAGAGAAAAGAATGATGGGGAAAAATTCCACTAGAAATTTTCCTTAAAAAAAGTGGGTTTGGCGTCGGACTGCCGTGCAGGAGCCCAGGTTCGATTCCCTGGGTGGGTGATTTCAAGTGGAAATTTTTCCAATATTGTCCTTGCATAAAACGGACTCTGGGGTTTATCCAACCTCTGTGAATGTATTTGATCTATTTTTTGTAGAACTTTCACTGATATACAGATTATCCAGTAATTTAATTAAAAATTAAAGTGTGTATACCTTAATTGTTATTAAGTCTAAAACAATATAGAGACACAGAACTTGCCTTTGACGCAGTTATATTGTAAATGTAATGTACAATTAATGTAAACTTGTGTATCATATATGTGTATTATGTAAATATCTTTTATATTCTTATACTGTAATATCTCTTGTACTATAGCTTATTTTATATTTTAATGTATCTGATATGAAAAACTACGTCAACAAATGAATAAAGATTATGATTATGGAATCTGCCTTGTGTTTTCTCTGGTTTCTATCTATCTTACACTAAAGGAGCTTTCAGACCTAGGGACAAGCAATATGTAGCAAGAAGCAGGTGCCTCTTGCCTCGCATGTCTGTACCCTCTGAAATAATAATTTATGACAGGAAATCGATAGAAGGTTGGGGTCACAAACAAGAAACTGATGTGTGTTTCTGTAGAAATTTTGTTCTCAAAAGATCTTTTCACAACAGACTTGAGGTCACCATTCGAAGCTTCCATTCCTTTTTTCTGTATGTGTAAGCTTATTATAAATGGAACTCTATTGCTAATATATATTTCCTTTCTCTTTTTTCTTCTATTCTAATGTGGTCACATTTGCACAATAAGTTAAAGTGAATAAAATATTAAATATTATTTATTATATCCATATTTCAAAAGTGCAAGGCCTCTTGAAGTGCAAGGCCCTGTGCAATGGCACATGTTACTTACCCCTAAGGGTGGCCTTGACACCAGGCTCCATACCCTGAAAGGCCCTGCACCTAAGGCCATTGTTTCTTTCTCCTCTGTTTTTGATATTCAGTTTCATGAGTTACAGAGTCATTTAACTTCAGTCATTCGGGCCTCCCCAGTGGTACAGTGGTAGCATCGTCACCTTGTAATCAAGAGGTCCTGGGTTCGATTTCTGGTGGAGGCACATAGTGGTTCGGATTTCACTTTAAACTGTAGCTCTAGTCCCAATTAGCCTTACTGTGCATAAAGTGGACTTAAAACAACAATTCAATCAATCAATCAATCAATGGAACTTCAGTGATTCATATATATTCAATGTCTAATCTAAACCTCTTTTCAAATAGCTTTCCACAAAATTCTAAATAAGTTACATCATTCTTCAGAAATATTTCGCAACCTGAGTGTTTTTGCTGATGGTGTAAAGCAAGCAAGCATTACTCTTGCATGCCATCTGTTTCCAAGTGGAACAAAATATTAATTGTTTGAGCAATATTATTCTCACAGTTAGATATAGATAAAACAATCTGACTGAATCTAAAATGTGTAAACATTCCAGGTCATTGTTTGGAAGTTTTCGTATCATGGGAAGTAATTTCTGTTAACTGTTTTATTTAAATCTCAGTAGTGATGGTAGCAGCTTTTGAGTAAGTGGTAAACTTGTGATCCCAAGTAACCACAACCCCTGAGCCAACTGCAATTTTATGTTGGAAAGGTTGGGTTTACGTTGGTTGGCAAATTGAAGTTGGTCTTATGTTGTGCCAACATTTGCCCAACCATGGAAAAGTGAGTTAAAATCAGTCTTAAAAACTACTTTCTTGTGTTAAGACAACTTCCAAGAGTATGTTGTAAATTCTAGGGTGTAAAATAAGTGACATGTAACAGTGTTCTTTTCAAATATTTCAGTCACAGCTCACAGCACATACTGCAAATATACTATTTTGTTAATGAAAGTAGAAGCTAATCTTAAACTTGTAGTCACTCACCAGTCCTTTGTCAGCCACCATGGATAAAAGATGTGTTGGGAATTGCTCATTTGTCTGTTTAGCTGTAGCAGAACAAGAACATTCTTACAGGTATTCTTGTGAAGGTGGTTAAACAATGTTATGTGCAGACTAAATTCCATGGAAGGTGGAAAACTAAGTAAACTCTAGAAGGTTTTTCACTCCCATTGGCAAGCTGAGATGAAGAAATGTTTTTAAGATGTCTTCTCTCGGAAGTTGATTTCATTTCACTTCATGAAGTAAGTGCAAAAGAACAAATAACCAATACAGAAGGATTGTTACAAAAATGTTAATTCAATGTTAAAAATGCTCATAAAAGAATAAAATAACCAGTGTGCACATGCTAAAAACTGCAAGAATATGTTTAACATACAAAAGTCTAAAACCAAGAAAGAAGCAAGCTGGCACCCAAGGTAGGAAAACATATCTAGGGTTACCAGATTGCTGTAAGGGAAATGTAGGACATTAAGTCAAAATGTAGGACACAAAGCATTCTCAATAAATAATACAAATTTCTATAGAACCCCTTAGAAAGTAGTTGAAAAATGACACTTTTCAGTTTAAAAAAAATGAATTCTTAATGAATTTTTAAATGCAAAATTTCAAAACTTGCAATCATATTAATCAATGCACCTCTTACTACATATTTAAGTGGTACTTCTCAGAGAAGACAATTTTAATCAAAATTTCAGGTTTAGTCAAACTATATTTATGTTAGAGTGGATAGTACCAAACATTTTACAGACTTAATGGAAAAATAATTTCTCTCGTGAGCCTGTTGTGCTGATGGTAATGAAAGTATTCTCTCAACATTTGAATTATGACCTGTAATGACAAACAAATATTCAGCAATTACCGTAATTTAAAATGGTTCCAGAAGTTTCATCTTGGGTAGATTTTTGTTCAATAACAGGGTGTCTACCAAAATAACACATCCAGAATTCTGGACTTTTCTAGACCTTTTTTCCGTTTTTCTTAATGTTTTTTTATTCGATCCATACTTAGGTAAAGTTGAAAATTAGTAATTAAGAATTTATTTAATGAAATCCCCTACCAAAGGGCCAGTTAAGATAAAATCTGAAGCTGAATTTAAGAAGAGAATTAGATCTGCTTTCTCGTATTAATTCATCCTGAACTGTGTTTGGCAGACAGGCGAGACTTTGGCGTCTGGACTGACAGCCAGTATAACGTTATGTGAGGCTTGTGTTGGTTGTCCCTATATGTTTGTGACTGTCCTTTCATCCACCTTATCTTACCACCATTCATCCTCATCTTCGCAATTAGCCAAAGGGACAGAAAAAAAGTGAAGTAAAATAAACTAAATCAACCAATCAGTCATTATTAGAGCCCGGAAGTTTGGCAAAATGCCTCTTTTTATCTACTGCATATATTGATAAAATTTTTCCGGATATACGTTTCTCATGTTGTTTCCAATGTTTTAGAAGCCTTTTCATTTTGCCTATTTTGCCTATTTGGGACCCCACTGCCTATTTTTAATTATAATGCCTTTTTTTTGCCTTTTTCAATTAAATTTGACCATTTTTTTTAAAAAAAAATGTGTATATAAATTATTTTTCTCCAAAAAAATGTTGTTGGCATTTATTTTTCTTTCGTTTATTATGTGAATAATTTTCGCCTTATTTAAGTAATATTGAACTCATGCATGTTTCAACATTGCTGAAGGAGAAAAGTGTGAGAAAAAAGTATTTCATGCTGAGTCAGGATAATTGCCTTTCGGTTAACATTTCCTTGTGCATGATTGACTGCTGAAGTGGACAGGTTGATTTCGAACACAAAGAAAATATTTCTGAAATCTCCCTCTCGAACCTGAAAATTTCAGGAAGTTGCATCTGAGCTTAGTTTACCTCCGCAACCAGTCTTGACCAGATGGGGAACCTGGATATCAGCAGCTATATATTATGCTAACAACCTTGAAAAAATCAGTGAGGTGATAGATGCTCTTCCAGAAATTGAAGCGGCTTCAATTCGTGAAGTGAAAAAACTCCTGTGCTATTCAAGTTTATTTTTGCACATTATGGTGCATTCCCAGAGACAATTACAATTACAGAACTTAAAAAAACACCTTGTAGCAACCATGAAAATGTACGAGGAATCTATGCAGCAGATGATGGAAGTGCCAGGAGAAAAGGGGTCAGCTGTTGCGGAAAAGTGGACTTGAAACAATTGAAAACAATTTGTGATATTCTAAAAGGTGAAAATGCTGTTACCGAAATGCATCCAGCTACATTAGCTTGTTTTATGTATGCTCCGATAACTTCTGTGGAAGTAGAAATATCATTTTCTATTATGAAAAACATTCTCTCTGACAGACTACTATCAATGAATGTTGAGTAATTAAAAAAAACACCTTGTAGTTATGTGCAATCAAGACGGAGAAAATTGAAATGCTCTTCCCAATGTAGATTTTAACATGTTGCCAGAAATTATAGATAAAAGTAAGCGACTTCCAAATGTGCCTTTTTTCGGTTTATTTTGCCTTTTTTTCATTTTTAGTGCCTATTTTCTACATTATAAATGCCTTTTTGCATGCCTATTTTAACAAAAATAAATGCCTGAACTTCCGGGCTCTAGTCATTATGATAGCAAAAATTCTTGACCACAAGAATAATTTATTGCCTTCTTGACCTACTTATTGATTTCTTTACTGTTTCTTGACTTCCATGACTTCCTTGACTGGCAGACACCCTGAATAACTTTGCTCTCTATACCCCTGCTTTACAATCAAATTATATTGAATATTGAATAAGAATGGACAACAACTTGTTCCATCAGTATAAACCATAAGACAAGAAATTCTGCTCAGGCATTGAACAGTGACATTATCAGAAAGTGGTCCCAAAACTTTGTTCATTAATTGCTGTCGTTTTCCCGTTTGTTTAATAGCAGGACAAACTTTTATTCTTTTTGAGCAATGACTGAATCAAAATAAATTTCACTATTGAGTTTGAAAGCGCAGTCCATAGACTTGTACCTTGCATGATTTTTTTCTGTTATATATTTTTCTCTTAATTAATATTATGTGAAGTTGAAAATGTAGGACATTTATGATATTTTTCAAATTCCTCCCGGACGCTGGACAAGGCTAAAATGTAGGACATGTCTGGGAAAAACCGAACGTCTGGTAACCCTAATCATATCCTATTCAATCTGCATATAAACACACTGAAGTTGCAAAGTAAAACAGTGCTCACCCACTATTCTGGCTACTTATTGTACAAGTATACCAAAGTTCTTTGATAGCAGGGTTGTTCCTAGCATGGAGTTTTCTCATGAATGTGGAATTTTGGAGCTAAAAAAATTATAGGAAAGTGAAAAAAGGGTGAAATCTCTAAAAATGTGCATCTCTTTCTTGACCAAGCTCAACAGTGTGTTGAGCTACCATAGTTTGTTGCTAAATAGAAGAAGACCAGCTCTTGCAACAGTTGAGTAAATGCTCTTTGGACCAGGAACATCACTGTTCCAATGAACATTTATAGATAACAAGCTAGAAGGGAGGCTGCCATGCTGATGAGCTATTATTGTTTTGTCCTTGAGGATTAATTTAAAATTTTGGGTGGATCAGCACTTAGGCTATTTTAACCCGTCACTTTATACGGGGTCCAGCCCCTTACCAGAACTAAAATAATGTAACTGTAATGTTGTGTCGTTACTAAAATATTAAAATATTCTGACTTCGGTTAAAAGCTGAGGCTGTAAATAGGCACTCAGCATACATAAGGACAAAACACAGGACAACACAGAGAATTATACTGGCCATAGGGCCAGACGCAAGGGTCTCGATAGTCTGCAAAATGCAGTCCAGGGTGTACTATGTGGAAGTGAGGTTGACAATTGGGTGTACTATGTGGAAGGATCACCCCTTACATATGAGGATAAGCTTCAAATGGTGAAGACAGGTAGGCCTCAGCCATCCTTTCCAGAACTTAGAATTCAGCATAAAAAACTAGAAATTCTTCCCTTAGTGTTGTTCTTTTAATGATACAACTTTATGCAAAGTACATAGGCTATTTGTAATAAAACATACTTCACTTCAAAATCCGAAAAAATGAAGGAGAAGGAGCCCCCCCTCCCTAGAACAAAACACTTTTGAGGTTTTGAAACCCTCAAATGAAGCTAAAGTGAATGCACCCACAAACACAAAATTAGACACACAGACACAATTTGTGGTTATATCCAGTGCTCGAAAAATTTACCTCAAAGCTAGGCGCCAGGAAACCACCTACTAGCAATTGTGCATACTACAGTATGTTTCAAAAGTCACGCAATCCAAACTTTAAAAATCTATATCAGAAATCGTTAAGAGATATTTTCACCAGGTTTTCTGCACTAAACTAATCCTGTAGGCTATCGCTGGGTTCATAAATTTATGTTAGCATTTATCTACATAAAAGCAATTACATTATTTTTTTTTTTAAAAAAGAACATTGTTAATTTGCTGAAAACATGTGAGAACTGATTTTCAACAATAAATACCAACACTTGAAAAATTTTAAGGGATCATTTGTTGGTGTTTCACTGGTTGTGAAACAGTTGCTTTGTGAGGTACAGCAGAAGCAGGGAATTTTTATTGGAAAACCACTTGCACATGAGTGTTAAAATGAGTAGTAAAATACTCTTCAGCAATGTACACACACTGCTGCAATGAATATGCCATGCTGAATCAATTAATAACACAGGCACAGTAGCTGCGAAAGTGAGTGAAGAGAATTCAATGTAACCAGGAGCAGCCTAGGATTCTCTCAAGAGTCCAATTTCGGCTCCAAATCTTGATTTACGATTTTTCACGTAAATGTATAGACACATCCTGCATGCGACTGTTGGCAATATTTTGACTTGCTATATACCGAGATATGTCCCAAAAATGGCACTTTTCACTCAACCCATAAAATCGCCAGTCAAAAATTCATCAAATGTTGCACATGACCAATATTGGTCGCAAATGACAGACTGACATGGCATCAGTCATCAAATATCTAATTATGAACCTTTGATAATTTCTTACATATTTTTCTTACTCAGAAGTTCATTTCTGGAAAAAATTGAATGCTGCTTTCCGTCAGTTATTAATTTATATAATTTTCTGTACGGAGTGAACTGATAATTTTAAGCATTGAAAAATATCTCAATGGATGAGGCTTTATAATGCATAGAACCCGGTGTACTTATCTCATACGGTTTTCATGATATACATTTCCAAAGTTTGGGTTGTCCGACTTTTAAAACACTCTGTATAAGATGCTGAGCATCACGGTATTCAAAACATCGCTAAATTATTTGAGAAAGCAGGAAATAGAAGACAAAGGGTAAGAAATTGTTACTGACTCTATGGAATGTTCACAACGTTGAAAAAAAAAAAATTGCTAACTGCAATTTGAACTTATAATCATCAAAATGTCATATATATTACAGCAAAAGATCACAGTCACCAGGCTGAAATTTTTAGTCGCCATGGCGGCCTGTCGACCGAGATTTTTCTAGCCCTGGTTATATCTAAAAAAAAAGTTTTATTACCATCTTGTATTTACATTGTTTATTTCTTCCATATTTCAGGATGAAGATTTAACAGAAGAGGAGGGACCAAACGTATCTTCAAAATGCCACAGGGGGTTTGTATAGGTTGTATTTTACTCTGGTACTTTCTTTATGAACATTAAATCTCCTATTAAGCAAATAAATTTTAAAAATTCTTCATACTTTATGGACCAGTTTCAAAATTGTATGGCTCTGTAATAATTGATGTAATGCACTAGAATTTGTTATAAAATTGGCAAGGACCAGAGCAAATGCAGTAGCCAAAGTATATTTTTGTTGTTTGCATTGAAATATTCATAAATTTGTATTTACATCTACTAAAACTAAACTAAACTCTCTAGCCTTCTTAAACCCGAAGGTTCATGGCTGCAGCAACACAGGCCTTCCATCTTTCCCTATCTTGAGCAAGTTCTATATACTCTTTTCCATCCCTACCGATTTCCCTTAGGTCCATCTCAACGTTGTCCCTCCATCTTCGTCTTGGCCTTCCTACAGGTCTCTTACCATCAGGTTTCCTAACAAGAATCCTGTAAACTCCTCTTTCCTCTCCCATTCGTGCCACATGGCCTGCCCACCTAAGTCTTCTTGATTTAATTATTCTAATAATATCTGGACATGAATACAAATTATGTAGTTCTAAATTATGTAACCTTCTCCACTCACCTGTCTCCTCATCCCTTTTAGGTCCAAAGATTTTCCTAAGGATCTTATTTTCAAATACTCTCAATTTGTGTTCCTCTTTCAATGTAAGGGACCAAGTTTCACATCCATATAATACTACAGGCAAAATTACTGTTTTGAATATTTTAACTTTTAGTTTCTTAGATATTAAACGAGAAGACAAAAGTTTATGAAGAGAGAAGTAACATGCATTTCCTGAATTAAGCCTACTTTTTATTTCCTCTTTAATATAATTTTCATTTTTTAATATTACTCCTAAGTATTTGAATTTGGAAACTGGTTCGAACGAGTTGTTATCAATAATTAGATTTTGATTATTACTTAACACTTGGTTTCGGCCTGTAAGCATATATTTAGTTTTCTCTTTGTTAACTTCCAAACCTATCTCTTTAGCAGTTTTGAAAAATATTTTAGCATTATTCTTAATTGTATTCACATCATCCCCCAGTAAGTCTACATCATCTGCATATGCTAACAACTGAGTCACACCATTTAATTTTAGTCCTTCTTTAGTTTCTTTTACCTTCCTAACAGCATATTCTAAGGCAAAATTAAAGAGCAATGGAGATAATGCATCTCCTTGTTTTAACCCATCATGAATTGTAAATTTGTCAGACATATTAATACCCACACGAATTTTACTTTCTGTTTCACTGGTGCATATTTTTATCATACTAACAAGCTTCTTAGGTATTCCAAACTCTACTAATATATTATATAATTTATCTCTTTTGACCGAATCATATGCTTTTTTGAAATCAATGAATAGCTGATGGACATTTTGATTATATTCCCACTTTTTTTCAAGTGTCTGTCTGATCTGAAAAATTTGATCTGTAGTTGATCTGTTACGTTTAAATCCACATTGATAATCACCTATAATTTCATTAGCATATGGGGTTAGTCTTGTTAAAAGAATGTTAGACAATATTTTGTATGTTGTTGAGAGTAGAGAAATTCGACGGTAATTACCGCAGTTCATTTTATCACCTTTTTTAAACACAGGAACAATTATGGATTCTTTCCACTGTTGAGGGATTTCTTCTTTATTCCATATTAAACAAATTAATTTATGAATTTGACATATTAATGAATTTCCACCATATTTAATTAACTCAGCTGGTATTAAATCAATGCCAGGTGCTTTGTTATTCTTTAGCCTTTTAATAGCATCTTTACCTTCAGTCAAGTTAGGTTCTGGAACTAAAGGTTCTGCTGTGTGTACTTCATTTACTTCTGATTTATCTCCTACATGGACATTTAAAAGGTCATTAAAGTAGTTCTTCCATCTATTTAGAATATCGCTTGGGTCAGCTAGAAAATCACCGTCTTTATCTTTTATCAAGTTTACTTTAGGTTGCCACCCCTTTCTAAACTCATTTACACCTTTATATAAATCTCTGATATTTTTATTTTTGCTGTTTGTTTCAATTTCGTTAATTTTGCTTTTCAGGTAATCTCTTTTTTTACTTCTAAACGTGCGGTTAACTTCTCGCTTTATTCTATTATAATTGTTTAGATTTGTATCATCAGAGTTATTTAACCACCTAAGTCTAGCCTGATTTCTTATTTCTATTAGATTATGACATTCATTATCAAACCATGGCTTACTTTTTCTTGGGTTATGGTATCCTATACTTTCTTTAGCTGCTGATTCTATTGCATTACGTATGTGCTCCCAATTCTTATTTACGTCTGTTTCATTTATATTTTCATCATCATTTAAATCCTGCAAAATATCAAATCTATTTGACAGTTTAATTTGGTAATCTTTCTTAATTCTTTCATCAGTAAACTTTCCTGTATCAAATTTTATAACTTTTAGATTTTGTTGCTTATGATTTATCACTGAGAGTCTTTCTCTTAATTTAGCAATTACTAAATAATGGTCACTGGCACAGTCAGCACCTCTATGTGTACGAACGTTAATTATACTAGTATGCCTTCTCTTATCAATGAGAATATGATCTATCTGATTATGAGTTTTACCATCTGGAGAAGACCAGGTATATTTATGGATATCTTTATGTTTAAAAGTGGTACTTTTCACAATTAAATTCTTTGAGGTTGCCAATCTGTGCATTACAGTCACCTAACAGAATTTTCATATCATACTGAGAAAATTTATCAAAGACCTGTTCTAACTATGCATAAAAATCATCTTTAGTATTATCATCTTTATCTTCCGTTGGTGCATGTATGTTTATTAAAATAATTTTACACCACCTACCCTGTAAAACTGCATATGATATCCTATCATTAATAAATTCTACTGTTTTAAGAGCAGAGATAATTCTATTATTTATGAAAAAGCCTGTTCCAAAATTATGATTTTCAGTACCACCATAGAAAAAAGTATAATTTTTAGTTTTACAATTCCCTTCTCCTGGCCACCTAACTTCCTGGACAGCTACTATATCTAATTTATACTTAACTATCTCATTAACTGTACACTGAAATGCCCCAGGCCGGTAAAGGCTCAGGACATTCCAGGTGCCTAATTTAATATCATTATTCCTAATGTAGATCTTATCCTTAGTCCAGGGACCTCCCAAAGTAGTCCCCACCCGGAGATCCGAACGGGGGACTATTTTACCTCCAGAATATTTTACCTTGGGAACATCCATGTATTTACATCTACATGATCAGAAATGTTTTTTTGAGGGCAGTGGTTAATTTAGAATAGATGGTATATTGATGATATATTGTATTGCATAATGATCAGTGCCGGATCTACAATCCGCAAAACCCCGCAGTGCAGGGGGGGAAGGCGTAGACAATTAAGCCTTTAGGGGGCCCTCAGCCATTGACATAATAGAGGGTTCGTATATGCGTATGTAAAAAATAAACTTAGTTACTCAGGGGTACAGGAAGTAATACAATATATACAGGTAAAGGTAAAGTTCCTTGTGCATATAGCACCGTGCCATGAAGCTACATTTAGGGTATGTGGGCCTCACATATTTTCGATGTCGGCCATCTTGGAGGTGCTGTGATCAGCACCACACTGTGGTTGCCTTATCTCCACCATTTACTATCTGATTTGAGGCTTGATGGAGCGTAGAACCGCTTTATGCGGGGACAAAGTCAGAAAAATTCCAACCTTAGATCACCCACCCCAGGTTTCAAGCATGGCAGTCAGACTAGAATCAAATCAATCTAGATTTTCACGAGAAATTCAGTGGTGAAGGTTTCTTCAACCTACCTTTAATCAGGAAAAAGTCACATCTGTATGATTGTAACAAATATATCATTCTCCAGGTGTGAGAAAACAGTGTGACACACACACACACACACACACACATATATATATATACAGGGTGATTAAAAAAGGACTTTACAACTTTGAAAGCATATTGAAATGTATTCAGATAACCTACAGAGTCGGTTGAGGTGCCATTGTAAAGCAAAACACATCAAGTTTTGACTCACGTAGTCCATTAGTACCGAACTCATCCACCAGTAGCGCTGTCAGCATTGTTCTTGAAAATGGCTGTGTGTTTTGGTTTCACGAGACGCAATCAACAACTGCAGTGCAACGTAGGTTTCGTACGGAGCTCTAGTTCCTCAGTTCGACGAGGATGACCAAGATAGATGCCTTTACTATCAGCAAGATGGAACACCACCTCACTCACTAGCATGTAGAAGCCCGAGATTTTCTTAATACCTGATTCCCAGGTCGGTGGATTAGTCGTGCAGGTCCAATTGCATGGCCACCTCACTCTCCAGAGTTGACCCCGTTAGATTTTTTCTTGTGGGGTTTCATTAAAGATCGGGTTTTTGTGAAAGTCTGGAATGAAATTGACTTCAGGTGGGATATATGCCACATTACAAATGGTAGCCACATTGACCCAACATGAATGTTGTATGACAAACTTGATGTGTCTTGCTTTGCAATGGCATCTCAACCGACTCTGTAAGTTATCTGAATAAATTTCTATATACTGTCAACGTTGTAAAGTCCTTTTTGAATGACCCTGTATATATATATTATATTATATAAAGACAACCTGGCCCTTTAAATTCTTAGTTTTAATATTTAGTGGTTCGAATTAGCCAATATGGCAGAAAGCAAAGTAAAATGAAGCAAATCAATCAATTAATATTTGGTGGTGATTGTGTGGTAAGAAAGAATTTTTTGTCCAAGCTGTAGCAATATTTCTATCATTCTCTTTCCAGGTTGCCACCTGTCATCAAGACAAGACAATGTATTCCTCGAAAATGTAAGAATGTGCAAAGAAAGAGGTCATTCGAGCAACAATGCCATTGTAACAAAAATTTTGTTACAAAGAAGGCATGTAATCGTAGTTTAAGTGAAGCAGTTACATCCCATGATGCACTTATCTCCTCTCCTTCTGATAAGCTTCAAGGATTTCCACAGGAAACTACTGAGGGTCACTCATCCAATATAGCTGGTGTTGAGTGCAGTCTAGGATCGCAACAGGTTTTGCAGTACAATCTATTTGGAAAGAATTTTGTTCAAGGTATTTCCTCTACCGAAGATATTCAGAAAGGATTAGAAGATGCTGCCAAGCTTACAGATCGACTTCGACAGATGAGAGACAAAGAGGATGGGGTAGAAATTGAGAAGCATGTAATCATTAAGAAAGAGATCCAGGAAGAAGATAATTGTAGCATTCCTGAAACTTCTCAACAATTATATAATATCCCAAGTACTGACAGTTTACAGAGGATAAAAGTTAAAGACATAAGAACATTAACAAATGTAGAATATCTTGCAGAATCCTGCACTGAAATAACACCTGTGCTCACTCCAACCTCAATTTCACAGCCCGTTGCAGAGATTACTGGTGTGTCTGCACCAAATCAGCCAGCCTCTACCAAGGAAACTTCAGTTATCCAGACAGCAGAAAGACAAGATGCGTTACTAAATTCACAAAACCATGAACAGTTGGTCAGGCAACCTCCATCTGCTACCAGCACACAATTACCTCAACGAGATATCCAGGTGTCTCCCTCTAGTTCCTTAACTACCACAATACAACCACCTCAACACAACATTCAGGTGCTTCCATTGAATGTTAATCACAGCCATCCAGGGCAACCTGCTCATGTACATCCTACTTATGAAGGAATAGGACCTTCAAGTGCAACTATGAACCAAGCCATTTATGCAGAGACAAATAATATACCATCTTCCTTCCCAGCTGCACAGCAATTTAAGAATAAAAGTTTGCAAAACGCTCATCAACAACAACATACTCGATCTGCTTTCCTTCCAGCCTCCTCCAATCAACATTATCATTCAGCTCAAATGCATAATAGGTGGCCAACAACAGATCAGCAGTTCCAATCATATCCACTGGATCAACAATTCAGATATCAAAACCCCATATATTACACAAATTCAGCTTTCCCACAAAATTATCAACCGACATATCATAATTCAATGTTGCAACCCTATCCTACATATCCCAATCAGAGGCCATCAATTCTCCAGTTGTATCCACAACAAGTGAGGAGATGTGAATATCCATCTTGGAGACCCATGTCTTCATTCCATGGAAATTTGTTGACTGATCATACTGAGGAACCACCATTGTTCAATTCTTATCATTATCTAAATCATCCGCAAATTGCACGAGGCCTACTGCAACAGAGATATCACTTGTTGCCTGGAATGCAAGGAGATAATTCATTACAACAGGGATCTTCAGGTATGCCAGAAACAATACCTCCTTATCTCATAGGAGACTGTAATCAGAGTCTCGTGGGGCAGGTGGGAGACCACTCACCGATGCAGAATCCACAGAAACTTCAACCATTTCCAGAGACTCGACAGAATCAGCAATTCAATCTTTCTTCTCTGAGTACCAGAATACAGTCTTGCCAAAGAACCAACCTAGCAGGTGGCCAAGGCATGAAATCACTTGCTGCCCAACAAGAGGTGTCATCGTCAATCAGCGAAAATCAGCCTTCATATCAGGAACAAGATCAAAGTGACCAAACAGCAGTGCCTTGTGTCTCAAATCTGCAGGAGACTGTTCAAGGGCAACCATCAATAGTGCCTCCAGTACACACAGCAGTGTTGATTGAAGAAGAACCAGTTCTCCATCAAGAAGTTGAAATGTCCCAAGGTTATGAAAAGGTATTATCTGTTTTTCTTGTAACCAGTACATTTGTTGCAGGGGGTGGTTTTACATAAAAACTGCATAATCATAAAAATGATTTCAGAACGTAAAGAACAGAGAAATTAGATATTGCTAGCATGAATTAGGCCACCCAGCATCCTCTCATGGATGGCCGTACAGGGTAGCTAGGTGGGTTGAAGCCCATCCAAAAAGAATCTTAGTCCCCTTGTAGTCCCCCCACCAGATTTTTATAGAACCAGAAGTTTTCTCACATAATATTTTCCATTATAAAACTTCCATTGGGACAAGACCACAACAATATTCAAGCACATATCCTACTTTAGTAAGAACACAAGATTACTTTTTTATGGTGTGTTCTAAAATCGTAAGAAGGCTGGGGGGAAGGGGGGGGGGTCCAGAGGATCTGACTTGATCAACAATGGCCACTTATCATTTGATAGTAAGTAACAGGCCAATCATAAGTCGACAAATTTGCTACTCTGCTGTCTACATGGTAGGTGATGTATTCAGCTGTGAGATCGTTTTTGTGTAGTTGGAGGCTCAAACGGTGATGAAGAATATGTGCATATACAGTTCCCCTATAAATTAAATCACTATTTTTAGGAGTAGGTCTGACATATGTGAAAAATGATTTTTTGTAAGTAGGAGGACGATATGGGGTTAGGTCCCCACACATTCTCTTGAGGTTTCAGCCTGTGTATGGGACCAATGGCCACCACCCACCATCATGAGGAAATTGGGTAGGTACGAATGAATAGCGTAACCCGGTCATGAAAACCTACAACAACAACTAGAGGTTCATTGTGCTAAACACACGTAACTAGTTGGATGACCTCCGACCTTGGGTGAGTGAGTGAGGAGGATCACGTGGGAGTGAGGCTGGCAGTCGGTAGGTAGGCTCGGGCCCTCAGTGGGCTGTTGTTCCATGGGTTATTACAAACTAGGGCCTAATTTGCCATATGACATTACATGTTGTGGTCATGTTTATTTAAACCCCAGCCGGAGCTTCAAATAGTACTAGACAAGCTATTTTTGAAAATCTGCTATGATATTACAATTCATGAAAAATTACATCTGCTTTAGAGTTTCTTTTAGATAATTCACATAAATCTTCATGTAGTTTGCTTTATCTGTTATCTAGATACTGTATTTGCAATAGTTTGTGATTGCATAAACCTATTTCCCATCATTACAGAGTGATTCAAAAGTCCCCGAACTCTGATTTCAATTTTTTAAATGAAAATAGTGAAGGAGAATTGTATTAAATACTTTCATAATGTGACCCATAACTTTATTGAAATTTGTGCTTACATATAACCAGACAATATTTACAGAAGATGCCCGAAATGTCCTCCATTTTCACGAATACACAAATTCACGCGATGACACATTTTGGAAGTTAATTTTTTTTAATGTGTTGCTTGGGATGTTCCTCCCTCGCTGCTCTGATTATGTTATTCTGCAGTTCTGACTGTTAACATACCCGTCCAAATGAAACCAGGCTTCACTGAAGAAAGTATTGTTAAGCTGGTTAATCACATTGTTCCATGTGATTCTCTTGAACCATTGGCAGTAGTCAATACACTTTGCAAATCCAAATGACGTAGCTCTTATACTACATGAACCCTGTATGAGTGCAACTTCAGATCTTAGTGTATCCCTCTGATAGGAAGAAAAAGATGTTCCTACCTTCTGTGACAACCACCGCAGTAACATTCGAGGAGACAGCTGAAGACTAAGCTGTAAACTTCATCCATCAAAGCAGGCGTCAAAATGCATGGTTAGCCACTTCTAGCCTTATCTTGAACATGCTAGCGAAACCACTTCACTAGATCATAAACTGTTGTTTTCCCTGGTAGAGGAACATCAGGAAACCTCTGATGAAACATCTGGATGGAACATTCATATGATCTTACAGCAAAGTAAGCTTCCAACATAGCAACTATCTGATCTTGCGTGAGACTCATAGTGCACGGGATTTTACTTCTTGCCAACTCCTGCATGCACATGCTGTCACTTGCAGCTATCCCCTGGTGCAGCACCTTTATAAGGTCACGGACATATCACCACAAGCAACAATACTTGGAAATATTTTCTAGTTTTACAACAATGAATTTTTAAAAAGAGACTCCGGGGACTTTTGAATCGCACTGTATATATAGACATCAGCGAAAGCAAGCCACACAAGCATTCATGTGAATGGTCTAGAAGGAATTCTAAGCAGATATAATATTTCCGAATTTGGATTCTCATAGCTGTTATTTGAAAGCAAATGAATTTTCAAAAACAGCTTGGCTGGCAAAGATCCAGCTGAGACTTAACTTCCATTTTGTCCATCATTATGTTGATTGGAAAAGTGCTTGCAATCCACCTTCTTTAATGTAATGATGTTTTAAGACTCTTGGAAGATGAGTGGAGGGTCTGGGGGAGAAGTTCAATAGCACTGCTAATCTGGTTTTGGCCAAGTTCATCTCAGTATTGCCACTTCATCTTCATCATGGCATTACTAGGGATAGGACAGATTAATCAGTGCTCTATTGGTATCAGCTGATATAGGCATATCAGTGTATCAGTAAAATTTCCATTTTTTTTAACGATCCGATATATCAATAAATATCTTATAATTTGGTGCAAAAGTCTGCCATTTTATGATAATTTTTATGGATAATCCCTATGCCCTATTCTTTAAAAAATTAAAGGTCTATTTGTGTAAATATGCAACTTCTTTTGCATTTAAAACACACATTTATTAAGGAGGTTAATGATCCATTCAGGTTCTTCCAGAACTATTTGGATTTTTATATCAGATTGGTAGAATATCCGTTATTGGTGTTGGTAAATTTTATATCGGTACTTTATCGGTATCGGCCCATCCCTATATTTTACCATAAGACTACCCAGTAAGAATTCTGTAAATTCTTCTGTCCACCCCTACATGGAATAAGAAAACATATTTTTTAAAAAATTTCATGTGAATTTACATAATTGATGATTACTTAATAAGCTCGTGTTATTTTGAAGATGTTACGCTTCCACGAAATACATCTAGAGACAGTGGTTATACGAGTCCACCCTCTCAGGTATGTGTTAACATAGAACACGAAGCAGTGTAATTTCTGTAGAGTGACATGGAGTAAACAGGTAAAAATGTCCAGATTTGGGTGTTGACAGAATCATATTCATAAAGGGTAATATATCTATAAAAGATATTGAAAGCGAATATTTTATAAAACATAGTAGTGGTAAAAAAAAGTTAAAATATTCTTTAAATGTATTATTCTATCATTGTATATATCTTTATTGTACAGTCTTTCCTTATTGTATTATGATTTTTTTTTTAAAAAATTGTGATTGTTCATTATATCTGTGTCAAGGCTTGATAAGAATTGCCCATGAGGCCGAGAAAAGTCTGATTAAAGAAAGGCCCATTCTCTTCTATTCTGTGATTGACCAACCTTTCCTGCAGGATATATTCAAACTGCAGCGTCTTCCAAAATAAAATTGGGTATGGTAGTGCATGTCATGTGTGAATTGTATTTTCTTTGGTGAGTGTCCCTGCTTCCACACACCAGACACTAAGCTTCTTTGAAATACTTGCAACCAGTGGCAAATTAGTTCAAGATAGTATAATAATTCACACATAAATATTGTAAGTTTTTAATGGTAGCATTTCATTTTGGCTTTGTAGGACTGATATTGGGTTTATTTATTTTCATAATTAGCATTAATTTGTTATTTTTCTTACAGAATAACGGACCATGCTGTTTCATGTGCCATAACAGAGCCATCTTGTTTTGCCCTTGTTTGGGTCCTTGTTATTGTTCAAAAGAATGTCAGGTGAGTTCATGACCACTATTGTACAGACTATATTTTAAAAATGAGACATGCACTTTATATATTCTATCCAAGTGCGATTGGAAAGTTGAGTGTGTTTTAATTGTTGCTTCTTGTACGAGGCACATGTAAAAAAAAAGGGCCATTATTTTTTAAAAAAACAAGAAAATGAAAGGAGAAGAAATGTATTGTGATTGATAAACAAGTACATACCTTGGCTATTTTTCGACATTGTCACCATTAACCTCCAGACATTTCTGATAGTGTGGCACAAGCTTCCGTATACCCTCTGTGTAAAAATCTGCCACCTATGCAGCCAGTCCAGAACTGATGTCTTCAGCACGTCACTGTCGTTGAAAAGCTTCGACGCAAGCCACTTTTTCATGGGAAGAAAAAGAAAGAAATCGCTGGGGGCAAGGTCGGGGCTGTAAGGGAATGGTTGAATAGTTCCCATCGAAATCTTTCAATTGTCTCAACAGTACGAGCAGCTGTGTGTGGGCGGGCATTCTCATGGATCAGAAAAATTCCAGAGGGTAGCATTCCTCTCCACCGAATTTGGATGGCACGTAGCAGATTATTCAGTGTTTTGCAATACACCTCTGCTGTAATTGTTTGTCCTGGTTCAAAGAATTCCACAAAGATCACACCCTTTTCGTCCCAAAACACTGTTGCCATGATTTTGTGAACTGATGGTGTTTGTTTGAATTTCTTCGCTTTAGAAGAACCAGAGTGCTGCCATTGCATTGACTGCTGCTTCGACTCCCCAGTGGCATACGATATCCACGTTTCATCCCCCATCACTATGTGCAAGAAGAGGTCATCCCCATCCTCCCCCCAGCGGGCCAAAAAATCACGTGTAGCTGTCCTTCTTTGCTCTTTGTGAGCGTCTGTCAGCATTTTTGGTACCCACCTCGCACACAGTTTGTGATACCCCAGGTTGTCAGTCACAATTCGATGCACTGTTTTTGCAAACACTTCTGGAAACTCTTTGGAGAGTTCAGATATTGTGAACTGGCGATTGGAACGCACTTTCTCGTTAACGCGTTCCACCAGATAATCCGTCTGATCACACGCCTTCCGCTATACTCATCATCATGGACATTTGAATGCCCTTCCCAAAACTCTCTTCAGCATTGCCTGACCTTCCCTTCACTCATCACTGTCGGTCCATAAATGGCACACAATTCCCGATGGATTTCAGCTGCATTCTGTCCTTTGGCGTTCAGAAATCGTATGACAGATCTCACTTCACATTTGGCAGGATTTTGTATTACGGCAGCCATTTCATCTTACTGCTACTCGCACATACGCAACCCCACTCTGACGAATCTATCTCTGTTGCAAGCACAGAATACTAGGGCATGCTCCTGCGCATGCTCAACTTCATCAGTGTTGCCAACCCCATGTAAAAAATTATCGGCTCTTTTTTTTTTTTACATGCGCCTCGTATTATGGCAGAAGAAGAATTACAAAATGTATACTTTTATAGCTTATTGCAGTGGTTCCCAAAGTGTGTGCTGCTAGCTGCTAGCTTACAGGAGTGCTGCAAAATGTTCCAATATTTTCACTGAAATGACACTTACATGTTAGTCTACACATTGTTTTTAGAATCGTACCATCTCATACCATGTGCTATGGTGCATACACACTTTGGGAACCACTGCCATGATGTATTTAATTATGACAGAGTGTCTACTACTATCCTATTACTGAAAGGAGAGCAACAAGATTATGCAACAACAAAGCAAGCAAGCTTTTAAAATATGTCTTGTAAACAAAATGCATGATTAACAAAAAGGATTCATGTATTTGGCAATGATGGATTCATGGTTAGATGTTTTTGTTCATTTTCTCTCCCCTGTTTATGCAGATGTGCTATGTCTCTGCCACTTTTCTATTTCATTTTACCTCTTCTCATTTGTTCTTTCTTAATCCTGTGCCAATGGGTCAACATGAGCTCACTCAATGCTCTTCTTGAATCTTCCTCTTTAATGTCTCTCCCATGTTCTTTAATTCTCTCGTTGATGCTTCTCCCTGTCTCTCCTATGTATTTGCTTGTACATCCACCACATTCTACTTCATATACCTCTGTCATTGCCAATTCATCACTCTCCTTCTCTCCTTTGTATTCATTAAACCATTTCTTGATGCTCTTTGGTGGTCTGAAGGCTGCTCTTAGTTCATACTTTGCATAGATGTTTCTTATCTTTTTCTCCATCTTTCTTCTGAATGGCACACTCACATACTTCTTCTCTTTTTATACTGCACATTCTTAGCCTCTTCTTATTTCTCCTTATTGTTCACTTCTTTTTGCATTTTCTTCTCTGCTCTTCTTATGACGTGAATTACTTCCTCTGCTTTGTATCCATTTACCTGTGCTGCCTCCATTATCGACCTACATTGTCACAGCTTTTTAGCTTTAGCTTTACTGAACACTTTACTTAATCTTCCCCATAAATTCGTCCTTTTCTCTATCTAATGGGCTAAAGTGACTTGGAACCAGCTAAAGTAAATGAATTACTAAGGAAATATTTTCTGTGTGATCTTTATAGCAAAAAGCACAGAAACAATAGAAAAAAACATTTGGATGATTGAACAAAGGTCATAGGCTCATTCCATGCCAAATCAACTGGGGTCTGAACCTTGGCATCTCAGATATTGATAATTTTTGGTGTAGTGGTAGTACCAGTAAAGTTGACGAAAACTGCCGAATTTCAGATTTTTTCGGGTATAAGTTTTTGAGTTATTGACTTTCAAAAAATAGAAAATCCCAATTTTTTTTTTGGACGATATAATGAAATCTTTGAACAATTATAGATTTAAAACTATTTGACCTAGATAGCTCAAATTGGTACCATTCTCTTCTGCTTTTAATTAACTTTAATTTGAAATGCAACATGACTATGATATTTGAATATTACAATTTTTAAAAAACTTGAAGAAATGTGTTTTTGAAAATCTCAAAAACATCATTTTTAATTTTTTTGAAAAAAATATATGTTTTGAAGACATCAGTTGACCATTTGTGTGCAAAATTTCATAATGGGACGGCAGTGGGTTCATATGAAAATTATTTTTTTGTATTGAAATGTGTGCGAAATTCGTTCACTTCCATATTAAGACCCTAACTATATGCTGAGTGGTTGGTGTTGAAGTCTTCATATTAGTCTATTTTATAATTTTTGGAGTACAATTAACATGAAAATACCTAAAATTTATCACTTTTAATATCAGGTAAGCAAATTGAAAATGTACGAGGAGAAGTCATTAAATAACAGGAATTTTATTCTAAACTTCATGGAGGTTTATGCACAACAAAAAGTTGTGTTTCAACACTCAAAAATATTCCTTAGCAACACGCCATAAAGGTGCTGTGACGATCGAGCAGTATGCACCTGCGTAGTAGCGCATACAACATGGTCACTACACTGTTGACTTGCACCGTAGAAGAGCAACACAGTGTTATTCTTTTTTTGTGGTCTGAGGGAGTGAAACCTTCTTATACCTACAGTAGAATGAAGGTTCAGTACGGAGAAAACTGTTTGTCAGATTGTCAGGGGAGAGTGTATGAATGGGTGGGAAGTACTGAAGAATGTACTTGATGAAAGTACATTTGGAGAAAGAGAAATCTCATTTCATCTCACTGTATTATTGTATTGATGGGTATGGAACAGACCCACTGAAAATCACTGTATTAGAAGAATACAAACTTCCGCGGCACCAATGTTATTTGCTCCCCTCTTTTATTCCCCCTAATTTACATATGAAGATGGGCCTCCCCGATGACGCAGTGGTAGCGTTGTCGCCTTGTAATCAAGGGGTCCCGGGTTCGATACCCGGTGGAGGCACAAGTGGTTCGGATCCCACTTTAAACTGTAGGTCCAGTCCCGATTAGCCTTACTGTGCATAAAGTGGACTTGAAACAACAAATCAATCAATTAATACATACATATGAACATGGTTTCATACAGCAGACTCAAAACAACTGCACATAATTTATTCATTTCCAACAGTGATGGCCATTAGGGGGTGGTAGTGTCTCCCTCAATTTTTGCCCCTAAATCAGCGGCGAAGATATAATACAAGCAATGCAAGCACTGCTTGCACTATTAAAATTTTATTGAATGTACTTAATGTTTTAGCCTTATTTAGTTTCCATCGCAATCTATTTCACAAGATTTTACGGCCTCAAACTCCTTCAGCAGCCTCTTGCAAGCAGCAGACTCTTTGCTTGCGCCGCTGACATGGGGAAGCTATGCACCCAAAGGATCACATGGCGAAGCGTGAAATCTTGTTGGGGAAACGGGCCTCAACCCTCACAGAAAAGCTGAGCTTCTTAGTGCTTCTCGGAAAGCAAAAGGAAACATTGCCAGCAGACCAATAACCAATGTGTGTCTTCATGAGCACATAAAGAAGATCACAAGGATACTGATAATTAATAATCGTAAAATAACGGAAAGAAACCATTATCATTACTCTACATTCCATGTAGGTCACCTAAATTACAAATTATTTTGTATTTCGTGAATTTTAAAACGTGTCAAAAATTTGACATTAGGGGTTGAGGCAAAAGGTGGAAAGGCCGAGCGCTTGTGTTTCCGGGAAGAGGAATGTCTGCACCCTGCGTCCAGCTCGAATTACATCACCAGTGTTGAGAGCTACAGTGTTGGCAACTGTCAAGTTATTTACACGGTAATTCAAGTGAAATGTTTAACAAATTTTACAAGTTAATTCAATTAATTGATGGCTTTTGAATAGAAATTGGGGTGGAAAAAAAGTATCTGAAAAAGGGACTATCTTCTGATATTTGTAAACATCACAATCTAAATCGTATACATTGTGCACATTAAGAACAAAGATACATTTTGTATTATTATGGCACTTTATTACATAAACATTGTATACATACTCTTTCTAACTAATATATCTTCTTTACCGTGAGTGATAAAATTAAAGAAATAGGTTGGTATCACTTTCTGTTGTTTCAGAGCTTTTCAAAATTTTCTTGTTTGGATGCTTTGTAGTAGGGGAAAGAATCTGTGAGGAAGTGAGTGTTTGTTTGCTGGTGTTTGTGTTCTGAATTAATAGAAACGAACATGAATTTGGGAGCGGTTGATACAGCAAAGTGCAGGTGCTTTACTGTTTGTTTGAGTTGGGTTATTAAGTTCACTTTTTGCACAGGTAGGTTAATCAGGACTGTGCCTACAGTTTAATGTGAGATCCAAACTTCGGTTGTATGTGCCTCAACCAGGTATTGAATCCGGGATCCCTTGACTACAAGGTGACATTACCACTACGTCATCGGGGAACCCAAAGAGACGAGTGTATTATTTAGCAATTTATATCTGCTTCGTTTAGCTCGAGGGAGAAAAGCGTAGAAATGAAAATCGTGGAAGCGACGAGACCAACATCCAATTTAACTGACATTAAACAATTATTTCATGGAGGCTTTGTGCGACACTTACAGGAGTTTGGAAATTATTGTGGTGAGTACATCGTCCATGCATGTGTTTCTCTTGGATGGAGATTTTAATGTTTATGTCCCCTGAGTCAGAAGCGCCACCTTAATATGAATTGGGGGGGGGGGGGGCAAATTTGAATCAACAATTATGTATATAAATATCTATCTCTAATCACTTGCCTCCTTCGTCAGTCCACGTTTCGCTATTGCCCTAGGAAGAAAAAGTAAACTGTCCTTACCCCTTCCACTTTTGTCACCCAATCGCTGCTACTGATTTCTAATGTAGGAGCAACTTATCTTGCAAACACATAGGTAACAAAACTAATGAATAAACTGTATGTGAGTGTGAATAACAAGAAATTTGCTAGAGAACAAAGTTGGATAGTTCAATTCCATAGGAAATAATGCACCTTCTGTAGTTGCTTGAAACTTACGTCGGCTTGAAAATACTTAATTATGTAAAGAGCATAATATCGTTTAATAATGGTGATAAGATTCCTCTGCACTAAATTCCTAAGCAAGAGAATTAGAGGGGACAACTGCCCACTCTTGCTCCCCCCGAACGCATGCCTATGGATTTCAGAAGGTTTCACTCCCTCTGACCACAAAAACCGAATAACCCTTTGTTGCTCTTCTACGGTGCAAGTCAACAGTGTAGCGAGAATACTGCTCAATCGTCAATACACCTTTATGGCATGTTGCTAAGGAGCATTTTTGAGTGCCGAAACACAAATTTTCGTTGTACATAAATCTTCATGAAGTTTAGAATAAGTTTCCTGTTATTTAATGACTTCCCCTCGTACATTTACAAATTTCCTTACCTGATATTAAAAGTGATAAATTTTAGGTATTTTCATGTTATTTGTACTCCACAAATTATAAAATAGACTAATATGAAGACTTCAACATCAACCACTCAGCATATAGTTAGGGTCTTAACATGCAAGTCAACAAATTTAGCAAATTTCGCACACATTACAATACAAAAAAAATAATTTCCATACGAACCCTTTGCCATCCCATTATGAAATTTTGCACACAAATATTTAAGCCTTGATGAAAGTTCATTTGGAGAAAGAGAAATTTCATTTCATCTCACTGTATTATTGTATTGATGGGTATGGAATTCAAAATTACAAAATTCAAATACGACAGTCATGTTGCATTTCAAATTAAAGTTCATTAAAAGCAGAAGAGAATGACACCAATTTGAGCTCTCTTCTCTAGGTCAAATAGTTTTTGATCTACAGCTGTTTAAAGATTTCAGTATACCATCAAATTTTGGGAGTTTCACTTTTTTAAAAGTGAATATCTCAAAAACTAAAACCCCCCCAAAAATTGAAATTTGGCAGTTTTTGTCCTCTTGATAGGTACAATGTATAAACAAAAAATATAAAAAATCTGAATCCTTAAGGTTCAAAAATAATTTTTATCGGTTGATTTGACATGGAATGAGCCCATGAAAGAATAAAGTACACAAAAGAGGAAATGGACAATGGATGGATTAATTACTTGGATATAGTAAAAGGGAAAGGATTGAAACCAGGGTGTACACAAAGAGTTAACGGAAAGAAGTATATCCACAAGGAACAAATAAATGTAAACACATTCAGGTAAGATGGTTGATAAGTTGATTACATTTCAGAAATTTGCCATCAAATTTTGGGGGAGGGGCTTCTTGAAAATAACATAATCTTCAAGGCTTGAATTACTCCATTTTCTACCCAATTAGCACATACATTGGCTAACAAACATGATAGATTTGACATACTAAGCTAGAATATATTAGACAAGAGAAAATAACATTATTTAGAAATTAAAATAAAGAATGGAATTTGTAGATATATATACATAGAAAAGGAAGAGATGTACAATGTCATTAAAGTATTACATAGATGAAAATTATTTTCTTCCAACAGGAAGATTCAACAATGCATGTCAGCTTTCTGACACATTTGACACTTCCAAAAACATCTGGTAAAATAATGATTCTTGTACTGCACCTATTCTTGCGACATATTAGTTGTTTGCTCTCATTGTGATTTTTTGTGTAGTTAGTTGCCCCCCAACAAAATTTCACCTCAGATAACGAAAGCTTGAGTTTCTAGATCAACACTGTATGCACCACAAAATATTTTGCCATGATCAATATCTGTCGATAACTTGGCAAAGTTTTGGAAGAGGCTTAGATCCAGTAAGCCCATACCTAGCTACTGCAATGCAGTGGACATTTGCATAGACACACATATATATTCTATTAAGTTAACAGGTTAATAGAACACAAACAATATTCGAAATACATAATTATTTCAAGAGTTAAAACACTGTTTATATTTTGCAGTTATAACATTGCTTAATAACCACACTCTCAATTGAATTCTAGATTGCTCACTGGATTGAAGAACATATGGAAGTATGCCCAAAGTACCCTGACAACGAACTAAATATACAATAAAGAAGTAGTGTTTGAAATGCTGGGATTGCTAGTCGAAAGTATAAGATATATTAATTTATATTTTGTTTCTATTATACTTGTACATCTCAGGGAAAGAAGCTCTTTATGTGTGATGTTTTCCATAAATCTGAGAAAGATTATATTTTTTAAATGGATTTATTTTCAAATGGATCGGGATGTTTTTTACATCAAGATGTTTGATGTGAAAATAATGATAGTATGTATTTATTCTTCTTGGTATTATTATAACAGGTACATTTCCTTGTGACATAATTTTACAATATCCTTTTCTTTTGTTCGATACACTGTTCATTAGAATTGTTTAAATTTAGAGTGAATAAATACTCTCCGTAATTTGAAATATTTTTGTAAAATGAGTATTGACAGTTGGTTAAATATCAGGAAATAATAGGAGTATTAACCAATCTTTATGTTCGTAATCTTGTTTTATAGCAATGTATTTTAATAAAATCCCATTCAAACTTGATATTTTCATTTCATTCATCTCTTGTTTCATAATATAGATAAAAGGTAAAGTGCTCCCTTGTGCTATGCACCAGGCCATGAAGGCGTAATAGGGGGTGTGGGGTCAGGCCCCCACACTTTCTTGATCATGGCCGAAGGTGGGGGTGATGTGATCAGCACCATGCCCCTGACTGCCTTTACCCCACAGAGTTTCCTCCAGGTACCCACTTTATACGACGCTGGGTGGGCACTGGAGCTGCTTGAATAGGGGGAAAAAATCCCAGATCTCCCCTGCTGGGGATCGAACCTGGGTCTCTCGCATGGTAGTCAGACGTCATAATTAGACCTCGGATTTTTAGGTTCTAAAAAGTGTGTGATTTTAGGTTCCTAAAATAGGCTCTAAAAATCCTAAAATAGGTCCTAAAAATAAAATCCTGAAGTAGGTTCAAAAAAACTTAAAACAGTTCAAAATTTCTGAAGAATGCTGATTAGGTATGAAAATGGGACATCTATATCCTGAAATATACACTATCTTGCATAACGAAAATGGCAGAACATACCATTGAAAATTTGTTATTAAAATCCACTCTCCGCCGCACTGGCGGTGATTAAGGGAGCAGTTGCCCTCACTTTTTGCCACTATTGCTCCAGCACTACTCCAAACCTTATCTACCAAGGGAAAGTAAACTGTCCTTGACCCCCCCTTTCTTTGGCACCTTGCCCCCCAGTTTTGGAACCCAATCGCCGCCATTGCTTCGCCCTTTAGTTAGGCAACAATCTTTTTTCATGTTATCCACAGTCAAACTCCGCAATTTTGTCTGTGAGGATCATCTTATATGCTGCATATAATCTTTCAACAAAAGCATAGCCAGTGGTGCAAACTTGAATGCTGAAATGCTACAAAGCACCAAAGTGATGCGAAAGCGAGCAAGACCACACAGATCAGACCACTTTGGATTGTACAGGTAACAGTGGCATTTTGCTTTGTTTAGAACTTTGAAAAATCACGATGGACTTGGAGAAAGGGAAATCAACAGAGAGTACATTTCAAACATGTTCGTCATTGAATTTTTTCATGACCAAACAAAGCAAATGCCTCTGTGTGATATAAATATCATGTAAAACCTTTTAAAATATATAAAAACCTAAAAAAAAGGTTTGATTTAGGCACATAAACCTAAAATAGGTTCTAACAAGCAAAATAGTTTTTTACGCACTATAAAACATTTTTTAACGAAACACTGACATAACTTATTATTTCTTACATACCTATAAAGGAAAAAAATAGGTTAAAAACTTAAAATCCAAGTCTAGTCATAATATAAATATCCTGATTAAAAACTTTATAATGTGTGTGTGTTCAAATATCTTTGTTATACACATCTTGCTATGATGCAAACATATTAAAATAGAAAAAATAAACCTTACTTTCTTTAACCTGGGAGAGGTCATGCTCATATCACAATTTAATGTGGTGGCGGTGGGTCACTGTGACCCGCAAAATTAAACTGTCTTCTTTTCAATTTTTTTTTTGATTTGTGCTTCTGTTATTTATTTTATATCATTAGGCAAATAAATAAATGTATATTTATTTTTACTAACATTTTTGTGTTCTTAGTAATATTTGAAAATGCACCATTTTTTGTGTGTCTTAAATAATAAGTATATCTTTAGAAAAAAAACAAAGATTGAGATTTTTTGGAATAGTAATATAATAATTATTATGATAATTAGTTTCTTTGCATACTTGTATACTTAAATAAAAAATCACAAGTTATGTCAGCGTTTCATTAAAAAATGCAACAACTGATGACGTTTGATACTGCCTAAAATAACCTATTTTACTTGTTATAACCTATTTTAGTTTTATGTACCTAAATTAAACCATTTTTTAGGTTTTGAAGGATTTTTATATCTCACTGGTTTGGTGGCGAAATAATTCAATGACTGGAGTGTTTGAAACATGTTTTCTGCCTATTTCCCTCCCTCCAAGTAATTGTTGTTTATCTAAGCTCTAAACAAAACAAAATGTCTGATGCCACTGTTACCTGCACACAGTGGGGGCCATTAAAGTTCCTCCCCTACTTTTTTTCCCTGCACATAGACTCTTAATGCTAAGCCTTGCCTACTAAGATAAAGTAAACTGTCCTTGATTCCACCAACCCCCCACCCTCCTCTCAGTTTTGGCACCTAATTGTCTCTACTGCCTACACAGTCCAAAGTGCAAACTTCTTATCTGTGTCGACTTCCTCACTTTTGTGTCAGTTTGGTTCTTTTTGGTACTCACGCCTTGCAAAGTAACGTTTCAGCATTCAAATTTGCACCAATGACTATGTTTCTGTTGAAAGATAATCTTCAGCAGATGAAATGATCCTCACAGACAAAAGGTGCAGTTTGAGTGTGGATAACGAAAAAAACATTCATGGTGGTCACTAGGACCATGATAAAATTCAAGTATAATTCCTGGTTTTCAAGGCGAACTTCCCAAAAATTCAGGGATACAAGCAGATGTTTTCTCTATTCCAAGCTTATGTATTACCGACTCTCACTCACCCCCACAAAAATATTAATAATATAAAGGGTTTGTGTGATTCCAATGTACCCAAAATTTACCTAATCAACTTCAATATATCTTATTTTGCAATAATCTTCGATCTGTCAGATAGGTTGTTCTGCAAAAGACACTAACAAAGTAAACGGATTGAGAAAATTTTGTTATATTTTCCATGTAGCTTTCTTTTTTTCTAATATATATATATACAGGGTGTCATTTTAATGGAGCCCACGGGCCACAGATTCGTAGAGGACATCAAAACAAACAACATTTCCCAGTAACATTTTTCTCGTTGGTGCGTCGATTCGACGCTACAGCCGTTCAAAAAAGACCGTTTTGCCGCCTGGATGCTTGCAACCCAACACAACATTTGATCGTTCCTGTGACCTCATATCCTGATGCGAAACAGCGCACGGCAGGGTTGCAAGGAACACACAAATTTTGTGAAAAATGACAAACTACCAACCACATTATTAGCTGTAAAACGAAGCGAGAAACGCATCCTGCAGACCGAATACCATAGCCTACCAGCCAAAAGATCAGCAGTCATCTCAGGGGAAGGGGGAAGTGAACCAACGATGAGAAATGGTAAAAAAACGTATTCAAAATGAAATGTCAATGTCGGATTTTGTCTCAGTCTACATCTAAAATATCAACAACAATACATTTTATTGGACTTACAGCTTACACGTGGCTGTTTACACCCAACTGCATGTCAAATATTTGTAAATCTCGTTGGAAGTAGTGTTGCCCACGGGACGAGACGGGACAGGCTTTTAAAAATTCGAGACGAGACGAGATTGATCATGTGTCCCGAGACAAACGAATATTTTCGAGACGAGACAGCATTTCACAGCATTTCCACGAGACGAGACAGGCCAAAGTCTCGTCTCGTGGGCAACACTAGTTGCAAGGTTGATATCTACAGGTTTGTGTCCAGATGCCATGCGGTACTTTTGTGCTGATAACGGAAGTATCCGAGGTTCACGTTGTTACATTACGGCTAAAACAAGTACAACCACAGTAACAATCTAATGATGAATCAGTACCGAATATACTGCCCTGTTCACATTTGCAAACTATTACATGTGTATCCGGTGCATAGATAAACACATAGTCATCTTAGAGCTTGTATTACTACTACTTATATCCCTGTATTTTCAACCATTTTTGACACTTGCCTCATAATGCTCTGAATATACATTGAGTTATATTATATGTTGCTTACCTTTGGAATTTTGAGTTATTTCATTTCTATTTTGTCATCTGTTCAGTGTGTCACAGACAACTAGCATCAGAAGAACGAAGTGGATAGACTAAATTGTAGATGCCAACTTGGTAACTAGATTTGCAAATATTTGACATGTAAGCTGAGACAAAATTCGATATGACCACTTCCACTTGAATTCTATTTTCTTTCTACTATTTTTCGTATCGTTTGTTTACTTCCTGTTAGGTTACAGAACGTGTTTTCTCGTTTTGTGTTACGGTACATAATGTGGCTGATTGTAGCTATGTCATTTTTCACAGATTATGTGTGTTAATGGCAACCCTGGAACGCATCGCTTCACGACGGGATATGACGTCACAAATGCAATAAAATGTTGTGTGTGGTTGCCAGCATTCAGGCGGCAAAACGGGCTTTTTTGAACGACTGTAGCGCCGAAACGACGCACCAACGAGAAAAATGTTACTGAGAAAAGTTGTTTGTTTTGATGTCCTCTATACGTTTCCGTGGTCCGTGGGCGCCATTAATATGACACCCTGTATATATATATATATATAAAGGCTAAATGAGAGATACCCCAGGGCATTTATAAATATGTATAAATTTAATAGGATTTGGATTAATAAAAGTTACAATTTCTCATGTCTATGGAGAAAAAATGGGAATAGAGAAAACATCCACTTGTACCTTTTTGCATGTTTTACCAAAATTCATAAATAATTTCCAGAGCCAATAATTCACGTGCAATTCCCGGAATTCCAAGTGAGTAGCCACCCTGATATTGTGCAGCAAATTATACATACATCATTCATTTTTCATATCAACAAGTAACTTTTGCTAACAGCACAAGTGTAGTTTTATAATAATTTGGATATAATTTTGAAAATGATATGAAGAAATGAAAATTTGTTTAGAAAATTAATATTTGGTTATTACGGTTCTTGTGAAATTTTGTTTTTAACAATTGCATCTAATCAGTATTTTTCAGGAATTTCGAAACAATTTGAGTTTTTTTGCCACCTACTTCAGGATTTTTCTAGCCTAATTTAAAATTTTAGAACCTATTTTAGGATTTTTAGAGCCTATTTTAGAAACCTAAAAGCACACTTTTTAGAACCTAAAAATTCGAGGTCTATTGATGAGGGCCTTCTCCTTCTTGTTTGTTTGTGTTTGTTCTCATCTTGGTCTTTACTCAGAAGTTTGTCAAAACTTACTGTACATTCACTTTGTACTCACTGGCTAATCGGGTCTGGATCTACAGTTTAAATAGAAAGAGAAATATTTGCAAATCTGATAAAATTATGACATTTTCACTGCTGTACGCATAAAATGGGAAAATATAAATTCTCCTTATAGTGATGGAGTATGAAAAGTTATAATTGATATAATATCATCCGTAAAAGGTAGAATTTATTTTGTTACAATTGTGAAAGTTTAGGAAAACTCTATTTGAAATATTTGAAAGGAGACAAGGTCAGTCCTATGCACTTCTGAAGCAATTTGTATCTTATCAACCAATCGACTACTTCTTTAGAGAAGTGTACCCCCTCCACCCCAGTTCATCCTTAACAAAACAGGGTATTAGCCTGCAATGATTTTCTGAAACTAAACTGTATCTTAGCTTAGTTCATTAGAAATTATCCATTACCTAGAGCCTTAACTTATTCTAACACCATTTTAGAGAGAGAGTACCTTTTCTCTTGTGTTCAGGTGAACAAATTTCTTTTTGCTGGTAGTGAGGATCGTACCTATCACAGACCAATGATCTTACTACAAAACACAGATAAGGTAGTAACACAGTAAGGCAGGAAGTAAAACAGGTAGTAGTGTTAGAATAAGTATAGTTTAAAAAGCATGCAAATAGAGAACCATTGCCACTAGCATTCAGGGAATTATTAAACTTTATCTTGTAGTAGACCAGCCAAAAACCAAAATTTTGTCAGAGGTCAGACAGAAATGCTAGGGTGGATGTCACTAAAAATTTTGACCTTAAAGGTAATTTCAAAGTCATATTGTTGCCTCAAAAGGTAAAATCACAGTGTCATCCAAATACAGAGTGTATCATAATAGAGTAAACAACTTTAAGAATTTCAACTAAACTATATGGAGTACAACAATGATATTTGTTGTGTATTAATCAGTAACACTTCAAGTTTCTATAAATGGCTACAAATGTTCAATGTGTCTTCCACCAGTTATGCGACATACATCCTATCGAAATTATAGTTCATGCCACACTTTTCCCAAGAACTCCTCGTCCACCAAAGCAAGGGCGTTTCTTATTCTCTCCTTTAGCTGTTGCACATTCTGCAGCATAGGTGGCGCATAGACTTCGTCTTCCACAAATCACCCAATGCAGAAATCTAGAGGTGTAAGGTCTGGGAACTTTAAAACAGCCTGCTTCTTCTGCACCTGTGAAAGTCGCCATTTTCTTTAACACTACACCAGCACCACATTGGCAAATTGCAAAAGTCTTGCAATGAAAACAAAACTTAGATTCTTTCATTGTTGTGTTTCAGATATTCTTTTATAGTAATAAACCTAATAAGCTGTTTGCTCTATTATGATACACACTGTATAGTCATATAAATATATCAAAAGAAAGGTATGGACGAGATAAACTGTTTGGCACTAAATTTTAGGTCAGAGGTAGGTCATATTTCCAAATTTGAGAATGTTATACAGGGTTTTTCAAAATGATTGTCGGGGTTTCAATATTATTTTTTTTCTGAGCAGATTATGAAACATTTGGCATTTATAACTGCACCAATTGTTTGATGGAGGCACTTCCAATATTTTTTTTCGTAATAGGCAGTATCCTGTATTTATACATTGGACTTCTAGGAGGCAGGTTTCATAAAATTGCAGGCCATGAATCTGACAAGAGTTTTTTTTTAGCTTGAGTTTCATCATAGTCTATTTAGTTTCTGTTGTCAAATGACAAATTTTATTCAGTGGTGACATGTAACGTATCATGAGACAGGGTGCCTCCTGCATAGTGTAAAAACCAGAAGCACAAGTGGCCATGTTAGAGGCTTTCCAACAGAGGCCTAGAACTTGACAAACCAAAGTGGCTTAGAATGAAGCCATATTGCCTATGCTGCTTCGAGCTTTAATATCTGATTATCAGAATCGAAAGAAGTCGTTCAGAGAAGTGTGCTGGTCAATGATAACTGACTGACTTTCATGTCAAGAAGGAAAAGTGTCCTCTCAGAACCTTATGTGCATTCTTGTAAAGCCTACCTCCTAGTGGCAAAATGTGTAACAATAGGACACGGCATATTATGAAAGAACGTCTTCATCAATTGGTGTGGTTAAAATATAAAATGTTTCATGATCTGCTCAGAAAAACACTTAAACCCTCACAATCATTTTGAATAACCCTGTATTTCTGATGACGGGTTCACATCTGAACATCCTGAAAGCAAGTGCTGGGCTGGATGAATTATGGACATAATCTGGCATGTATGCAACCAACACAAATGAATCCATACTGAATGGAAAGCATACTACCGGGCAGCAAGAAGAGACTTAAACATTTTCCTTGAATGTGACCAACGTTTTAAGAAACAAGGCAACTGATAGAAATACACTCCCAGTAGCGTACACAGGGGATGGGGGTTACGGGGTTTAACCCCCCCCCCCCTTGAGTTTGTGAAATATTATGAAAAATGCTGTGGGAAAAAAATTAAATGGCCAATTTATCACAGAAAAAGATTTGGGACAATACTATTACTATTACTACTACTACTAATAATAATAATAATTTGAATTATTATTTCCATGCAGCATGGAGAAAAGCACAGCATTCCAAACACACTCGTCTTTCAGAGTGAATGGCTTGAAAATTAACTCGAATTCTTGAAAGTAAAATATGGAGGCAACTATGATTTAAAAGAGAGAAAAGTTGTTTTGTATCTCAGTTGCAACAATCTTCAATGCACTGGCGTACACAGGATTTTATTTTTCGGGCTGGAATAGTAAATATGGAAAGCACATAGTTTTGTTTTGGAGGGCAGGATGCATAATAAAATATTTCGTATTTTTTTAGCTTTTCAGTCTATTAAAATTGTATTCAAAGACAAAAAATGGTAATCGGGACTCACTTTAAATGAGGTTTCGCATTTACACATTTTGATTTTTTAAAGTTCTTAACGGATTTTTATTTGAAAATTTTAATTTTCTCAAAATTTCGGTATGGGCTGTAACCCCATCAGCCACCCCTCTACGTACGCCAGTGTTCAATGAACATTTTTTTTGTGTGTGAACAATGAGAATTAACTAAAGAAAATTCTTGGTTCATTGTAAGCGGCTAATGTATAGACAATTGCTAGGCGGAGAAGAATAAAGTGACCAGTCCACCTTCCCATTGTTTACCGCAGCACGTTTGAATGTCTCTCTTTAAAATGTCTCACCTTCTTGACTAGACAATTATTCAAACGACAATATGCTTAATATTGCAAAATGTTTTGTTGGTAAGAACAGCGAGACAATCCAGATGTGAATTATCGGGAACATTTATGCGGGGAAGAAGCTGGAAAAATTCCAACGTATTCTAGGAATCGAACCTGGATCTGCCATGTGGTTGCCAGATGCTCTACCGACCAGACCATCGCAGCTCCTTGGATGAGTTCCATACCTTGATTATTTCAATTTACTTTAATATATTTTCTTGTTTTTATGGATTTTCTTCCCACTTAAAATGTCTCACCTTGTTGACCACACAATTATTTTGTAACAAAGATACAAAGAAATGCTCCCAGAATTTGTTAAAAATTGAATGACTAGAAAGTAATTTCGTCCTATTGCTTTCATAAATACTATATTTATGTAGATCTCCACTACTTAATAGTAGTGGTGGTATTAGTAGGATTATTAGTAGTAATTTACCTAATTAGTTAATTATGAGTATTATTATTTAATTAAAGTATAAAAAACAATGGTAATGTAATTTGGAGAAAGTTTTAGAAATAACTTCCCCCCCCCCCCCCCCTTTTGATAAAATCCTGCGTATGCTACTGTGCACTCTGAGACAAAAATGCGAAAGGAGCCATGATAGAACTGGATGAGAAGCACATTTGGTTCGGGCCTGAGATAGCGCATGACTGCAGATGGCAAGGCATGGTGCAGATGTTGGCATTTTCTACCCATGTCCCACTAATTTATACACACACATCTTTAGCATGCAGAGAATTACAGTTAAATAATTCTTGAAGCTTTCCTGTTGGTGAATAACGATAGGTTTTCTCAGGCAATCAACCAGCTGATTTCCGAATAGGCTTCAGATTTTTTCGAGAGCTAACGTCACTCTCATCTTCAGGGATTAAAGTGCAGAGATATGTCAGGGTAAGGTTATATGTATTTAGTGTGGGAGAGGTCCAGTGCAGGTGGCGTCTCTACGATGTCTGCGTTCCCAGTCGACGTAGTATCTCTCTTCACCAGAGTGCCTCTCCAAGATTCATTAAAACTGTTAGAGCAACACTTCACACCAGATATCATCAGCTTCTTCAAACATACCCTGACTTCAACCTACTTTAGCTACAAGGGCAGATACTATGAACAGACCAACGGAGTGGCAATAGCCAATTTCTTCATGGAGAACTTCGAACATGAGCACTCAGTTCAGCTCCACAGAAACCTTCTGCTTTTTACAGATACATAGATGACACGACACCTTTGTCATCTGGCTGCACGGTAAAGCAGCGCTACAAACGTTCTGGGATCATCTCAACAACCAGCACCCAAACATCAAATTCACCATAGAGACATAGACCAACTGCAGCCTTCCTTTCCTGAACATCCTCATCACACGCAAACCGGATGGGACCTTAGGACACAGCATATACATGAAACCTACCCACACAGACCTATACCATAAGACCAAGAGTTTTCACCATCAAGATCAGCGATCAACCGTACTCTCGACATTGTTTCATCGGGCCATCTCCATCAGCAGCACAGAGGAGCAAATTCAAGAAAAAATAAGACATCTGCGCACAGCTTTCAGACATAATGGATACAGTGAAGGCATCATCAACAAGACACTAGAGCAAGTAACACACAAGAACAACCAACAAACAAACCTGGGCTCAGCTGATAACCAAGAAGACAAGAAGATGTCATCATTGCATACACTGGAAACCTCTCCACAGTCATCAGCTGCATTCTTTCAAAGAACAACATTAAGACGCTCCACAAACTGCCACTGAAAGTCAGAAGTCAACTTCGAAATCCTAAAAACGACCTAGGATGGAAGACACCCAGGGTTTACCATATCAACTGTTCCTGTGGTAAAGCCTGAAATGTGGAAAGAAGCACGAATTCTGCTACTTCAGAAAAAGCAGATTGCCACTTCTTACAATGACTCTAGGCCTATCAGTCTTTTGCCTGTGCCATCTAAAGTACTCGAGAAAATAGTGCATTCACAGACGTTAAACTATGTTAACAAAAATAATTTACTGCCCCCACTGCAACCCGATTTCATGAGAAACACAGCACAGCCACTGCTCTTGCTAAAGTAATGGATGACATTCTCTATGCCATTGATAAACAGCAAGACACTATTTTAGTACTTCTGGATCTCAGTAAGGTTTTTGACATGGTTCAGCATGATTTATTATTAGCCAAACTTAAATATTACAAGTGTGTTGAGGATGTCCAGGAACGGAAGGCTGCCGTTGGTCTATGTCTCCATGGTGAATTTGATGTTCCGGTGCTAGTTTTTGAGATGATCCCAGAATGTTTGTAGCGCTGCTTCACCGAGCAGCCAGATACAAAGGTGTCATCTATGTATCTGTAAAAAGCAGCAGGTTTCTGTGGAGCTGAACTGAGTGCTCATGTTCGAAGTTCTCCATGAAGAAATTGGCTATTGCCACTCCGTTGGTCTGTTCATAGTACCTGCCCTTGTAGCTAAAGTAGGTTGAAGTCAGGGTATGTTTGAAGAGGCTGATGATGTCTGGTGCGAAGTGTTGCTCTAACAGTTTTAATAAATCTTGATTAAACTGGTTTCAAACATATCTATTTAACAGACGTCAAAGGATCATATTACATAATTCATCATCTCATGTGTCTCAGCCTATAACCCTAAAAGCAGGCGTGTCACAAGGATCGATATTAGATCCCCTCCTCTTCACCCTTTACACTGCAGATTTGCAGCAAGTTATAAAATTCTTCACTCCACATTTTTACACAGACGATACCCAGTTATATTTATCAGGTCATTACGCTTCGTTGGAACATAAGCTTCAGTCACTTAATTCCGACTTGAACATCGTCAGTATCTGGTGTGTATCTAATGGTCTTAAAATAAATCTAGAAAAATCCACTTTCATGATCATTGGTTCTAATTATTTAAGGTCGTTAATTAAAAATATTAAGATAGAGCTTAAAATAAACAATTTGCCCATTGTCAGGAATGACACTGCTAAAAATCTTGGTCTGATTTTTGACGAAATTTTTGATTGGACAGAACATGTAAAGATGCAATGTAGGAAAGCTAATGGAACACTCAGGAATGTGAATCATTTCCGTGACTTCCTCCCTGTGGAATGCAAGCTAAGACTCATCCAAACATTAATCTACTCATTGTTCGAATATTGTGATAATGTTTATGGCCCTCAACTCTCGCAAAAGCTCAGTAAAAGATACAAATGGTGCAAAATACGTGCTTCCGATAAATTTTTCAAGCAAAAAAGATCTGATCATATTTTTCCATTTAAAAATAATAATCGTGTTCTTACCATGGCAAACAGAAGGAAGTTGCGCTATCTCTGTTCCATCCACCGCATACTGACACAAGGTAAAAACTTGTTCGAGAAGATGCATTCCCGTAGGGAAATCCATCAGTATGTTACCCGCAAACAGAACAACTTCGATTCACCCCATCATCTACCACGACCTACAAATCATCTTTCTCCTTTTCAGTTCCCAAAGCATGGAATGCATTGCCTGCGAACATCGCAAGTATAAACAATTCATTAAACTTTAATGGTAAAGCAAAAGATCTGTTGTTAATGGAACAATGGCAGAGTCGGGGCACATACTGAAGGTATCAAGTCAATCACTATATGGAATTGTATTATTATTACTATTTTCTTTTGTATTTGTAGTTACACTTTTTTTTGTATGCAACTAATTTCTATGTATTTTTAATTTTTTATATATGTGTATTATTTTACATTTAGCTTACTGCTACCTACACAGTTTATCACATCTTATATGCATTATCATATTGACAAGGGTTAGGTGGCAGAACAGCCCTTGGCTGAACCTCACCCGTTTAATAAAGAACATTTATTATTATTATTGGTTAAACGGGGAGGACAATTGAACAACGTTGCAAAGAACACGCCAGCTGCATCAAGAATTTTCATCCAGAAAAATCAGGGTTAGCAGAACATTTCATCCTGGAGGGCCATAGAATTGACTTCACAACCACCCACCAAGATCATCAACAAGTCATCCAATTACTGGGACCGTATCATCAAAGAAGCAACAGCCATACATGGAGAAACGGAAAACCTCAACAGGGACACAGGACTAGAACTAGACCCAGCCTGGTTAGTGATAGTCGGTTGGGAGCTCAGGCGTCATAGACACCACCTGATTGGCCCGTCACCTACACCGGACCCCTCCCACACCAAATACATATAACCTTACCTTGACCTATCTCTGCACTTCAATCCCTGAAGATGAGAGTGATGTTAGCTCTCGAAAGCTCGGAAACCTATCCAGAAATCACCTGGTTTATATCCTGACAAAACCTCTTCAATTATATTTATATTGCATGACAGGTATTAACCTGTCTTATAAGAGTTGATCAAAATGGTGGCCAACTGCATTCACACATTCCTGCCATCCTTTCATAAAATTTTGATTGACATATTTGCCTGTTTGAAAGTTGTTTTCTTGCCATTGCTTTGTTAACCTGGCAGGATGCATGCTGGGTAAAAAATACCAAGACAAAATTTGTTTCTTAAGTCTGAATTTCAAAGCATGTAAATAATAATATATTCAATGATTAACTTAATTTTATTAAGTTTTAATATTTTTATTTCATTACACAAAGGTAAAGTTGAGAAAATGAGAATGAAAATACGGTAAGAAGAACATTATCTGCTATGGCATAAGGATGCATGCTGCTTAAAAAATACCCAGATTAAAAATTACTTCTTAAATAAGAATTGTAATAGTTTTAAAGCATGTAATTACTAAGAAGACATAAGTGAGTTACTAAATTATTTGGAAACAATTTAGTAACTCACTTACATCTTATTATCAACTGCATTTTTTATTCCCCCTAACATGTAATTACTAATATCTTCATTAACTAATATAATTTTATTAATTTTGAACATTTGAATTCAATCACGCAATTGATAAAAGCGAGTAAAAAAAATTAACATGTTGAAAAAGCAATCTGAAACACATGATTGCACGTTGGGTGAAATTTATCCAAGCAGAGCAGAACTGACAGCCGATTCAAAGTCCTGACACTCGGAAGGGTTCATTAGACATGCACTGAGAAGGGTAGCCTCAGATATTAATCGAATCGGAAGTGATAAAAAAATATATTTCAAAATTGCCTGGGTAATTTTTACCCATACGCACATACGGGTTGAACACTAGACACAAATTGTCAGTGCAGTTACAGTGTTGCTATTCTTGATCAGTCTGTGAAAGAAAACACCATCGAGTTGACATGGAAAAGTTGATTGTTTAGTTGCTGGGAGGGTGCACAAAGTGACACACTGTCTGAAGCTCACATTGCAGGTGTAATTGTTGCTCGCTTATCAGTACAGTTCTGTTTGTTTTAGCATGCAATGTAATTTTCACAAAAATTCTCTGGTGTTGGAGCTCCAGGTAGAGAAATTGGCAATCTTTTCTGAGATTAAGAGAAACAGAACTTACAATAATTATGGAAAATGAACTTTTGTGTGTCAAAAAAAAATCATCAAAAGATGCCAAGAATGTGTGAAAGCAGTTGGCCACCACTTTGAACAACTCTTAAAAGACAGGTCAGTTATTCAATATAAATATAACTTGTCTGCATGCTAAAGATATGTGCATAAAAATAAGCAGGATGTTATGGATCCAAAATGCCAGTATCTGTGTCATGCTTCACCATCTGCAGTCATGCACTATCTTGGCCCCGAGCCAAACTGAATGCGCTGTAGTTACATAATGTAATCACAAAGCAAATTACTTGCTGAAAATTTTCTGTTGTTGTGTGCCAATGCACAGGATGAAAATGGTCTTTCTGTGCAGTAGTGCACTAGGTTCCTGCCACTTCAAGAGCACACAGGAGTCCTCTCCAGCTTTTTACACACATTTCGGGTGCTATACCTGCCTTCTTCCATATCCCATTATATGGGCATCGAGTGGTTGCAGGCAGATTGCCATCACCTCCAGCGTTGACAACCGCACAGCATGTTAGAAACTTACACACATGTTAAAGAAAGAGTATTCTCATCTTAGGAACTGTTCACTTGCATTTAACAATTAACGTAACATAAGATAGCTAAATAACAGCTGGCTCCATGGAAGAATGGGCAGCATCAAGCCTGGGGTCCCAGCTTTCGAATCCTGGTCAAGGCATGTATGCATCATTGTGTTTGTGTTGTTCATCGTGCATTCTTATCATCTTTATTATATCATGAGGTAGGAAAATGATGTAAATTAAAGAAAATAGAATTGGATGAAAACAGCTAGATAAACAATAGGTTACTTTCGATGTCCCTTGCAATCTTTGAACTATATATAACATGGAAGGACTGCTTTACGGTGCAAAAATGAAGCCATTCTCTTGCTCAGTTACGCCAAGGAACGGGGGAAGAAAAGCTGAAACAGACAAATATTTCTGTGGCGGCAAATGAATTTTTACAACAGATTATTTACGAACTAAAAGCCATAATTTATGAGAAAACATTACGAGTACATCACCTGCATTCACTTTCTATGCATATTCTTGTTACTTGTGGATAAAACGTATATAAAATACCTTTTAATGGATAAAAAAACGCTTAACACGTAAAAGTGATAAAAAGGGAAATTGAATAGAAACTGACTGTTGGAAAGGGTTATCAGGGGTGAGCCTTTACGTAATACTTGGCATGTATTTACTTGTGATTATTCTTTACATAAAATATCATAATTATAGCATAAATAATGCATAATTACAGTAAAATTGAGTAAAAGTATCTGAATTATTCCTCATATCTACCAAACACTACCTAAAAATTACAAAAGAAAGTGGGAAATTCCAAAACATTACCTTTTCCTAGAGTATTTAATATACAATTTCTACTGTAATTTTAAATTTATTGCTTGTCCTTATTCTTTTTCAAAAACCTACTCTTGGTGCATTACTACGAAAACGTTGATTTTTCCACAAATAAATCAAATTTCCCTAATTTTTCTAGGATTTTCAGGCAATTAGACACCCTGATAACAAGCTTTTGGGCACAAATTAATGCACAATTAACACTTTCAGTAAAAAACAAAAAACACTGATCATGGTCAACAAATCTCAAACATTATTTAACACTCATTTCGAAGATTCCACACATTTTTTTTTCCTGTGCATCTTGCGAAAAACATACATTGTGTGGAGGTTAGGCCATAATATCGAGGCACCTTTTTGTGTGCACTATTAAAATTTAGGGACTACTGCTTGACATGCCAACAATACACAAATTGCTCGTAAGCATGGCATGTAGATAGAAGTAATATTTTAAGACCATCTATCCAGAGATGAATTATTTTAATTCACTTTGCTACTTCTGGTTAGCTTCTCTCCATGTCTCAATTCATTTCATATATTTATAAGTTATGAAAAATTCCAATTGGTTATTACAAATGTTAATCATTTGCGACAGTGTATGAAAAACATGGGTATACACACATTCCAAAACTTTTGCTATAACATTTAATTACCACCATCAATTTTTACGAAATACATTTAGGCATAGTATACACATATTTTAAGAATGATACCGATAAATGTGAGCACCCGAGCATTGTGCTGTTCAAGCACCATTTAAGCAACATAAATCCTCCACGCTGCATAATGCCAATTAATTCTGCCTGAATCTGTAATGCTTCAACTACATCCTGTGCTCTGCTCACCACATCATCAACTAACATGTCTTCAATTATCTAAACGATTTGTACTCCAAACGCCGGACACGACCGTACCATATGTTCAACCCACTTAAGACTGGATAAATTCTTCTTCAAAAGAACACATGTCAACTATTAATGTAGTGAAGAAACACTTAATAAAATATTAATTTACAGCACTGAATGCATAAATATGGTTTCTTTTTGTGCTATACGAAAACAAAGAGGCGAGTAAATACACGCTAGCTTATGTGATCACAAAGTTTTCTTCTCCTGTTTCCTGGAGGAACCAATCGCAAAAGTGGTTTCAGTTTTCGAGGCTGATCAGTGTTGCAGCGACCTATAGAGTTATATATAGTTCAATGCTTGTAATCAAAGGGTCCGAAGTTTAATGTTCGGTAGAGGCACACAGTAGTTCGGATTCCAGTTTAGACAGAAGATCCAGTACCAATTTTCCTATCTGTCGATTAAGTGGGCTTAAAAACAAGAAGTCAAACTTTCAATGTTCAAAAAAAAAAGTTTCAAATTGTGAAGTATAGCTTTCTCATTGACATCTTTTAAATTTCCTGAATTTCTGCTGTTCATTTACAATAGCATAATATAATCAAAAGGTTCATATCGCAGTTCAGTATTGGCACATTGTTACTTATTCTTTTTGATCTACCTAAAATTATATGTAGCACAGTCCAGACCACATGGAATATTAGCTACTTTTCTCTTAGTAGGCTTTAAAAAACTTTTAAGGCATAGAATGTTAATAGCATGCACCAATGCTAAACCAATGAGTTACAGATCTGACAGAAATATTAGAATGTACTTTGAACTGCATGACCTACTTCTGAGAGATCAATATCCTGAACTAAAAATAGTACCAAACTGTTTGTCTCATCCATACCTTTCTTTTGATTTACATACATGACTATAGAATGAATGACTTTGTGATTTGACCTTTTTGGTCCACAGTATGACCTTGAAATTACCTATAAGGTCAACATTTTTAGTGGCATCCATCCTAGTATTTCTTTCTGACCTAAGACATTGATTTAGCATGGGTGCAGGTTATTAACATTTCATGCAGGTTAAAGTTTTTTTTTAAGCCTTTTTGCTTCTTGGCGGGTCTACTATTATTCTATCTTTCACATTCATTTTAAACAATATTCATGTCCTTTCAAAAGGTTTCCAAGAGCACAGATGTAGTGAATTAACTAGTACCACGGTGTAGGAGAATAGGTTTACAGTGGTTTATATTCCTTTGCAAAGGAAGATATTGTTTGCAAACATTAGACATTTTTTTTAAGCTATTAGAGAATAGCTTATTTTAACAGCAGTACCTTGCGTCTGTCAAATTATTTTAGGGGTATAAGGAGTACAATTTAGACCTATGGATTTAGGGATGGTAATTGTTTTGGGGGGATGTCACTGTGAATGCTTTACTGGACTTTACAGCATGTTTTCTTTCGTTTCATATTTGACCCTTCCATTCATCAACACATCTTATTTGTACCTTTTTCATCTACATGTCCAGTAAAGTTTTGGAATCGAAAGTTCATTTTTCTGGAGTTTGCCAAGAGTTGACTTGCCTGTTGTTTTCTTTTAAATCTAACCCTTCAATTTGTCTTTTAATAGTTTTTAGTTTGAGGACTACAAGTTAACCTGGTAATTTCAATTATAGCCTTGTATACAGGAGTTACAAAGTTCAATACTCATGAGGCAAAAGGGGATGGAATTAGTGTGGTTTGGATAACAAGTAAAACTATAGGACAACTCTTGAAAAACACATGCATAAAAGTGAAGAAATTTTTTGCCCAAACACTTTTAACTTCCACTCCCTGAATCAATGAGCTCTCTAATTCCAAGGGAGAGGAAGGAGTGCTGTTTGAGAACCCAACCCTTCCCGTTTACGTGGGGCCCTAGATGAAGATTTTAGGCAAGACAATTTTTCCATTCAACTGCCGTAACTTATGTTAACACACATTAAGAATAATTTATATTTCATAACTATCCGTTCTTAAACAGGATGTTCTTTGTGCTCATCACTGCAGACCTAATACAAGTATATATGGTGGATTTCAAGTATTTTCCATGATACAACCACAAATATTATTCAACGTTTGAAACTACCCACCTCAGAATTTACTTCACATGTTTCTACACATTTCACATTCCATCTTGCTTACTACGATTCAAATGTCTCCCCGAAATGCTGGATATAAATTGCACAAATAGCAACGGAAATTTCCCAGAATCGTAGATAAGCATTCTCGTTCAAGGCTGTTTACTTTCTGAAAAAGTTCTGCAAAGGAGGAGGTTTGAAACCACGATCCCTCTGCACCACGCTCCTCATGTTATTTTAAGCACTCTGTTCAAAGGATGTGATGCTGTAGTGTAATGTGAAGTGTTAAGTTGAGGGGAAAGGGGGTTCACTAGAGCCATTAGGATAGCTGGGGAATGCTTGTAGGATTATACATTATGGCCAATGAATAAGTTGGAGGGAAGTGGGATCTTACATAAATTTTCCTTGCTGAGGGATAGCATTGCCCTATACGTCCACTTTATAATACACAAATATACAAGTTCATATTTCGAAAATGCTGTTATCCACCACAAAAATAGGCTTTTCATAGTTTGTATTTCGTTAATGTTCACTTATAAGATATTCCATTGTTTAATTTTCACATATATTTTATATTTCAGACGTTAAGTATCCCTTTTCTCTCCCTCTTTCTGCCAGTCTATGAAAAAATGTTGAAGTTCCTTGACAACTGATATCTGGTTCAACTGTCTCATTTTTGCTTCCCAGATCCTACTTTCAACAAACAAGAAAAAAAATTGTAACTAAATGAATGCTTGTTCAAAACAGAGTATTTAGAAAATGTGACAAAAGACCAGTACATCCAATCAGTTCATCATCCTTCCCTTTCAGTGTTTATCAGTTTTTGCTGAATATGTTTCCACTTAAAAATTGCTTTGAAGAAATTACAGACATGACGTCATGTGTGCATTGGCTTATTCAAACTGGTAGCCAATTTTAACATGAGCTACTTGGAGAAGGGTTGTGTGTTTTTTCCTGACGAGGATGATGGAAAGTTTGTTTCTCCATTGAGGCAGGATTTTTACCCAGGAGTATAGCATTGGGAATAAAGTTTAAACACTGTGCTTGGAAATTAACGTTGATCTCTGTATTTCACAAGGTGAAAGGAAAGAGTAAGAAGTCCAGCATTTCTGGAAGCTATTTAGAATGCCCAGGATCAAGTTATATAGAGCAAAGTCTGAGTGTGGTAGATATGAATATTGCGAATGTAGCTGAACAACAAAGGTCTTAGCATTACCTATGTAGGTACAGCATCCTGAATACAAACATATGTAAATTAGAATTAGTCATAATATGCGTGCTAACACAACTTGCGATGCATATCTTAAGGAGAAATTGTTCTTACCTTAAATCCTAGCAATCAACTGAATACCATTAAACTTCTGATTAGTATTTCATCAACAAAAAAGATCTGTGGAAGGAGCATCCTTCGAAGCATGCATCAAATAAATTTTACAGTGATCTACTAAACTTCCATGTTATATTTAGGTACTTTCCGAACCTCAATGGTCTATATTCAGCTAACTTGATGAACAATTAAGGAATGATAAGGATACTAGCATCTTACCAACTAATTTAAAAAAAAAAAATGGAAATAAGATTCCTATATTCTATTAAGAAATAAACCTGCTATTACTTTAGCTTTTATACTGCTCTTTCCACTACAGAAAATCATCACAATTTCATATATTGTACACCAGACTCACTCACTCCCTCCCTCACTCTCACTGAACAGAATATGATTGTACAAGTATCTAGAAGGTGTTTTCCATAATAGCACCTCATAGCTATATTTTGTATGCTGAACTCTGGACAGTAATCAGTTCAGATAAGTCAACAAGAAAGATTGCCTTCATTCGTATCAGCTTTTGAAGAGCCTAGTGAATCTGAATTATAGGAAGTGTCTGAATCAAATCCATTTAGATCTCCACATGAAAGAAAAGGCAAAACCATTTTCTTCATTGCTTTGTCATTGGAGATGCCTGGCTTCAGTTCAAGACCATTTGCTTCCAGCACAGCCTTGAGATCTTCATAAGATGTATAATTTTTACATACCACAAATGATTCAATACTGAAATTTCTTGAACTTCTGGGTTTGATAATGTCGATTTCAGTGAAGAATATATTAAGCTGATTATACAACAGATCCACATCCTTTCCTCTGAAAATTTTTGCCACAAAGGTTCCACCTTTAACTAACGTTTGACACACAATGTTAAGTGCAGCCATAAGAAGTTGAGATTGGACAAATTCGTCAATGTCATGCATTCCAGTCACATCTGGAGCACCATCACAAACAATCAAGTCTGCTTTATCTCCATCAAAATGTTGGATAATTTCCTTTGTTGTAGCTTCCTCTGTTATATCTCCCTGGATTTGGATTACATCAGGTATGGGTGCCATTTCTTGTAAATCTACAGCCACAATCTTCACATCAGAAGTATCCTTAGCCTGCATCCTCAACTTCTCCGACAACACTTGACTCCAACTGCCAGGAGCTGCACATAAATCAACTGCACGAGTTACCCCTGCAAGGATGCCATGTTCCTCATCTATGTGCATGAGTTTGAAAGCGCTTCTTGCTCTATATCCTTCTTCCTTAGCAAGACGATAATATATATCACGTTTATCCTTGGATATTTTGCCCATTCTTGATTATTTGTCTTCAGTTACTCGTAGCAGTACTGATAAAAGAAAACACGACTTATTTCACGGATTATGACAACTCCACAATACCTTACTGAACTAAGCTCTTATAAACACGTTGACGTTTGTGAAACATCCACCTGCCTTTGTTAGACAGATATTTCTCCACAGGTTGTGAAAAAAAGGAATTCTTGAAAACTCTTCGATATTATGCGGGTCTCCCTTATCGCACAACGTTAGGACAACCTTCCGATCTGACGTCACTAGGTAATACATTAATGTTAGGCTAAATGCCTAATTTGTTACGTTAGGTCTGTTAAATTTGGTTCTCTTAGCATAAATACACTGTAAATGCATTATTTATGCTAAGAGAACTAAATCTAATTTTCCTAATGTAACAACTTAGGCATTTAGCCTAATAAAATCACGGTGACGTCAGAACGCAAGGTTGTCCTAGAGTTGTGCGATAAGGAAGTCTCATATTGCGCAGAGCCTCATTCTGCTCAAACTTGATGGTGATTTCCTCCAGATGGACCAAAAACCTACTCAGCATGGACGCCCGCAAATGGGGGTGGGGGGGGGCAATGGGAATGGTACGCGCCCCTACTGAGATATCTGAGGAAAGCCAATATGCTGTAAAGCCCGCATCACACGGAACTGGATTTCCAGTAGGTATGCCCTAGTTAGTGCTGGTTATGGCTAATCAAATGGAAGTTTCGACTTTTCCGCCTGTCAATTACTACTTCAGTCTGTCCTTTTTCCGTTGATATATTTCTCTATGTCATCGGAAATGTATTTCTCCTTGCCTCCTACGGCCATCCTGGCAGTGTTGCCAAACCTGATGCGCATAAAAGAGCTAAATTTCACCGTAAACTGAGTAAATACTTTCAAGGAGCTAGATTTATGAAACTGGATAAAGTGCCCCCTGGGGTAATTTTAGGTGTCAAATAAGTGGGGGTGTGGGTGAGGAGGCGCTGTTATTACCGTTACCTTTAAAGTGATGGCAATTTATTCTTAGTTTTCACCGTCTAGATCCGGCGGCATCACCCATTTCAATAATCCAACCAGTTCCGGATCTACAAGCCGCAGAACCCCGCAGTGCGGGGAGCCCGGAGTCAAGTGAGCCTTTAGGGGGCCCTCCAGGTAAAAGTAAAGTTAAAGTTCCTTGTGCATGGCACCGTGCCATGAAGGCACATTTAGGGTACGTGGACCCAACATATTTTCGATGTAGGCCATCTTGGAAGTGATGTGATCAGTAGAGCCCGGATTTCTATGTAATTACATATTTTTTCCTTTATATGTACAGTGGCTCTCAAAAGTTTTAGGACAACGACATTTTAAACTAGGCAACCCAACTTACCCAAGGCGTTGTTGGGTTGCGTGTAGAGTTAGGCTAAATTTCAGGGTTGCCACATGCACAATAGATATTTATAAAATACGCGAAAGAAAGAAATCCAAGTATTATTGTATAAAACTAGAATAGAAATATCAGTATTACATTTGTTGCAAATGAGAAATACGTACTTTCTGAAAGAAAGAAAATCGATTTTCTAGTATTTCATAGCTGATGAGTCTACACAAAGGAAAAGATGAGAGATGAAACAGAAGGAGACAACAGAGAGGAGAAGAGGGAAAGCAAAAGGGGAAAAGGAAAAGCAAAGGAGGGAAGAAAATGAAGGACAGAAGTGGATAGGAGAAGTAATGAGGAGAAAGGCAAAAGATGCGAGAAGAGATGAGGAAAATGGAGCAAAGAGGAGAGAAGAGAGGAAGGCAAACAGAATGAGAGAAGAGGAGTTTGGAGAGAGGAGAAGAGGAGTTTGGAGAGGAGAAAAGGAGAGAGAAGAGGAGAGTGTAGAATAGAGTGAAAGAGAGAAGAACGAAAAGAAGAGGAGAAGAGAACAGTGGAGTCGGAAATATAAGACAGGAGAGGAGATAAGATGAGTGGAGAAGAGTGGGATGGAGACAAGAGGGGAGAAATGGAGGGAGGGCGATATGAGATAAAGCAGAGGAGAAGGAGGGGAGAGAAGAAGGAGAAGGAGAAGAGAAGAACAGAAAAGACTGGAGACGAGAGGAGGGAAGATGTAGTTGCAGAAAATATCGTCTCGGCGTCAAGAATTGATGCATTGATCAAATTATCGACATGAAACATTCAATAACATTTTAAAATGTATTGGAGAATGTATTAGATGTGTGCGAAATGCCTTTTGGTTGGGTCAGAGCAAGATAAAATCTTCCACGTAAGATCTTTGATTTTACCTGCGATTATACCACTAAAAACATGAATGTAAAATTAATATTTATAAGAGTTTTCCAATTTATCTCCACTTCTCGGATCGTTGAAATGGAGATTTTGTTATTTCCCCTCCCCCAATCGTTATTTCCAAACTGAACAATTCCGTTTCACACGGCGTGGACAATGAGCACAATGGGATATGTCTAAAACTTATGAAAATTTTATGCCACCGGAGGGGTTTGAACCCACGACCGACAGGTTGACGATCCTTAACGGTAACCACTACCCTACAAGCTTGCGCTGCTGAAAGCAGGTAGAAGCAGCTGACGAATGTGAAATGTAGATCAAACTCTCCTCCTACATGTAATGTGCAAAGAATACTTGTTTGTAACAAAGAAAACGAAGGTACTACGAATCGGCGAAAACATTGAATGGAGAATTGCACTTGATGAAAATTGTTCATTCGATATTTACGGAGGTATCCCTGCATTGAACTCGAGTGGGAAAATGGGTAAAATTAGTATGTCCTGAATTGCCACAAACATAAATAGTTTTTTCATTAATATTTGTCAATGCCTTTGAAGCAGTAAACAATTATTGTTAGAGTATCATAATTCACGATCTTATAAATGAAAATATTCCTTTGAACGTGTGTCAATTCATTTATTTGTTTATATATTTTTGTCAAATTCCAGATGCAGAACAATGTAGCCAGCGTACACTGGTATTACAAATAATCTTACCATGTTCTTGTTTAATAGAAGGCGATTTTTTTAAAAGAAAGAACACCTCGTATGGAGGGTCAAACCTGGGACAGCTTACAATGCTATCAAGAACTCTGAATAATACACTACGCCCTTGGTTTCCCTTGGAGCAATATATATCTTAATTATTCTGTCGCCTCAATATTGTAAACTTTATCCTGCAAGAAAAGAAAAGTTCAATACTCTCATATAGCTCTTTACTTATAGAATTACTTTATACACATACATTTGAAATTTAACTCTGAATTTCTTTCTTCGTATTAGTATATCTAAGCTTGTGGATATTTTATTAGCAATTTTATTGGAGTTACATGAACATCTACGAAATAATTCGTTATAACTTGGAATCTAGTAAATATATACTATCAAGTCTTCAAAGGAATTTAGACCATTAATCTTTGGCAACAGAATTATGTATGATCAGTCATGCATTGCTGAAGCAAACGTTTTAATACTCTCTGGAATTTACATTCTGAGATAAGTTTCTTTACTTGCTACATGTATGCAAACTACACTCTGTCCCACTTATCTCTGGAGCACGTGAACGAAAACAAGTATCTGAGCAGCGATGAACAAGTGAGAGGAACGGGATTGCGTGGAGGGAGAAAAGCCACAGCAGTTACCAACCTTCGCATCAACGTGTACGGTTTCGCTGTCCACTCGATCCTCCCCTTTCCCCCTCTCCTTCTCTTCCACTATGCGCGGCTTTTCTCCAGAGAGGCTGGGTCAGGGTACAGTTAATTGATTTCGCAAAAAGTATCTCTGTGTGCCACACATTTAATTGTTACTCACATGAAAAAAAATACTGTCAATTTGCATTCAGGTGGTAGTTTCACAGTTACAAACTATTTTGGCCTTGATGAGAAGTTTAGTGTAAATAGGCATTTTGTTTATAATTTTGAAATTGAGGTCTAAGGTTGAAATCCTCATATTTAGGGCTTGAACTCGTCACCTAAGAGGTTGAAGACCCGTCCTGTCCTTTGTGCGTGACCTTCTTTATATTTTAAATTCATTATTCATCCTCATCCTCGCGATTAGCCAAAAGTAAAATAAGAGAAGTCCTCCTCCGTGACCGTGCGGTCTAAGGCACTGTGCTTTGGACTCCGACTGCGGGACGGCATGTGTTCGAGTCCGGCCTGGGTTCAGTCTCTTATGTTCTCGGCCTGTGTATAGGATCGGTGGCAACCCACCATCCTTAGGAAATTGGGGAGCTACGGGTGAGTAGGGTAACCAGGTCTCGGAAATCTCCTATGGAGGATGTTCCTGGGTAATCGATCACACAATTCGATTATCGAAGGCGATAAAAGAATTTCCGGTTTGATCAAGTTTCCAATATAAGCAAATGGAATACAGATTGTCTCCGAGCTTACTTTGTTAAAAAGTAAGTATATATACATGTATATTAAACAAGGAAGTTCATTCGCTTATAGATTAAAATATTTTTTACGATAAAAATGAAATAAATAAGAATAAATTCTTAAAGGTAAATAGAAGATTAAATACACCAACGCAAAACAAAGATATTCTACATAATAGTTATAAAGTGCACATTTAATTTCTTCATTAGTAAAACTACAGATCAATATTTACATAAACGTGTATTTTAAGTTGGTTCTAATTTATGTATGACCATTTATCATTCTTCATAATTATCATTCCAATTAATCATTAACATATATATGCCAGTTGCATTCACGAAAACGAAAAAAACGGGCACTTCCACGAATAATATGCAGGTAGTTTACTAAAATTTACTAAAAAAAAATGAATTGACACACGTTCAAAGGGATATTTTCCTGTATAAGATCGTGAATTATGATACTCTAACAATAATTGTTTACTGCTTCAAAGGCATTGACAAATATTAATGAAAAAACTATTTATGTTTGTGGCAATTCAGGACATACTAATTTTACCCATTTTCCCACTCGAGTTCAATGCAGGGATACCTCCGTAAATATCGAATGAACAATTTTCATCAAGTGCAATTCTCCATTCAATGTTTTCGCCGATTCGTAGTACCTTCGTTTTCTTTGTTACAAACAAGTATTCTTTGCACATTACATGTAGGAGGAGAGTTTGATCTACATTTCACATTCGTCAGCTGCTTCTACCTGCTTTCAGCAGCGCAAGCTTGTAGGGTAGTGGTTACCGTTAAGGATCGTCAACCTGTCGGTCGTGGGTTCAAACCCCTCCGGTGGCATAAAATTTTCATAAGTTTTAGACATATCCCATTGTGCTCATTGTCCACGCCGTGTGAAACGGAATTGTTCAGTTTGGAAATAACGATTGGGGGAGGGGAAATAACAAAATCTCCATTTCAACGATCCGAGAAGTGGAGATAAATTGGAAAACTCTTATAAATATTAATTTTACATTCATGTTTTTAGTGGTATAATCGCAGGTAAAATCAAAGATCTTACGTGGAAGATTTTATCTTGCTCTGACCCAACCAAAAGGCATTTCGCACACATCTAATACATTCTCCAATACATTTTAAAATGTTATTGAATGTTTCATGTCGATAATTTGATCAATGCATCAATTCTTGACGCCGAGACGATATTTTCTGCAACTACATCTTCCCTCCTCTCGTCTCCAGTCTTTTCTGTTCTTCTCTTCTCCTTCTCCTTCTTCTCTCCCCTCCTTCTCCTCTGCTTTATCTCATATCGCCCTCCCTCCATTTCTCCCCTCTTGTCTCCATCCCACTCTTCTCCACTCATCTTATCTCCTCTCCTGTCTTATATTTCCGACTCCACTGTTCTCTTCTCCTCTTCTTTTCGTTCTTCTCTCTTTCACTCTATTCTACACTCTCCTCTTCTCTCTCCTTTTCTCCTCTCCAAACTCCTCTTCTCCTCTCTCCAAACTCCTCTTCTCTCATTCTGTTTGCCTTCCTCTCTTCTCTCCTCTTTGCTCCATTTTCCTCATCTCTTCTCGCATCTTTTGCCTTTCTCCTCATTACTTCTCCTATCCACTTCTGTCCTTCATTTTCTTCCCTCCTTTGCTTTTCCTTTTCCCCTTTTGCTTTCCCTCTTCTCCTCTCTGTTGTCTCCTTCTGTTTCATCTCTCATCTTTTCCTTTGTGTAGACTCATCAGCTATGAAATACTAGAAAATCGATTTTCTTTCTTTCAGAAAGTACGTATTTCTCATTTGCAACAAATGTAATACTGATATTTCTATTCTAGTTTTATACAATAATACTTGGATTTCTTTCTTTCGCGTATTTTATAAATATCTATTGTGCATGTGGCAACCCTGAAATTTAGCCTAACTCTACACGCAACCCAACAACACCTTGGGTAAGTTGGGTTGCCTAGTTTAAAATGTCGTTGTCCTAAAACTTTTGAGAGCCACTGTACAAGCGTGGAATTAAAATATATTGACGAATTACGTCAGTAGAGATGTCACAGTGAAGTTTTATATTACATATTTTTACATATTTTACTAAATGTTACATATTCCTAAGATATGAAATATTTTTTACATAAAACAGTCCTTAAGAGGAAAATCCAATGAACTTTTGGCTTACTAGTTAAAAAAGTATCTTCTCACTTCCCCTCCCCATTTCCAGGTCTAAAAAAAATAGTAACTTAAAAGTGCGATTTGCCTTCGTTGTACGTACATAGCAGTTCGTTGATTCGCCGCATCGTAACAATTACATCAAGATTCGACAGTGTTTCAGTTTCCAGTTTGTAACATGGAACGGCAAGCAACACACAGCGAACGAAGAGAACCAACAATGGAAGGCGGCAAGTACAACGCTGAGAGGCACTTACCTTTCATCCGTACATTGTTGTGATCGTTTTGATTTTTGCAGCCGGCGGCGACAAATCTTGAATGAAGTATTGTTAACTCAACCGTAGAATTTCGTATATATATTTCGTCGCCTTTTCATTTTAACCATTGGAGTTTTAAGAAGAGCTTGCCTCAGTATTTAAACAGTGTTTTAGCTGTAGAAAGCTGGAATGGCTCCGCCTACCTCCTCGTTATCTCAAAATTTGCGAGCTTGGATAGCAGTCGATGATGCATTTACTACGGATGGTAAAGTTATTTTTTGTCGAGTGTGCGATAAAAAAGTTGGGTGCACTATGAAGTCTCAATTAGATCAACATGTTCGCACTTCACTTCATGTGAAAAACAAACAACTACGGAGTGAAAAGAAGCAAGTTTTACTAACCCAGATGCAAGAGGATTCTTCATTCAGTGTGTTTTACAAGGAAATGTGCGAAGCAATGATTGCAGCAAACATCCCTTGGTATAAAATTCAAGTACCGAAGTTCCGGGATTTTCTGGAAAAATATTGTGGCCGTAAACTTCCTGACGAGTCAACCCTTCGAAAGCGATATCTTCCACATTCATACAAAGAAACTTTAGAATCAAATAGGGCAGAAGTAGGCTGTTCCTATGTGTGGATTTCCATCGACGAAACAACTGATGCTTTGGGACGGTATGTAAGTAATTTCATTGTTGGAACGCTAATTGCTGATTTTCCATCTACACCACATCTCATTGCATGCAAAGTTCTAGAGCGTACTAATCATTCCACCATAGCACGATTTGTGAATGACAATCTTAAATTGTTGTATCCGGATGGCGTACAAGAAGAGAGAGTTCTTCTCATGTTCACAGACAGTGCGTCATACATGTTAAAAGCTGCTACGGCACTTAAAGTGTTTTATCCTAACTTGATCCACTTTACTTGCTTGACACATGCTCTCCAACGCATTGCTGAGGAGGTGAGAGGCAATTTCCCGGAAGTCAACCAACTTATTTCTTCCACGAAAAAGGTGTTTCTGAAGGCACCACAACGTGTGCAAGTTTACAAGGAACAATTGCCAGGTGTACCACTTCCTCCGGAACCTATTCTTACTAGATGGGGTACTTGGATCCGGGCAAGTAAGTTTTACAACGAACATTTTGAAGAAGTGAAATCTGTGCTTGACTCATTTTCGGCGGACTCAGCTGTATCGGTACGCACTGCTCAAAATCTCTTCAAGGACACCAAACTTGCTTGCGATATGGCATACATAAACAGCAATTTTGGTTGGATTGATACAAGCATAAAAAAACTTGAAACTGTTGGGCTTCCTCTCCTGGAAGCCATGGATATATATGAGGATGCAAGAAAGAAACTGTCTGCTGTTGGAGATGTGGGAGAGAAAGCTCGAAGAAAATTTGATGCAGTGAGTGAAAGAAACCCAGGTTACGTCAGCTTATTTACAGTGAGCGCATTCTCAATGGTGAAACAGTTAACCCTCCCAATGATATTTCTCCCGACCACATTCACCTCCTGAAGTACGCTCCGGTTACTTCTTGTGACGTGGAGAGAAGTTTCTCTGCGTACAAGAACATATCTGATCGGCGACAAACATTTACTTCTGAACATTTGGAAATGTACCTGGTAACATATTGTAAGTTAAATAATTAAATACAGTGCCTGCCCCAAGATCAAAGGTAACCTGAAATTTTGTAAGTGCTTTTTGAGTGAAAAATTTGGGCAACGAAAATTTACTACTGAACATTTTGAATGGTACCTGGTGACATTGTATATTAAATATTGAATATATTCAAATTGTGGTTAATATTTTTGCTCTATAAGAACATAAAAAATACTTAATGTAAGCATTGTAATATTGTAACTTCAATTTTTGTAAGTCTTTTTGAAATAAACATATCCCTTTGTGAGGAAAAAATGTAACAAAAATAGGACGTAACGTTTGGAATAAATATTTATAGCACATATTTCATTATGAATTTACATATTTCAGACATTTTTATTGCATATTTATGTACATATTTTAGGGGTTGATATTACATAAAAATCCGGGCTTTAGTGATCAGCACCACGCTGCGGCCGCCTTTACCCCCTTCGAATACCATATATTTTGAGGCTGGGTGGGCCCTAGAGGCGCTTTATGCGGGGACAAAGCTGGAAAAAATCCGACCTTAGATCACCCACCTCGGATTTCCCACTTGAGAGTCAGACTAGAATCAAATCAGGCTAGGATTTCACTAGAAATGCAGTGGTGAAGGTTTCTTCAACCTATCTTTAATCAGGAAAAAGTCACGACTGCATGATTGCAACAAAGCTATTATTTTCCAGGTGTGAGAAAACAGTGTCATATACATTTCACATCACTCCCTTCCCATTTAATTTTTTTTAGTAGAATTCAATATAGCGGACGTCCGCTTGGAACACACCAATGTGGTTCTTCCCGAAGCCTGACCTCTTTCTATCATGACCAATTGTAAACAGCCTAACTCCTTTACTTTTACTTTCGATTCCCGGAGTGGGTGAATAAAGGTCGGAATTATTCCACATTGTCCCCGCATAAAGCAGCTCCGGGGCTCATCAGCCTCATATCAATGGGTGCATGGGGGCAATCCTGGAGGGCAAATGAAGCCGGAGTGTAATGCTGATCACTTCGCCTCCAAAATGGCCTTTCCCCCGCATCCCGTAAATGTGCCTTCATGGCACTGTTATATGCACTTGGAACTTTACCTTTACCTAGGTTTTTAGTGCGAAATCTTTGGAGTTTGCAACCAGCACTCGAGGCTGATGTGGATTTTGAGAAGAGGCAGGGACGTCGTTAGGGGGGACCCGGGGGGGGGGGGGGCACTGGCCCCCGAAACGTTCACGTGGCCCCGGCAAACTGTTCTACATTTGCTGAAAATTTTACTTTCATGACAAATATTGCAAAATAGTTTTTCAGTATTTTTTTCTTTCAGTTAGAAACATTGTTCTTAATTTGAGTAGCACGAACCCAAAACCACATTTTTTTCTCGTTTTCCTGGTTCTAGCTATAGTGAATGTCAGTGTAGGAACCTAGAACTTCGTCGTTTCTCGGAATTTTGAGGGAGCGGTCTTTCCACCCCTAGCAGTCGCAGGTCAACAACAGGCAGGGTTGGGCGTTGAGCGTTGCCGTTGCGTCCAAACAATGTTTTGAGCTTGAGTAGATTGAAGAACGACCGCTTGTGCAGCGGTAAACGACATATATGCAAACAGTTACATCTGGTCCCGAATCAGAGCGCAATACACGCTAAATAAGTATAATGGTGGCAGGATGCCTCATATCTCCAGGTAAGTAGTATTATTCCCACCAAATATATATTCTACTATTGAAACAGTCTAAAACACGCAACGTGTTAAAAGTAATTATCTTCACAAACTGTACGATTTCTCGAGTCGCATATTTTTCTCGATATCGTGAAGACCGATTTTGAGAATCCTCCTTAACAAACGATGCCTCCCCGATTGCGCAGTGATAGGGTTTTTGCCTTGTAACCGAGGGGTCCCGAGTTCGATACATGGGTTGAGGTACACAGTGGTCCGGATCTTACTTTAAACTGTAGGTCCAGTCCCGATTAGCCTTACTGTGCATCAGTGGCGGCTCGTGGTGAACCAAAGTGGAGGGGCGACAGCTCATAAATTTGCTCTACTTGTAATGTGAGTTTAATTGATTAATTTCGTATATAACAGCCAACATGATAAGAAATTGATATATTCGTCTTTACCGAATATCATGCTTTGCACGTTTGCACATATTATGATAAATTAATAATTATTTAACAGTAATGCGAAGATTACGAAAGATGGAAGAAGAAATAGAGTTCTAACAGATTTAGTTGTTTGTTTTTTAACTTAACAGAGGGGTAAATTGATAAGCACAATGACGAATATTTACGTGCATTGAACGTGAAAATTTCTAGTAAAAATGTTACACAAAAAACGTTTCCTGTCCAACATGACTAATTGATATATGAAATAGGGCACCAAAGTAAATCTCTCACTGGAAAGGTGATATCTGCGTTACCAGAAGCTCAAGCTCTACAGTAAAAACTTCAAACTTACCAGAAATCTTCTTCAGACATGCTTGTTCACCAGAAATCTTCTTCAGACATGCTTGTTCTAGATTCAAATTCGGTCTAGGCCGGCCTAGGTTTTTTATGTTTATTTTATTCATCTAGACTTCTGGGAGAAAAACTTCGCACCAACAAGTTCTCCACATAGCTCATCGCAACAAACGCACAACTACAGCACACTACCGAAAAAGCTTCACTTTTCCATGGAAAACGAAGAAACAACAAGCAAAGAGAATCGAGTATTCTCTTTGCAACAAGTGTCAATGCTATCGTCTTCCCATGCAGTCATTTTATTGCCTCGGGGTTGCCAGACAATTTTGCCAATTTTTCAGAAATTCGTAGTACACAGGTTCCTGTAGCGGCTCTTGGTGAGTTTAGATGACTAGTTTCTTATTTATTTAACAGTCGGCTTGAAAAGAAATTGTGAAAGTTTGTCACACTATCAGGTTTTTTTTCAAAACGTGCTAATCAATAACATGTAATTAAATCTAATTTTGTGAGTAACACGAAGCTGTAGCCGACTTCCGTGACTATAAAAAGCCATGGATCCTGGGTTCGAATCCCGGCCTGGATATGGGTGTTCTTTGCGAGTGCCCTTCCATCATTTAATTAGGGGAAGGATCCCTAGCCCCGGACGGCACTCAGCCGCGGACACCACGTAGTTCTACCTATTCGCGACAGTTGGCAGAAGCTGTCTGTTATCGGTAGTAGCGACTAACAGCGTACACGCCATAGTAAGAAGCATGTGGCTTTCACTCCGAGTGGAGCGTTGCAATAAGTAGGAGTGTGCTTTTTTGCCGAAAGTGGAAAATTTGTTGTGGCGGGAAACGAATTGTCATTGTTCGTAGTGAACTTACTGGTAAGTAATTTACGTTATCATTATGGTAAATAGTAAGGTAGGGATGTGTTGTGTGTTGATGTATGCTGCAAAGGTGAAATTTATCCCTATGGAAACAGTTAGTAGCATTGTTTGTGGGTACATACGTCGCCCCTAGCCCCGGACACACGTTTGGCACCTAGCCCCGGACAGCACTGAATGTTCTTAGAATGGCATTATAGTGTCCTATGTAGGCCTAATTGTTATTGTTTATATAAAACCAAATGAGCATACGAACAAATCGTAAAATAGTTTTAAATTATTTGCAGGTACGATGTCACGAACTACAAACAGAGGTGCCTTGGGCGAGAAGGCTATGAAGAAAGCGCTATCCCCAAAGCTTCCACCTCTCGTGGTCAGACTACCTCCCAAGCTTCCACCTCTGGTGTTCAGCCTGCAGCAGGACGGGATGTGAGGCAAGGCGAATCAACTAAGAATGTTTCGTCTATTCTTCAGAAACTTTCACCACTTCCAGATGCATCGATGCGAAGACTTGTTTCGAGAAAACGTAAATCCCAGAGAAGTGAAGTACTTACTTCCACTCCATATAAAAATCAACTTTTGAACAAACAAAACGCGCAGGAAACAAAATACTGCGCTAAATGTTAAGGGACGACGTTTAGATTACGAGGAGCGCACAAGTATGGAACAGGCAACTTCAGGCTGTAGGACAACGTGTTTAATCTGTGGAGAGGAATTCGAAGAAGATTGGATTCAGTGTGCCACCTGCAAGGGCTGGGCTCATGAGGCATGTGCAGAAATTGATCCCAGCAACCCCTACTACAATTGTGACGTATGTATTCAGACATGAGGATAGCAACAAACAAACAAATAAACTGTCCGGGGCTACCTCCCCAGTTTCGTATTCGAGACATTACCTAACATCCAATTTCATGTGTGCTGTACCTCTCTGTTCATAGTTTCTGGGTGCACAAGGTAGTATAACTGTGTGGTATACTATTGTCCTTCACTATGTTGTTTATCATCTATTAAAATGTAATGGTTTTCCAGACCAACTGTTTTTTTCATTAGTGTCCGGGGCTTGGGACCCTTCCCCTATCACTTATCCTCATCGTCGTGATTACCGAAAAGTAGCAGAAAGCGACGGTAAATAACAAATATCAAGCACCTGTCTGTACTTTTTCAGTTACCGATATTTTCTTTCCTCATTGGAAATTGCATTATTTATTGCTCTATGGAATACAGAATGATTTCTTTCGACGGTTGGTAATTTTCTTTCTTACGTTAACTTCATTGCTTCTGGCAACTCTTCATTGTTTACCGTTCTCCGGAGAGAGGGCCAGTTTCGCCTAGGGGGTTGGTTTCGGACGACAAACCCTCCGTCCTCCCAGCCCATTCCCAGCCACAGATCCCGCGCGTGTTATTCAGCCAGTTCCCTCGCCTCTTACCCTTCGCGGCAGCGCCTGAAAATGCTCTACGTCTCGTAAGGTGGGAGGACGCCGCCCTGCCAGATTTCTCTCGAAGTTCCGTATTCCCCCGCACGGTGGCCTGCAAACTTCGCAATTGTCGCGGAAGAATGAACACAGAACCGACTAACCAACGATCTATAAGCAACGGAATATTTGTAATTCAGACAATGTAAAATATAATATATAAATGTTAAAGTAATGTTTGTTCACTTGTGATTACCCACGGCAGTGCGGCGTCCGTATCGTCCTTATGAGCGGCCGCCCCTGCTGTGCATAAAGTGGACTTAAAAACACCAACTCAATTCAACTCCTTAACAAACTTTTCGAAGAATCGAAAATTTAAACAAGAACAAGTAAATACATTTTTGTAATTTTGAAGTAAATTATTATTATTATTGTTATTATTTTGGTTATTTTTGGTTCGTATGAATCTGCCTCACAAAGTAAGCTTATTTTGTTGAGTCAAGTACAACCCTTGAAATAAGTCACTGGAAAGACATGTGAGGTTGCACATATATTTAAGCATCTACAGGGTCTGTATTTTAAGTAATGAGAATATTTTTTTTCTGCCGCGACTAGACATCAGAGCCCGCTGGGACAGGTTGGAGTTGGTAGTGGGGTGTGTGACCTTGAAAACGCTCCAAGCGGCAGTTGCCTGCTGGCGTCCGTTGAGACATGATCACGCGTGGCGTGGACGTCTGCAAAGTAGTGTGTGCAAGAGCAAAATGCAGCAAAGCATGGAACAGCTGTACGCGATCAAATTTTGTGTGCGCCTTAGAAAATCTGGTGCAGCAACGCTGGAAATGATTCGGAAAGCGTACAGCAGTGACAGTTTATCACAAGCGCAAGTGTTTCGGTGGCACAAAATGTTCAAAGAAGGCCGGGAGAGCGTGGAGGACGAACCCCGCGCAGGGCGCCCGTCAACCTCAAGAACCAGATACAACGAACAACGTGTGCGAGATTTGCTGAACGCGGACAGGCGTGTCAGTGTGCGGTTTATCGCGGATACGCTAGATAAAATGGTTGTTCTCAAAATCATCACCGAGGATCTTGGGATGAGAAAAATTTGCACCAAGCTCGTCCCGAAAGTTTTGACGAACGAGCAATTGCACAACCGCTCGGTTCAGACGGGTCAACCGAGTGCGACCAGAAATTTCCGCTGATTGGAAGCTCCATCATGACAATGCGCCATGTCACACGTGCTTGGTGGTTAGAGAGTTCCTGACAGAATCTGGCATCACAACGATTCCTCAGCCTCTCTACAGCCCCAACCTTGCCCCTGCAGATTTTTTCCTCTTTCCCAGAGTGAAAACAGCCCTCAAAGGACACCACCACGGAACCCTGGATGCTGTCAAAGCGGCTTGCACGCGTGCTCTGAAGGCTGTTTTAGTTGCTGGCTTACAGGGAGCGTACGACGCGTGGAAAACTCGCCTGCAGAAGTGTGTTGACGCTCAAGGGGCATACTTTGAAGACTACTAAAGGTTTGTAGCGATATCTGTAATAAATTTTGTTTTGTGGATTTATTCTCATTACTTAAAATACAGACCCTGTATAAATAAATAATAACCCGTGGTTCGACAGCCCTGGTAGGGCCTTGGTCTATCTCCCGACTGCCAGTCTCCCTCCCACAATCCTACCTAGAGGTGTGGAGATCTTTAACCAGTAATGGGGTGACGTGGGGTCAGCACGTCGAACCCCCAACCGTTATAGGGGATATCCGTAAAGAATAATTATATTCTTGTGGTAAGGAGTCGTTGTCATTTAACAAACTTTATTGATTTATTCCATCAGCATTATTTAAAATGTAGTGCCATACTGAACTTACCAACTTAACAAAGGCACATTGATTGCTAAATGAGGCATTTTCCTTGTGTTGCAGAGCAGGTTCAGTTTTTAGAGTATTGCAATATTTTACACAGTCCGTTCGAAGAATTTTGAGAATATTGATATTTTGTCAGAGGGACCACCACCGAATAAATATCTGTGAATGTTTTACAGGTTTCATCGTATTTAAGAAGGTAATTTTTCCGGTGCAACTTTCCTCCGTACAACACGTCTTTTGCCACTCAAGCTGAAGAGCCGATTCATAGGTGCAACGACCTTGGCCGAAAGAAACTCTGATTGGCACCATGTTGACAGCAGTGGCGTAGCGTTATAGTACGCCCATACGCCCGGCGTTTCCTGATTTAAAATTTCAAAAATACGTAAATGCTGTAAATATCAAGTGAATCTTGACTAATTTCATATATGTTCGACCTTCATGGCATTAAAATAGCTATTTTTCGCGATCCGCTTGCAACGCTCCATTAACAACACTCGATCCAGCATTTTTTTCAATACCCTTCCTGCCTGGACGCCGGGCAGGTTCGGCGTAAAGAACTATATTCCTCGCTGCCTGTCTGGAGGAAATGCTTGGATCTCTACAGCATGCGCGCAAATGCTCTCTCGTACGCCAGCGTATGGAGCAGCCACGTGATTGGTTCATGTGACCCTTCCTGACTTCTGAAGCAGACGACAGCGGTAGAATTCTTACCTGGTTCTTCGCGCTCGTGCCACTCGTGCTATGTGATGTTACAATACGCAATATTGACTGACGTAACTTTACCAAATTCAAATATACCATTTCTTAATGACCATTCCATTGTATAATTTATCGCACGAACAGCGATGTATATATCAACACAGTTCTTGTCAAATAAGTTGGTGAAGTCCTCGTGGTAGAAGTTCAGCCTGTGCCTGCTCTCCGTTTAACTATTCTTTTTTTTATTATTATTATTTTTTCTTTAGTATCTAACTGCTTAATATTGTGTCAATGGAAATGTATAGCATTCATTTGAAAACTCTTAACATCGAATGGTGTAACGCTCTGGGGATACAAACGTTACTTAAAAGGAATCTTACTCGCTAGAACATAACACAACAGAGGTAGATTATACGACGCACGCTTTTAGAAGCGATATAGGGCGGGGCCACGTAGAGGGTGTGCGTGGCAATCAGCCAATGGCAGGAGTGCAACGTTGTACAGTTAGGAGACTGCGGCGCGGAAGTTAAAAGCCGTGTTCTGCATTTTTCTTGCGCGCAAGATGTTTTCATAAAACTCGCCACTTTAAGGTTCATCATAAAATGGGGCAAGACCTTTTGAACCTGACTGTCCAAGTCCCATGAATTTCCGTCGCATACAGCCGGAGTTATCGTTCCTTGAAGAAACAAGGGAAACGTCACCTTTCATTTCCTTCCGCCTGTTTTTTCGTTGCCACCGTGTTGACGCAGCTGAGTTGTTGTGTCTAAGGAAAACTGTGGGTGTTAAATTCGTCTCGATATAAACAATGACCCTTCATTGTTCTCGAACATTGAAAGTCTGGGTCAGTTTGAGTTCAGCGTTTTCGTAGCAAGGCTGATGTAAAATTATTCGCTTATCGTTCACTCGTGCGCCATGAAGAACATTTTGTGAAAAGATTAAATACAGCCCTTTCGTACAATAGTGTGTGTTCCGTGTGTTATTTTTATTTTAAGTAATGTCACTCTCGAAACCTAGCACCAGTAGGACAGGCACCAAGGGTGCAAAATCTAATCATTAACCTCCAGGAGAGTGACTCGGAAATGAGTGAAATCAGTGACACGGAGACCGAGGAAGACTACGAGAGCGGTGATGATGACCTGACAGATCCTCTACAATAGATACCTTCAAGCTTCTTTCAGGTATGGGTTTCTCGTATATGCTACAGTGATATGATATTATAATCCTGTGTAGAAATATTCACTACATTAAACCCTCGTTAACACAAACTCGCTTAAGACGAACACTCGGTTAACATGAACAAAATGTTGGTCCCGGCAGGGATGAATTATATCTTATAGAAAGTTTTATCGGTTAACGCGAATTTCGGTTACCACGAATTACGAACTGTTTTTCAGTCCGTTGTGTCATTAGATCTCATTTAACACGAACTTTCAAAGTTTTTCATATTTTTTTGTTGTTGTTGTTGTTGTTGTTGTTCCTCTGTCGTTCCTCTGCTAGGTATGTAAGAAATCGCTCAACAATCTCTATCATCTTGCCAACAATCAACTTATACAGTATCGTAACCAACAGCTTAAGATCACAATGTGTACAAAGATGTTTTTCTATTCTTTAAAACATAGCCAGTACGAGTAACATAAATATTAAAACTTGGGTGCAATTGCTCGACAATCGCCATCACCGCGTCAACAATGAGCTTATACATATTTAACCAACAAATTCAGTTGTGTGTTCCGATACAATAAATGCTATCACCGCATCCTGGGAATCTGTGTCATCACAACACGTACTGAACTGTTTTTCACCAGAAAATGATCTGTGAGTACTTTTTTTAAAAATTAATTAATGCAGTAGTGTTTTCTATGGTGACATACAAAATACGTATTGTAAATGGTTAATGTGTAGAAAGAACTGTATTGCAACAATAAAATTTGAGTCCCCGGTTAGCACAATTTTTTTTAACACGAACTCTTGATTTTTCGGTCCCTTGGGATTCGTGTTAACGAGGGTTTACTGTATATTATTTCACTGTACTCATATATACTGTACATGCATTATCAAAATAATGGATACATCGCGAATCTTCTGTCCTTTCCTTGCGCTAGCAGTTAGTTTGGCAACGGCGCAGTAGCACTGGCCGGGTATTGGCCGAACTCATGTTCCTTCTAAAAGCGTACGCCGTATAGTTCGAGACAATGCCAGTATTATGTAACTACCAGGTTTCTGTACGTTACATTACGCCCCACCCTAGCTTAGAGGGTCCCCATCTAATCATATTAAGTATTGGAGAGGTACGGGGATCGTTGCCCCGTATCTCCACCAAACTGTAACGCTCTGGGGATACAAACGTTACTTAAAAGGAATCTTACTCGCTAGAACATAACACAACAGAGGTAGATTAAATATGGTTTATTGTATACTGCATTAAACATTGGTCATGTTGCGTCGTACAACAATCTAAGGCCTGACTCTAGCTAAATAAATGACCAGTTATATTAGTGAAAGAAAGGAACGTCGTCTTACCCATTTAAGGTAGAGAGGAGCGAGGTAGACTGGCAGCGTCTCGGTATCGATGTAGGTGAACTCTCCCCCGGCTGACTGGATTATCAGGACTACATTCTCGACTCTCTGGACTCTCAGAATCAACTGACCTCCCATTCTATATCCTGCCCTTTTTATATTTGTCTATGTCCTTTGTCTCACCCTTAGTTCTCCCTTAGGGACACTTGCACTGAGTGGCTTGTGTACTTAGTTTGTCCTTTCTAGGAATTAAGGATGTGCAGGTGCCTCTGCACCTACGAAGGAAGTGATGGGTACTTTCGTACTCATCTGGTGCATCCTTCCCAGAACAGATGCACCTATGACATCCTGTTGTTTTCAAAGTTCATTCCCAGAATCGCCAGGGCCATATAGCACTCCTGGGATCGCAAAAGCCACAATGATATCCTGTTTGGTGGTTTTCCTAGTTCACTTGCACCGACCAGGGGAAGTAGTAGATCCTTGACCAAGTTCCAAGAACTGAGGATGAGATAAGTGTACGTATGTGTGTGTGCATGTGTGTGTGTCTTTTTCTTGTCTTTCCTTAGTTCGAGACAATGCCAGTATTATGTAACTACCAGGTTTCTGTACGTTACAATGGTCTGTGGACAAAATTATTTTAAAATGTTTATCACCATTCCAAGATGCAATAAACAGTGGTCTGAATTTCTAATCGGCACTATTACGTTAGTAGAGTGTACGATAGTTGGATCATCCACCCACCTCCGTGTCAGAGTATTTTACACAGCGCTCCAAGACGACAGAGGTCCCTGGTTCGAATCCCGGCGTTAGCACGGGAGTTCTTTATGAGTGTCCCTTGTTCATCAACTTCATAAATATCATCACTCACATTCATATTCGCGATTAACCAAAAGCGAAGTAAAATAAACCAAATCAATCAGTAGTTGGATCGCCCACAACAATGACGTCTACTGTTGTGCAGAGGCGCTTGTGATTCAGGTAGGTTTTCTAATAACTTGCATCATACCGAAACGTATAAAACACCAGAGTTCAAAACATTTGTGGCTTAGTGAGGCATCTCATTTTCTAGCTAAAACATGCATGGATGATGTTTTATTGAAAATCCAGCTGACTTCAGGAAAATAAACAATACATGTGGCGACTAATTCCATAAGTAAATTATTAAGCAAAAAAGGGCCGACCCTTCTTTCGGACTTGGCGTTCCCACCCGAAATGTCCATGCTACGCCACTGGTTGACAGAATACTCAAGAAGTCCCGCAACCGACAGCACTCGAAGCGCTCGGATCCTACGGTGACATACCCTTTGGTTGAACACAAACGGATGCATTGGTAGGAAATGCAGTGATTTTATGGGCCGTCTCTTTCTGGGAAGTCGGGGACCTTTTGAAAACACACTTTCCCTTCATGCACACCAGGGGTCCTAAGCCAGTTCACCCGCTCCCACAAAATCTTCTCTTCATCTAGCTCTGGTTATCGGCCGCGCCGAAACACACTGCAGGTAGCTAGGACTTTCTGGGTTAATTACTTTATGGTTCAGCATGGACATTGGCTTTCAAATTGCAAGAGACAAAATTCTACTGTTTGTCCCTTTTCTGGCGGGAGATGAATGACAAAGATGTCGCTGTTCCTTCAGGTTCCCACACTCAACCCTTGTGCTCATAACCTACAATGAAGGGAAAGGCCATAATAAGCCTTTGTAATGTATCGGCTTTATATCCTTCCTTGGTAACTTTCCACTCATTTTCAAGAAACATCTGCTTCTTTTGCCCTACTGTGTTGATTGGTCGACAATTGATGACTGTCAGCTAGTTCGAAGAACAGTTTGATCCAAGAAGTGGTTTCATAGTTAGCTTCTGTAAACGTGAGATTCCGGAGTGCTTGAGATATCATTTTCATGCATTGCGAGTGAAATTTCGATTGATTTGGTTCATTTTACTTTGCTCTTCTGTTAAATTTGGCTAATTGCGAAGATGGGGATGAGTGATGATATGATTAAATTGATCAATGGACAAAACAAACACCCATGCTCAGTCCGGAATTCGAACCCGGCACATCTGGCATCGTAGCACGATGTGCTAACCACTCCGCCACGGGGGTAGGCTAAGTGAAATTTCGAGTGTGAAGCTGCCAGCTCGTTTTCCTCTCGAAAAAATTGAAGTAGGATAGACTGATCGACCAAATGTCCAACACATTGACTTTCTAAATTGGTGTCCGACTACCACACAGGAGACCGCATTTGACTCCCAGGGCGGTTGATCTCACATGTGATGAAGAATAAGTCACATTTCAATTAAGGAAGGAAACGAGGTATGTAGTCAACATTTTATAGTAGTGTGCATGCTCTAGAAATAATACGTTTCAAAATTCTGCATATTTTGTGATTTTTCTTCATTTAGCCTCTACCAGGGTTGTCAAAGGTCCATCTACCTATAACTTCTATGGGTTTTATTGGGTTCCGTTGCAGGACCGGAACCTTTCTTCTCGCACAATTTAAATTCGGTCCTAGTAGTGTATTGTTCCATTAAAAAAAGGATACTGGATAGTTTTTAAATGGACCCGGAAAATATTCCTGCACCGAATTTTAATTGATCCTGGAAAAAAGGTTCTTGGACAGTGTTTAAATTCAGCCGCAAAACAAGGTTCCTGGACCGTATTTAAATTTTACCAAAAAAAAGAGTTCCTGCACCGTATTTAAATTCATACGGAAAAAAGGTTCCTGGACCGAATTAAAGCCTAGAAACCATTTACACTTGCTGATTTTCTCTCCCGGATGTGAAATGAATTTATTTACAATACCTGGACCATTAACAACCCTGGGATTGTTAAAGATTAGGGAACGCATACATTCTAATTTGTTCTATAGGATTCCGTTATAGGACCGGAACCTTTTCTCTCGCACAATCTAAATTCGTAGCAAGTTGCGAATTGTTTCATTTCAATACGGAACTTTGACCCTATTTAAACCGATCCGGAAAAAAATGTTCGTTGACCGTATTTAAATACTTCAGGAAATAAGGTTCCTGGATCGAAATTAAATTCATCTGGAAAAAAATTCATGGACCGAATTGAAAACGTTACAGATGAAGAGGTTCCTTATGGTCCAGAACCCATTTACGCTTGCTGATTTTCTCTTCTGGATGGGAATTGAATTTATTTAAAATTCCTGGACCTTTAGCAACTCTGACCTCCACCCGCAAATGCAGACGCTGTGGCTGCATTTGCTTAGGCTAGGCGGGAAAGTTGACTAGACATACAAATAAAATTTAAAAAATAAAGTTATATAGCGAATAATAGTTACTTACGAATAATATCATGAAATACGGAGAGCCAAATTACTTATCAAGCATTTTCTGTTATTTGCCTATCCTAGTGGAAGCGAAAATCTTTTGCCCTTGCTGGTGAACTCGGTTCCTGCAAATTCAAGACGGCATTTTCTAATTTTCATTTCTATTTGGGCCGACAACTCCGTGCTGGAGTGGTTAGCAGTTTACGCTACGGACTGAGAACGTGTATTCTTTGTGATGGTCCTTTCATCAAGTTAATCTTAACTCATTCTCATCTTCACGATTAGCCAAAAAGTGTAAGAAAAGTGAAGTAAAATGAACCAAGTCAATCAGTCATTTCTATTTCGTTATTTTACGCCGGTTTTCTACCTCTTGGGTTAAATGCGACGATGAGATTGAATGATGATCCGAAGAAATAGCGATGCGAGACATGATGCGACCACACCTGTCCAAGGTCCGAACCTTGGACCTCTGGTTTCGTAGTGCGTCATGCTCATGCTTCGGGAGTGGAATCCTTTGAATGAAAAACTATAAAAGTAGGGTGAAAGAAAACAACATTGTACTGTGCAAACAAGCCATGTTTAGGTACTCTAAAGAAAACTACAGTTATTCAGTAAAATTAATTTTGAAGGACAAAGCCTCCGAAGTGTTTTTCCATTCGGTGAAGCGTGGTCATCACATCGAGTCCCATCTAGTTTTGAGAGTGGAATTCGCTCACATATTGATTTGAAGTAGCTTCCCAATTTTCCTCACGATGTTAGGCCATCACAGAAATTTTGGAGTTTCTACCAGGGATCGAACCTTGAAAGACTAGAGCGCAATAATTTGAGCGCGGAGAGTTTTGTTGTTTCTATTGCCATCATATATTTAGTTTTGTACGCGCAAAGAAGATTACTTTTAAGAAACTAGATGTGTGCATAAAATTTCATATATATCGTCATCATTCTCCAATGTGTACAGTACGACGCCACAAAAGACTCGTGCATGTCCCATAGAATAGTGGTTAAGGGTGTCGCCTTGCAGTAAAGGCCGCCGGATTCGATTCTGGTATAAACAATATACATGGGATGCCTATCTTGAACTCATTACACAAACATTTCATTTTCGCACCGTTGTCATACTTGTGCACCTGATTCAAGCACCTATTTATATCTAAACTGATGGAAGAGGGTTTTCTCTACTTCTCAATTTTCTTCGAGCAAATTTACAAATCTAAGAAGTAAGGACTAATGACATTGTTCTTGGTGTCTCAAAAATCTGACAAGAGAAAATACATGGATTTTTAAAGACTATCTAGATGCCATTAAGTTAATAAGATCATTCTGCATTTAGATTCCCGAATAATGGCCGTAGATTTCACGAGTCTCTAAACCTACATTTTTGGGGACTACAGGAGAAAATAATGTTCTCTTCCAACAAGATTGTGTATATATATATATATATATATATATATATATATATATATACATAACATAACCCCACAGCTCTACAGCACCTTGGCGGGCCTTGGCTTACCTACCGACTGCTGGTCTCCCTCCCACACTGTTCCGCCGTCACCTGTTAGAGCGTGGAGGTCTCAGACCAGTGTTGGGGTGACGGGTGATCAGCCCGACGAACCCCCAGCCGTTGTTGTAGGTCTTCTCGACCGGGTTACGCTCACTCACTCGGAGCTTCCCAATTTCCTCACGATGGTGGGTTGCCACCGGCCCTATACGTAGGCCGAATAAATTCCGACCAGAGCCGGATTCGAACCTACGCCGTCCCGCAGCGAACGATCTCAAGACGAGTGAACACCTTAACCCGCTCGACTACGGAGGAGGACATATATACATACATACTGTACATATACTTATGTAGGTCTATATGGTATATTAATAGTTTGTTATTTTTTAATGGTTTGATAAAAAAAAAATCTTAAGTTTTGGGCCCCCCCGAACTGATCAACCTAGCTACGTCCCTGGGAAGAGGGGTCGCAAATGAAAGAAGGGTCTGTTTGGGAGAGAAATTTTATGACGATTGTCGCCAGTATGGCTGGAACAGGGCCGTAGTAAACAATGGTAGTGACTATACGGCGTACGCTTTTAGAAGGAACATGAGTTCGGCCAATACCCGGCCAGTGCTACTGCGCCGTTGCCAAACTAACTGCTAGCGCAAGGAAAGGACAGAAAATTCGCGATGTATCCATTATTTTGATAATGCATGTACAGTATATATGAGTACAGTGAAATAATATACAGTATACCCTCGTTAACACGAATCCCAAGGGACCGAAAAATCAAGAGTTCGTGTTAAAAAAAAATCGTGCTAACCGGGGACTCAAATTTTATTGTTGCAATACAGTTCTTTCTACACATTAACCATTTACAATACTTATTTTGTATGTCACCATAGAAAACACTACTGCATTAATTAATTTTTTAAAAAAGTACTCACAGATCATTTTCTGGTGAAAACAGTTCTGTATGTGTTGTGATGACACAGATTCCCAGGATGCGGTGATAGTTTTTATTGTATCAAGCACACTCCTACTTGGGGTTTCAGTCTTCTACGTTTTAAAGAATAGAAAAACACATCGGAACACACAACTGAATTTGTTGGTTAAATACGTATAAGCTCATTGTTGACGCGGTGATGGCGATTGTCGAGCAATTGCACCCAAGTTTTAATATTTATGTTACTCGTACTGGCTATGTTTTAAAGAATAGAAAAACACCTTTGAACACATTGTGATCTTAATCTGTTGGTTACAATACTGTATAAGTTGATTGTTGGCAAGATGATAGAGATTGTTGAGCGATTTCTTACATACCTAGCAGAGGAACGACAGAGGAACAACAAAAAAAAATATGAAAAACTTTGAAAGTTCGTGTTAAATGAGATCTAATGACACAACGGACTGAAAAACAGTTCGTAATTCGTGGTAACCGAAATTCGCGTTAACCGATAAAACTTTCTATAAGATATAATACATCCCTGCCGGGACCAACATTTTGTTCATGTTAACCGAGTGTTCGTCTTAAGCGAGTTTGTGTTAACGAGGGTTTACTGTAGTGAATATTTCTACACAGGATTATAATATCATATCACTGTAGCATATACGAGAAACCCATACCTGAAAGAAGCTCTCGTCGTCTTCCTCGGTCTCCGTGTCACTCATTTCACTCATTTCCGAGTCACTCTCCTGGATGTTAATGATTAGATTTTGCACCCTTGGTGCCTGTACTACTGGTGCTAGGTTTCGAGAGTGACATTACTTAAAATAAAAAGAACACACGGAACACACATTATTGTACGAAAGGGCTGTATTTAATCTTTCCACAAACTGCTCTTTGTGGCGCACGAGTGAACGATAAGCGAATAATTTTACATCAGCCTTGCTACGAAAACGCTGAACTCAAACTGACCCAGACTTTCAATGTTCGAGAACAATGAAGGGTCATTGTTTATATCGAGACGAATTTAACACCCACAGTTTTCCTTAGACACAACAACTCATCTGCGTCAACACGGTGGCAATGAAAAAAAAAAGGCTGAAGGAAATGAAAGGTGACGTTTCCCTTGTTTCTTCAAGGAACGATAACTCCGTCTGTAGGCGACGGAAATTCATGGGACTTGGACAGTCAGGTTCAAAATGTCTTTCCCCATCTTATGATGAACCTTAAAGTGGCGAGTTTTATGAAAACATCTTGCGCGCAAGAAAAATACAGAACACGGCTTTTAACTTCCGCGCCGCAGTCTCCTAACTGTACAACGTTGCACTCCTGCCATTGGCTCATTGCCACGCACACCCTCTACGTGGCCCCTCCCTATATCGCTTCTAAAAGCGTGCGTCGTATACCTACGGATCGTTTTGCACAAGGATGAATGGAAGAGAGCTCTTGGGGTAGCAGATAGTTGCCAGATTTAAGGTATTCTGAGGAAATGTCAATAGAAAGATACAGAGATTTTGCAAGTTAACATAGCTGGGACACGAGGCTAAAATCTCGGCAAATTCGTTACAGACAACGTGTAACAAATTAGGATTTTTCGAGGGGGAATCTTACAGATCTTTATCCATGTAATAGAAGCTGTTTTGGGTTTCCAAAGAAAATGCTTTATTCCGAATAAATAAATATTTGCAATTGATTAGTTATTTTGTTTATATTTTTTCGAGACGAGACGAGACTTTTCAGGAGCCGTCTCGTCCCGTCTCGTGTCTCGAACTTTAAAAAGCCTGTATTGTCTTGTGGGCAACACTACTGGTGTTTTTTATCATACTTGCATGTAGCGTTTCCTTGTTATTGTTTTATTTGGTAGAAATGTGTTGATAAGTTTGACCAGAGGCGCAACCACGAATTTTTGTCTGGGGGGCAAGTACCGGGATAAACGTGCCAATAATAATAATAATAATTTAATAATTATTATAAATTATAATTTTAATAATGATGATAATGCTAATAATAATAATGTTAATAATATTATAACATTATCATTATTCGCTTCTTGAGTGATGATATGATTAAATTGATGAATGGACACTCATAAACATCCATGCCCATGCCGGGATTCGAACCCAGGGCCAACATTATTATTATTATTATTAGTGGTGGTGGTAGTAGTAGTAGTAGTAGTGGTAGTATCAAATATGTTATTATCCTCGTAAATTATGCAAAAAGGGGATAGAAGTCGGTGCTAAAGCATTTGTGTTCGAACAAAAGATTTGAATTTCTTTTTCAACACGTTCAATTTGACATTAATAATGGAAAACAAGCACACAAACTATTTTTGAAATATAGCAAATGCTTGATCAATGCATTCCAAATATAATTCTTTTTTACATTAACATGCAGTAGCGGCGATTAGGGGGAGCAAGGGGAGGCAGTTGCCCCCCCCCCCACACTTTTTGCTCAGCACTATTAACTCTTTATGGTAAACCTTGTTCTTACACATTATTCATTCAATTTCATGGTCAATTTCATTAAAATAATAATATTTTTCTTAACATAAATTCTTATGAATTTGTTTCGTAAAAATTCACGTGTAGCCACAACCAAGATTCCTCAGGGTTAGAGCAAAGCCGCGAACGAGCAACTCTACGAAACGGTTCTGCAAGGAAGCACAAATGCTTCGTGTAGAAATTATTGCTAACTTAAAAGCTTCAACACTCAATATCAACAATCACAATAACACTTGTGTCAAGCAAGAGGCATTCCCAGGGCTGCAAAACATTTGGACGCTTCACTGCTCCTAGTGTAAACATAAATGTCAACAATTGACATAGAACAAAGACATTACCCCTTCGGCTCCAAAGAAACTGACTATTTTAGCTCAACTTTCGGGTTGGGACCGAGAAGATCGTGGGAAAAGGGAGGGGAGAGGGTTTACAATATTTTCCTAAGGAAATCTTAACACAAACGTGGGATCCGGTCTTATCGTCTTCAGAGGTTTGCAATGCTCGCTGCGTAGGGTCGAATTACTTTCGGAACATCTCCAGTGGACTACGCGAGTCTGTCTAGCGAGCCTAGTGGGTATGTAGAGCCTGAGGAGGGGGCTTAGCGATAGGTTCTGGGTTGAGATGACGTCAGTGGCTCACTTCGTTGTTTGGTTGCTACGAGAGTTGTGACTCGTTTCGAAGCTTCAAATGCATAACAGTCAAATATGTTATGGAAATAGTCTCCTTCTACCTCATTTCGTTTCACAGTATTCGGAATTTTTTTCTTGTAACATATCGCTCACTCCCTGTTCGTACACAATTTTAAGAGCTTTGTGTTCGGTTATTACTGCTGTAGTTGTGAATGTGACAGTGTTTTCTTGGTTCGAAATGTTTCTGTACTGTTCAGCAACTTTATTGCTTCATTGAAGCATCACCAAAGCACCATGCAATATTTATAAAGGTAAAGGAAGGGGCTACTGGTGAAAATAATACAATAGAATCTAGAACCAACTTGTCTCTTAAGTCACCGAGTGACACTAGATTCAGCAGTAGATATGAAAGTTTGCGAGCTGTTGAACAGCATTTGCCACAAATAATGCAGACACTGGAAGAAATTGAAGCGAATTATCCAAGGGTTGGTGGTGAGCTCATGGGTTGATCTTGTGTATAAAGAAATTTGTATTTGGACTAACATTCTTTCAAAATACATTCAAAATCACGATATTTCAGTCCTCGAAGTTGTTGATGTTGCCAAGCAGATTGTAACAAGTATTGCAGATCTTCGTAATGAAAACAAATTTGACATTATTTGGTCTCAGGCGAATATATTTTGTGAATATCATGGGTTTAAAGAACCAGTCATTCCACGTAAGCGCAAAGTTCCACAGAAAATTGGTGGAGGAGATGATCATCCAGCTGTTAATTCATCTCATCACCTGTTATAAAAAACAGCATACTACCCATTTCTTGACAGTATAGTTGAAAACATCAAGTCGCGCTTCGACAAAAATCAACTAACATTGCTATGCCACATGGAAACTGCACTGACTGCTTCATTTCAACCTGACTCTGTCAACAACGAAGAGTTCAAAGAAGCATGTTCTGTTGTTGAGAAAGTCTATGAGATTGAATGTGACAGCTTATCTGCAGAAATTGATGTATTTTCTAAGAAAGACTAAACTCTGATCGAAACAAATCAATTTCCAGATTGGTGTTGGAGTTTAAATCTGAAAAATATCACATTCAACTTGTATACCCAAATATTGTGAAACTTTTGAAATTGTTTTTAACAGTTCCCGTGACTACAGCTTCAGCAGAACGATCTTTCAGTGTCCTCAAAAGGGTAAAAAACTATTTAAGGAACACAACAAAACAAGAACGTTTAACACACCTGGCATTGCTAACCATTGACAAAACGCAAATAAACTTAGATGAATGTGTAGAAATGTACGCTAGAAAGAAACAAAGGCACTTATCATCGTTTTAAGTCTCACTCATGAGTTCTCAGACTTTTAAGTTACTTTTTATTTTAACAATTGCATTTGTAATTTGAAGTAAAATATTTGTAACCTCTTTTGCTAACATTCAATATTTCCACTTAATAATGTACCACGTTTATGAATTTTAGCATTTGGGGCATTAAATACTATATGTAACAAACTGTTATATCTAATTATTTCCGGGGTGTAAGGGGTGCTCACTTCCACGTAGTGCACCCAATAGTCAACCTCACTTCCACGTAGTACACCCTGGACTGCAGACTAACGAGGCTCTGGCGACTGGCCCCATGGCCAGTATAATTTTGTTTGTGTTGTCCTGTTTTTGTCCTTGTGTGTGTGTGTGTGTGTGTGTGTGTGCTGAGTGCCCCTTTACAGCCTCAGTTTTTAACAAAAGTCAGAATATTTTAAGATTTTAGTTATGCAACGTTAGGGTTGTTATGTGTAACGATAAGGGGCTGGACCCCGTATAATGTGACGGGTGCAAAATAGCCTTAGTGCTGACGCACCCATAATTTTATATTCAAATTCAAATTCAAATCTAATTATTTCCCTGTACATTTTGTATGGAACTAAAAACAGATAGTTATTACAGAATATCCATTGCTTGTTGTATTAAATTAACAATAAACATAATCTTACCTTAACATTCCAAAACTCTAATTTAACCTACATCGGTTTCGATAAGTAAATATTTTTTTATCAGTACGCCTATGCTTATTGAGGATGACCCTGAGATGTTATGTAAGTGTAGTGTCTACAGTAGCTCTTTAGTGTGGTATTCTAGGTTATTAAATTTATGGGTTGTTAATGTAAGACCATGTTTATTAATTTATTTAAAAATGAAATAGAATAAAATACGTAATTGAATTGTAATTTGATTTCTGTACTTATAGTGCCTACCTAATGACTAGTCCGCCAGAGTAGAAGATACATGGCGAGCATGTATAGCTCAGATATTTGAGCAGTCTCCCCCCTCTCTTTATAATCCTTGCCGCCCGCCCCCCAGTTTTGGCACCCAATCACCGCCACTGTTAACATGTATAACTTTCATGCACGATATATATGTCACATATATGCAACATGGAGCGACGTGGATACTAAATTGTGTACGTATTCAAAGTTTATTTAATATATATTATATACAACTTATATTATTTAAATACATTTCACAACCAATTCATCCATCTCACAATAAACCAACAGCAAAAATTCCATACATTTTCTCTCACGCTCCCTTTCCTCCGAACTATTGTTCATCGATTTAAAACAAAATCAATGATAACAAGTCTTATTCCCCTTCTGGTAATTTACAATGCATTACAGAAAACAATGATATATTGCGAGCGAAGTGAGCAAGAACATTTTTGGATCCAATTTTTTTGCAGGCTGAAATCACTATTGATTTAATAGGACGCAAATAATTTCACGGGACGCCAATGCATTCTCTCTTTACAACTTTTGTGCCTACCCTATGCATGGACGTCCGCAGGACTTTATCCAGGAAGGGGCAAGGAAGGTATTTTTTTTCCAGGGGGGCAAACAAGGTAAATTTTCCCCAAAAATAGTGTTGTTCCCTCAGAAAACATTGCTTAAATTTGAATTTATCCTATTCATGCAATAATTAAGACATATAATTGTGGCTGAAATGAAATTATATGTGACAAATATATAATTTTTGGTTGACTTTCATTTTCCAGGTGGGGCCACGGCCCCCCCCTTGCCCCCTCCTTCCGGACGCCCATGCCCCTGTGGTGGGTGTACTGGTAACACTTTAAACTGTTGTCCAGTCCCGATAAGCCTTTCTGTGCGTAAAGTGAACTTAAAACCACAAATCAATCAATCAATTTTACAATTTTTTTAAAATTAGATCGTTCGGCGCCCAGGACCGAATCCCGCCGCCCCCTAGCTACGGTCCTGAACTTGATAAGAATAAAAAAAAAAGGCATTGTGAGCGAAACGAGCAAGAAAGTTTTATTAAAAGTATTTTTATTTGCATAAAATTTGAAGTTGTTGGCGGTAATTGCCCCCTGCAGGTACACTTGGTCGTCAATGTTTGTCCCCTTGAACTCACTTCCGTCCAAGGTTGGGGGGGGGGGGGGCAATGGCCTCCCTGCCCCCTGTGGTACCTTCAGAGAGTAGTGCTTATCATTAAAACTTTTGAAGTGGCGTTTTGTCGCAATATACTTCGTGATGCAGATTTTAGCCAACACTGTTGCCGAGATTTCACTCCGTGCTTTCTAACGATATGATGAATGCAAGTTCTCGAAAGAGTGAAAATCAAACCACGCTACCAGATGATATCGAATCCCGTACAGATACGAGAACAAGGGAACAAATATTCCACGGAGGATGTAAAAAAGCTGAACAAGCTCGAAGGTAAGTCTTAATATTTAATTGCTTGTTGCTTAATATTATCCATCAAAGGCAAAATGTTTGAAATATAGGCAAAATGTATAATTTATTTACATGTTGAACAAATATCTTCTGATGTAATATCGGTGAGAATATCGCTTGACACTGCATGACTTTTTTAACTTCCAAACGAAGTTCATAATTCTTTGTAAATGTAAAATCAGAATAGAATGTTATATTTTACGTTAGGCATAATCCTAATAACTACCGTTTTGAGATCATTACTATAGCATAAAATATACGTAGCTTAATATAGATTATATCTGATATCGTTAAATCAACATTGCATAAAATGCTCTATTTTCATTCCTGTAAGTTAATTTCCAACCTACGAAACTCATGCTATTCACATGTACAACATCGGAATGTTTATTACAAATTAGTACTTTGTTTAAATGTTTTTTACTTTGCCCTTGTACAGTGGCTCTCAAAAGTTTTAGGACAACGACATTTTAAACTAGGCAACCCAACTTACCCAAGGTGTTGTTGGGTTGCGTGTAGAGTTAGGCTAAATTTCAGGGTTGCCACATGCACAATAGATATTTATAAAATACGCGAAAGAAAGAAATCCAAGTATTATTGTATAAAACTAGAATAGAAATATCAGTATTACATTTGTTGCAAATGAGAAATACGTACTTTCTGAAAGAAAGAAAATCGATTTTCTAGTATTTCATAGCTGATGAGTCTACACAAAGGAAAAGATGAGAGATGAAACAGAAGGAGACAACAGAGAGGAGAAGAGGGAAAGCAAAAGGGGAAAAGGAAAAGCAAAGGAGGGAAGAAAATGAAGGACAGAAGTGGATAGGAGAAGTAATGAGGAGAAAGGCAAAAGATGCGAGAAGAGATGAGGAAAATGGAGCAAAGAGGAGAGAAGAGAGGAAGGCAAACAGAATGAGAGAAGAGGAGTTTGGAGAGAGGAGAAGAGGAGTTTGGAGAGGAGAAAAGGAGAGAGAAGAGGAGAGTGTAGAATAGAGTGAAAGAGAGAAGAACGAAAAGAAGAGGAGAAGAGAACAGTGGAGTCGGAAATATAAGACAGGAGAGGAGATAAGATGAGTGGAGAAGAGTGGGATGGAGACAAGAGGGGAGAAATGGAGGGAGGGCGATATGAGATAAAGCAGAGGAGAAGGAGGGGAGAGAAGAAGGAGAAGGAGAAGAGAAGAACAGAAAAGACTGGAGACGAGAGGAGGGAAGATGTAGTTGCAGAAAATATCGTCTCGGCGTCAAGAATTGATGCATTGATCAAATTATCGACATGAAACATTCAATAACATTTTAAAATGTATTGGAGAATGTATTAGATGTGTGCGAAATGCCTTTTGGTTGGGTCAGAGCAAGATAAAATCTTCCACGTAAGATCTTTGATTTTACCTGCGATTATACCACTAAAAACATGAATGTAAAATTAATATTTATAAGAGTTTTCCAATTTATCTCCACTTCTCGGATCGTTGAAATGGAGATTTTGTTATTTCCCCTCCCCCAATCGTTATTTCCAAACTGAACAATTCCGTTTCACACGGCGTGGACAATGAGCACAATGGGATATGTCTAAAACTTATGAAAATTTTATGCCACCGGAGGGGTTTGAACCCACGACCGACAGGTTGACGATCCTTAACGGTAACCACTACCCTACAAGCTTGCGCTGCTGAAAGCAGGTAGAAGCAGCTGACGAATGTGAAATGTAGATCAAACTCTCCTCCTACATGTAATGTGCAAAGAATACTTGTTTGTAACAAAGAAAACGAAGGTACTACGAATCGGCGAAAACATTGAATGGAGAATTGCACTTGATGAAAATTGTTCATTCGATATTTACGGAGGTATCCCTGCATTGAACTCGAGTGGGAAAATGGGTAAAATTAGTATGTCCTGAATTGCCACAAACATAAATAGTTTTTTCATTAATATTTGTCAATGCCTTTGAAGCAGTAAACAATTATTGTTAGAGTATCATAATTCACGATCTTATAAATGAAAATATTCCTTTGAACGTGTGTCAATTCATTTTTTTTTTAGTAAATTTTAGTAAACTACCTGCATATTATTCGTGGAAGTGCCCGTTTTTTTCGTTTTCGTGAATGCAACTGGCATATATATGTTAATGATTAATTGGAATGATAATTATGAAGAATGATAAATGGTCATACATAAATTAGAACCAACTTAAAATACACGTTTATGTAAATATTGATCTGTAGTTTTACTAATGAAGAAATTAAATGTGCACTTTATAACTATTATGTAGAATATCTTTGTTTTGCGTTGGTGTATTTAATCTTCTATTTACCTTTAAGAATTTATTCTTATTTATTTCATTTTTATCGTAAAAAATATTTTAATCTATAAGCGAATGAACTTTCTTGTTTAATATACATGTATATATACTTACTTTTTAACAAAGTAAGCTCGGAGACAATCTGTATTCCATTTGCTTATATTGGAAACTTGATCAAACCGGAAATTCTTTTATCGCCTTCGATAATCGAATTGTGTGATCGATTACCCAGGAACATCCTCCATAGGAGATTTCCGAGACCTGGTTACCCTACTCACCCGTAGCTCCCCAATTTCCTCAGGATGGTGGGTTGCCACCGATCCTATACACAGGCCGAGAACATAAGAGACTGAACCCAGGCCGGACTCGAACACATGCCGTCCCGCAGTCGGAGTCCAAAGCACAGTGCCTTAGACCGCACGGTCACGGAGGAGGACTTCTCTTATTTTACTTTTGGCTAATCGCGAGGATGAGGATGAATAATGAATTTAAAATATAAAGAAGGTCACGCACAAAGGACAGGACGGGTCTTCAACCTCTTAGGTGACGAGTTCAAGCCCTAAATATGAGGATTTCAACCTTAGACCTCAATTTCAAAATTATAAACAAAATGCCTATTTACACTAAACTTCTCATCAAGGCCAAAATAGTTTGTAACTGTGAAACTACCACCTGAATGCAAATTGACAGTATTTTTTTTCATGTGAGTAACAATTAAATGTGTGGCACACAGAGATACTTTTTGCGAAATCAATTAACTGTACCCTGACCCAGCCTCTCTGGAGAAAAGCCGCGCATAGTGGAAGAGAAGGAGAGGGGGAAAGGGGAGGATCGAGTGGACAGCGAAACCGTACACGTTGATGCGAAGGTTGGTAACTGCTGTGGCTTTTCTCCCTCCACGCAATCCCGTTCCTCTCACTTGTTCATCGCTGCTCAGATACTTGTTTTCGTTCACGTGCTCCAGAGATAAGTGGGACAGAGTGTAGTTTGCATACATGTAGCAAGTAAAGAAACTTATCTCAGAATGTAAATTCCAGAGAGTATTAAAACGTTTGCTTCAGCAATGCATGACTGATCATACATAATTCTGTTGCCAAAGATTAATGGTCTAAATTCCTTTGAAGACTTGATAGTATATATTTACTAGATTCCAAGTTATAACGAATTATTTCGTAGATGTTCATGTAACTCCAATAAAATTGCTAATAAAATATCCACAAGCTTAGATATACTAATACGAAGAAAGAAATTCAGAGTTAAATTTCAAATGTATGTGTATAAAGTAATTCTATAAGTAAAGAGCTATATGAGAGTATTGAACTTTTCTTTTCTTGCAGGATAAAGTTTACAATATTGAGGCGACAGAATAATTAAGATATATATTGCTCCAAGGGAAACCAAGGGCGTAGTGTATTATTCAGAGTTCTTGATAGCATTGTAAGCTGTCCCAGGTTTGACCCTCCATACGAGGTGTTCTTTCTTTTAAAAAAATCGCCTTCTATTAAACAAGAACATGGTAAGATTATTTGTAATACCAGTGTACGCTGGCTACATTGTTCTGCATCTGGAATTTGACAAAAATATATAAACAAATAAATGAATTGACACACGTTCAAAGGAATATTTTCATTTATAAGATCGTGAATTATGATACTCTAACAATAATTGTTTACTGCTTCAAAGGCATTGACAAATATTAATGAAAAAACTATTTATGTTTGTGGCAATTCAGGACATACTAATTTTACCCATTTTCCCACTCGAGTTCAATGCAGGGATACCTCCGTAAATATCGAATGAACAATTTTCATCAAGTGCAATTCTCCATTCAATGTTTTCGCCGATTCGTAGTACCTTCGTTTTCTTTGTTACAAACAAGTATTCTTTGCACATTACATGTAGGAGGAGAGTTTGATCTACATTTCACATTCGTCAGCTGCTTCTACCTGCTTTCAGCAGCGCAAGCTTGTAGGGTAGTGGTTACCGTTAAGGATCGTCAACCTGTCGGTCGTGGGTTCAAACCCCTCCGGTGGCATAAAATTTTCATAAGTTTTAGACATATCCCATTGTGCTCATTGTCCACGCCGTGTGGAACGGAATTGTTCAGTTTGGAAATAACGATTGGGGGAGGGGAAATAACAAAATCTCCATTTCAACGATCCGAGAAGTGGAGATAAATTGGAAAACTCTTATAAATATTAATTTTACATTCATGTTTTTAGTGGTATAATCGCAGGTAAAATCAAAGATCTTACGTGGAAGATTTTATCTTGCTCTGACCCAACCAAAAGGCATTTCGCACACATCTAATACATTCTCCAATACATTTTAAAATGTTATTGAATGTTTCATGTCGATAATTTGATCAATGCATCAATTCTTGACGCCGAGACGATATTTTCTGCAACTACATCTTCCCTCCTCTCGTCTCCAGTCTTTTCTGTTCTTCTCTTCTCCTTCTCCTTCTTCTCTCCCCTCCTTCTCCTCTGCTTTATCTCATATCGCCCTCCCTCCATTTCTCCCCTCTTGTCTCCATCCCACTCTTCTCCACTCATCTTATCTCCTCTCCTGTCTTATATTTCCGACTCCACTGTTCTCTTCTCCTCTTCTTTTCGTTCTTCTCTCTTTCACTCTATTCTACACTCTCCTCTTCTCTCTCCTTTTCTCCTCTCCAAACTCCTCTTCTCCTCTCTCCAAACTCCTCTTCTCTCATTCTGTTTGCCTTCCTCTCTTCTCTCCTCTTTGCTCCATTTTCCTCATCTCTTCTCGCATCTTTTGCCTTTCTCCTCATTACTTCTCCTATCCACTTCTGTCCTTCATTTTCTTCCCTCCTTTGCTTTTCCTTTTCCCCTTTTGCTTTCCCTCTTCTCCTCTCTGTTGTCTCCTTCTGTTTCATCTCTCATCTTTTCCTTTGTGTAGACTCATCAGCTATGAAATACTAGAAAATCGATTTTCTTTCTTTCAGAAAGTACGTATTTCTCATTTGCAACAAATGTAATACTGATATTTCTATTCTAGTTTTATACAATAATACTTGGATTTCTTTCTTTCGCGTATTTTATAAATATCTATTGTGCATGTGGCAACCCTGAAATTTAGCCTAACTCTACACGCAACCCAACAACGCCTTGGGTAAGTTGGGTTGCCTAGTTTAAAATGTCGTTGTCCTAAAACTTTTGAGAGCCACTGTACATGGTTGAAACGAGTACTTGCTGACCTATTTTCTACAAGAGTTTTTCTCTTTTTATTTTTGAAGCAGGTCGCAAATATTCATATGTATTAAGTAGGTCAGGCTAAGTTAGGTTTGATTCGAATAGATGTAATGTGAGATCCCTGAATGTTTGCAAGTTTCGGACAAAGTTCTGTTATCTTCCTTTACAGAAACGCGTCAGAAAACCGGTTTTGTAAACTGTATGAAGCTCTTCTGTTTTCTTGTCCTTTTATAATTTAGGACGCTCATAATGAGAGTGCATTTCGTCCAATAACCTGATGCTGTATATATTTAAAGTGTAAAAGTACACCCTAACAGTTATGAGACTAAAATCTTACCGTCTATCGAACACAAGTCTGTATGTTTACTGAGAATTTCAAAATGAGTACCGGTATAGATAAATGTTCCCATACTTGCAATACAAGGGCACAGAGCTTCATAGAAATGATAATTTGTCCTGATTATGCTACGTATATTTGGTTCAATATCAGATTGGATTTCAGTAGCCGTTTGTACTAAATAGTTTACTTCGAATACCAGTATGTTTGAAGCTTGACTAGTTTTTCTCTTAGACCTATGACTGATTGATTTTGCATGGATGCCTATTATTAACATTCCATGCAGATAAAAGTTTTTTTTAAAGCTTTTTTGCTTCTTGGCTGGTCTACTATAATAATTCAAATAAAAATATAGTAGGAACTGAATTTCCATTTCATAATGTATTTCTGTTATTTTACCTCCAACTTCTGCTCCTTGGAACAATGATGATGAATAATGATTTGATAAAATGGATGATTTGAACAAAGATAATGAATAAATACATACATGAAACCAGGATTCGAACCTGGAGGAACCTCACTCCATATAGCGTTGCAATCATCACTCTACTATGAAAATATTTCTAACAATTATTTTGCCAATTTCTGTTTTAGGCTCATCATATTTAACATTCATTATAAAGTTAGATCATTGAAGTGAGCTCATATCGTGAACCAAACTGCCCTTTAATAACAGGACGATATCGTTAAGCATTATAGTGCCAATTGGATCCATTATTTTCAATTCCATTTATTCAACATCTGTAAGTTCATTTATTAACTCAACTTGTCTAAGTTGTAACAATGTAATATCAATATTTTTTAAACATGTTTTGTAAGTTCATAGTCTCATATACGATGTTAAAACTATTTTTATTTGTTCCTTTTGCAGATGAGCATTTGAGAAACTAATCGAATTGTCTTCTACCAATAGTAAAGAGCACTATTGAAATTTGTACAAAAGGACAATAGGTTTGACCGACAATGGCAGTTGTATACCATGGCAGTTGGTGTATAAGCTTCTACAGAATATACTGTAAATCAAAAAGTGGACTGTTTGAACTTTACATGGAAGAGTACATACATTTTTGCTTGCTAGCGTAGACACTTGATTGAATGGTGATGATTTACTAGAAATCAAGAGTCCAAAATATGCTCAAGAAATTACGTTTCAAGCCTTAATAATATCTGATAGCTAGTGTTGCTCACGGGACGGGACATGTCCCGTCTCGTCTCGTGTCTCGTCTCGAAAACGAGACGAGATACGAGACGGGACAAGCCTTTTGAAATTCGAGACGGGACGAGACGGAATGCCTTTCTCGTCTCGTTTTCGAGACGAGACACGAGACGGGACGGGGCGGCTTTTGAAAAGTCTCGTCTCGTCTCGAATGTCTCGAAAAAATAAAAGCAAAATTTTTAATCAGTTGCAAATACTTGTTTGCTTGGAATAAAGTATTTCAATTAGAAACGTTGATAAGCGTGTGTTAAGTCAAAATAAGAAGACTATTCTAGAGAGAGGCATGAATGAATACCTAAACTTATTTCCTATACTCTTTCGAAACACAGCGTTACTCCCCATTTTTTTTTAAAAAAAATATTCCAGGTTAATAACTTTATGTTACGATAGTACTCCAGATACTAATACAATTCTGAATAACATCAAGTAAAAGGGCAGGTAGAGAAGGAGGAAGGAGGGGCCAAAAGATCGTGGAATGTCTGCGTCTGAGGTTTATCTTGTAAAAATAGTCTCAGCTCTATAGGTTGGAAAGATAAACGGACCGACGGATATGGTTTATTTTTATTATTTAATTTTTACATCAAAGGGTGTACAGAAGTGATTGTTATTAGGAAGTAGGAAAAGCATTGTAGGAAACATGGCAGTACAAATTGATAAGGAGTTGTTGGGAAAGTTATTAAGGAGTCCAAGATATAAGCAAGACTAAGAGAAGGAGATAATTAGGGACAAATAATCTTGCATTATCCCACTCCGAACAGCTGAGAGTTAAAGAGGAGGAGAAAATACGGGAAATATGGAAAGAAGTAATTTGGTGATTTTAGTGTTGACAGGGAACCACGACAAGATTTTACCACATGATTATTTGCACGGGTTGCGAAATTATTAGAATGTTATGGAAATTTCGGATATGTCTTTGTTGAGAAAAATCTTGTTGTTTCCCTCAGGCATTCTGCAGGTGGTTGGATTCGATTTTTTTACGTCAGTTTGAAGATTATTTCCAATGTTCTTTTTTTATTTCTTTATTTCTTATTTAAGGAGAATACTATTGGATTGTAATAACGAAATACTGAGGCTGATATAGAATAGATTTCAAATGAAGGAAGTGCACTAAGTTCTGTATAATCGTCGTAGAAGGAAACTTTGTTCTATGAGGGGACTCGCCGATGGTACAGTGGTAGCATCGTCCCCTTGTAATTAAGGGGTCCCGGGTTCAATACCCGGCGAAGGCACATTGTGATTTGAACCCCACTTTAAACTGTGGGTCCAGTCCCGATTAGCCTTTCTGTAAATCAGATGAAGGAATGTTGTAACTGTTCTTTTTATTCTGTAAATTTAGCCTTCAAGTTTATGAGCAAAATACATGTAGTATCTACTGTCTACATTTTCACTCGTTATTAAACACATTTCACAAAGTAGTTTTATCGAACTTCAGAGGGAAGCTGACAGCAATGTCAGGGTGGCGGGAGCTTGTTTACGAACAGGGTGTATTCCGAGACTATTTTTCGCCGTTCCCCACTGACAAAGGTTTCGTTTTGAACAATGGACACCGTTGCTTCAGGGGGCAAACACCAAACATAGGGCGATTAGTATATTATTTGAGCGTAGGGTGTTAGGTTATATTCAAATTCGTAGGGGACCTAATCGGGTTGGTATTTGTGGTATTTTTCAGCCTTTTGCTGATGCAGTTAAGTTATTTACTAAGGAGCAAACATTACCTACTTTAAGAAATTATTACCCATATTATATATCTCCAGTTTTTAGTTTATTTTTATCTTTGGTTGTTTGGGTTGTTTTTCCATATCATACCTTATTATTTAATTTTTATTTGGGGGTGTTTTTCTTTTTATGTTGTATAAGAATAGGAGTATATAGAGTAATATCTGCTGGGTGATCATCTAATTCTAATTATGCATTACTTGGTGGGCTTCGAGCCGTTGCTCAAACTATTTCTTATGAGGTTAGATTAGTACTAATCTTATTATCTTTTATTTTTTTAATTGGTGGTTATAATTTACTTTTATTCAATGTCTTTCAAGACTATTTATGGTTTATTTTTATTGCTATACCATTGGCGCTAGCCTGATTGAGTTCTTGTTTAGCTGAAACTAATCGAACTCCTTTTGATTTTGCTGAGGGGGAGTCTGAACTTGTTTCTGGGTTTAATATTGAGTATAGTGCTGGTGGGTTTGCTTTAATTTTTATATCTGAATATGCTAGTATTTTATTTATAAGTGTTTTATTTAGAATTTTATTATTGGGGGGATATCATTTTTCTTATCTTTTTTATTTAAGGGTTATTTTTTTAGGCTTTATTTATATTTGAGTTCGAGGTACACTACCACGATTTCGTTATGATAAACTTATGTATTTAGCTTGAAGGAGTTTTCTTCCGGTTTCTTTGAATTACTTATTTTTTTTTGTTGGTTTTAGGGGTTTGATTGTATCAATTTACATTTAGTTGCATAATAATTAGAATGTGAAGACTTCTAGAATATTCATATTCTATTTTATGTTTTCAAGACATACACTTAAAATTTCAGTCAAGAAGTCATTTTTTTAAAATTTTATCTCATAGTAGTAGGGTTGCCGGTGATATAATGAAGTATATAAAATATATAATTGTTAAGATTTGTCCAGTAGTAATATATGGAGTTTCTACAGGCCGGGCCCCAATTCAGGTTAATAAAATAAAGGTTGCAAATATTAGTCAAAATAATCCTTGATTTAAGGGGTAAAATTGTAGACCACGAAAATTTCTTTTATGGTGTATTGGTATAATAAATAAAATTATAATAGATAATACTAGTGCTACTACTCCTCCCAGCTTATTTGGAATTGATCGTAGAATGGCATATGCAAATAGAAAGTATCATTCTGGCTGAATATGTACAGGGGTTACTAGTGGATTTGCAGGGGTAAAATTTTCAGGATCTCCTAAGGTTGTTGGAAATATTAATGAGAGTTGTATTAATATTAAAATTATAAGTATAAACCCTAGTATATCTTTTATGGAGAAGTATGGATGGAATGGGATTTTATCCATGTTGCTGTTGATAGATAGTGGATTATTAGATCCGGTTTGATGCAAAAAAAGTAAATGAACTATGGATATTGCTATTAAAATAAATGGTAATAAGAAATGGAAGGCAAAAAATCGAGTTAGTGTGGCACTATCTACTGCAAATCCACCCCAAATTCATTGAACTAATATAGTTCCTAAATATGGAATTGCCGAGAGTAAGTTAGTAATTACTGTAGCACCTCAAAATGATATTTGACCTCATGGTAGTACATATCCAACAAATGCTGTTGCTATTGTTGCTAATATAATTATAACCCCAATAGATCATGTGTGAAAATATAAGTAGGATCCATAATATATCCCTCGTCCAACATGCATATATATACAAATAAAGAATATGGAGGCTCCATTGGCATGGATAGTTCGTAATATTCATCCATAGTTTACATCTCGGCAGATGTGTATTACTCTAGAAAAGGCTAAATCTGTTCTTGAAATATAATGTATTGCTAGAAAAAGACCCGTTAAGACTTGGATTGAGAGACACATTCCTATAAGTGAACCAAAATTTCATCAGTATGAAATATTTAGTGGGGCTGGTAGGTCTACTAATGCATTATTTGCTAGTTTAAGTAGGGGGTGATAGATCCGTGCTGGCTTTGTCATTTGTAATTATTTAATTATTTTTAGGGGGCCGTGTGAAAGTCTAGTAATTTTTACAATTGCAATTAATGTAATAAATAAATATGCTACTGTTATAGTAGTTATTATTATAATAGATTCATTATATAATTTTATTCCTGGCAGTGGGGGGGTATTTCTTCAGGTTGTATAGGTATCTATATTTTGTAGTATTGAGGGGGCTAATAATGGATCTATTATTATTAATATAAATAAACATAATAATATTAGGGTTATACCTAAAGCTAATATTTTTATTCTTATTTTGAATATTTCATTTGGTGTAAGTCTTGTTGTATAAATAAATAGAACTAATATTCCTCCTAAAAATACTAGAAATAATACATAGGAAAGTCATGTGGATTTTAGAAATGTTGATATTGTTAAACATGCAGTAACAGTTTGTATAATTAGTATAACCCCTATAGATAGTGGATGTTTTATATATAGTATTATTAGTGCTAATAATATTATAATGGTAATTAGTATTAATTGTATTTTAATATCAAGGAGTAGTTTAATAAAAATATTGGCTTTGGGAGCTAATGATGATATAATTATATCTTCCTTGATGTTTTTAGAATTATTAATTCATTTATGATTTACAAGACCATTGTTTTTATTAAACTATAAAAACTTATGTTAAGCATATTATTTATATTAATTATTTTATTTATTAGATTTTTATGTTTTATTTCTCAGCGTAGGCATTTATTAGTCACTCTATTAAGACTTGAATTTATTGTATTATCCTTATATTTATATATAACTTATTATTTTATTAATAATCAGGAAGAAGCTTACTTTTGTTTATTATTTATTTCATTTTGTGTATGTGAAGGGGCCCTTGGTCTCTCTATTATAGTATCAGTTACACGCACTCATGGTAATGATTATTTTAATTCTTTTGTATTATTAAAATGTTAAAATATATTTTTTATTTTATATTTTTAATCCTTTTGAGATTTAATAGTTCTTTATGAATGGTGGTTCAAACTTCTATTGTTTTTGGTTGTTTTTTGTTTTTATTAATAGTGTGATTTGGTATAGGAGTATGGGGGGCTGGTTATTTTATTGGATTAGACGTAATATCCTATTCTTTAATTTTGCTTAGTATTTGAATTATCTTTTTAATAATAGTGGCTAGAAATAGTATTATATCTATTTATTTTTATCCTTGTAGATTTATATTTTTATTAATTATTTTATTATTATTATTAATATTAACTTTTATAAGAATAAATTTTTTTTTATTTTATTTGTTTTTTGAGGGGTCATTAGTACCTACTTTATTTTTAATTTTAGGGTGAGGATATCAACCAGAGCGAGTACAGGCGGGGGTATATTTACTTTTTTATACATTACTTGCTTCTTTACCCCTTTTGGTTGGTATTTTTATATTAAATTATAAGATTGGTGGGTTATATATGTATATATTTAGATATATTAATGTTGATATAAATTATTTTGTTTGGTATGTTAGAATGGTGTTTGCTTTTTTAGTAAAAATACCTATGTTTTTGGTTCATTTGTGATTACCTAGGGCTCATGTTGAGGCTCCAGTTAGTGGATCTATAATTTTGGCTGGGATTTTATTAAAGCTTGGTGGATATGGTATTTTGCGAATTATTTCTTGTATCGAGAGATTAGCTATTAAGTATAATATTTTTTGATTTGGTATTAGAATTGTTGGAATTTGAATAATTAGTCTTGTTTGTATACGTCAAATTGATTTAAGGGCCTTGGTTGCGTATTCATCTGTAGCACACATAGGCCTTGTTTTAATAGGAATTATAACTATAGGAACATGGGGGATAAATGGTGGTCTTATTTTAATAGTAGCACATGGCCTTTGTTCTTCTGGGATATTTTGTCTGGTAAATATTACTTATGAACGATTAGGTAGTCGTAGTATATTAATTAATAGGGGAATAATTAATTATATTCCTAGATTATCTTTGTGATGATTTATATTAAGAATTACTAATATGGCTGCCCCACCCTCTATTAACTTACTGGGTGAAATTAGTTTATTAAATAGAATTATTGGGTGATCTTATTTTAGTTTTGTGGGTGTTGCATTACTTTCTTTTTTAAGTGCTGGCTATACTTTATATTTATATTCTTATACTCAGCATGGAATATATTATTCTGGTGTATTTTCTTGTTGAAGAAGTAATATTCGTGAATATTTATTATTATTTTGTCATTTATTCCCATTAAATTTTTTAATTATTTTTTGTTCTCCAATATTTCATTGAATTTAAAATATTTAAGTAGTTTAAATAGAATGGTAAGTTGTGGGCTTAGTGGTAACTAAAAGTTCTTAAATCAATGGTTTTTAATTTTTTTATTACAAGCATGGTATCTATTATTTTATTGATTAGTAGAATAATTTTATTGTTATTGGGGATAATATTTTTAATTAAGGATGTTACAATTTTTATTGAGTGAAATATTGTTAATTTGAATAGTTCTAGCATTATTATAACAATATTATTTGATTGAATATCTTTAATTTTTATAGGTTTAGTTATATATATTTCTTCTATGGTTATTAATTATAGAGGTTCTTATATGGAGGGAGACTATAATATAAATCGATTTATTATTTTAGTCTTATTATTTGTTGGATCTATAATGTTTTTAATTATTTCTCCTAATATTATTAGAATTATTTTAGGATGAGATGGTCTAGGGTTAGTTTCTTATTGTCTAGTAATTTATTATCAGAATGCCCGTTCCTATTCTGCTGGGATATTAACTGCTCTGTCCAATCGAATTGGTGACGTGTTTATTTTGTTATCTATTGCTTGAATATTAAATTATGGTAGATGGAATTATATTTGTTATTTATGATTAGTTTCTGATTTTGATATAATATTAATTACTAGATTTATTATTATTGCTGGAATAACAAAGAGTGCACAAATTCCGTTTTCTGCGTGGTTGCCGGCAGCTATAGCTGCACCAACCCCAGTTTCTGCACTAGTTCATTCTTCTACTTTGGTTACTGCTGGGGTTTATTTATTAATTCGTTTTGGGGATATATTGATATATACTGTTTTTGGTAGGATACTTTTATTGTTATCTGGACTAACTATATTTATAGCTGGGGTTGGTGCTAATTTTGAATATGATTTAAGGAAAATTATTGCTTTGTCTACATTAAGACAGCTTGGTTTAATAATATTAACATTATCTATGGGATTAAAGGAGTTATCATTTTTTCACTTGTTGACGCACGCTATATTTAAGTCTTTATTGTTTTTATGTGCTGGTGTAGTAATTCATATTATAGGGGATGTTCAGGATATTCGTTGTATGGGGGGATTAATTAATAAAATACCAATAACTATTTCTTGTATAATAGTTTCTAGACTTGCCCTATGTGGAATACCATTTTTGGCTGGATTTTATTCTAGGGATTTAATTTTGGAAATATTAAGTATATCTTCTTTTAATTTAGTAATATTTGTTTTATTATGAATTTCTACGGGTATAACAATAGCCTATAGTTTTCGATTAAATTATTATTTAGCTGGTAAGTCTTATAGAGGTACATCATTTCAATTCTTTTCTGATGAGGGGGGGTGAGGTATATTTAAAGGCATATTAGGATTACTACTACTATCCGTTGTAGGGGGTTCTGGATTAATATGATTACTTTTTCCTTCTATTTTTGTTGTTATTATCCCCCTTAATTTGAAAATAGGGGCAGTTATTTGTATTTTATTGGGGGGATGAATTGGATATAATATTACATCTTTTTTGTTTGATGTTTATCCGTTTTTTAATAATAAAATAATATACTATTTATTAGGAGGAATATGATTTTTACCTTATTTATCATCTGGTGGATTAATTGGTAGTTCATTTATTACTGGGGGGGTATATATTAAGGCTATTGATTATGGATGAAGTGAACTTATGGGGGGGCAGGGAGTGTATAAATATATAAGGAGTGGTTCTTTAAATATTCAACTAATACATTCTAATTATTTTAATATTTATTTTATATTTTCATTTTTAATAGTAGTTTTATTAATACTTTATGTGTGTTTATATAGCTTATAATAAAGCATAATATTGAAGTTATTAGGAAGAATAAAATAATTCTGTAAACATTTCTTGAACTTATTTAAAGTTCAGCTTTATCATGAAAAGATAATGTAACTTTATACTAAAGAAATAATGTTAAGAGTATTAATGGAATTTCACCACTAAGGATGGAAGTTAGCAGCCCCCACTTAATAAGATACCCCTTAACTGAGGAGATAATCCTAATTTTATTATTAACATTAATATGCCGCCTTTCTTTGGCTTCAGTCAAGTAAGCAAGGGTAATATATACCAATTTATTCAGGTCGAAACTGATTGCTCTTGCTTCTTGCTTAATAAAGTAAATTGAATAATTCAATACCTTTTGAATGCAACTCAAATGTTATTATTAACTATTACTCTAGCATGCTCATTCTAGTGATCCTTGGGTTCATTCATGATATAAGCCTAAAAGTAAAATTAATAGAAATAGGAGTCTAACACATAGTCAATATATTAATTTTGAATTAGTAATAATAACTGTTATTGGTAATAGTAATACAATTTCTACATCAAAAATTAGAAAAATTATTGCAATTAGAAAAAATTTTATAGAGAATGGAATTCGTGCTGAGGATTTTGGGTCAAACCCACATTCAAATGGTGATCTTTTTTCTCGGTCTGTAATTATTTTTTTTGATAGTAGTGTGGATAATATTATTACAATTGATGTGATTATTATAATTAATAATGAAGTACTTATAATTATATTAATTATTTACTTTATTTTATTATAACCTTTTTAATTGGAAGTTAAATGTACTTTAAATATACTAAGTAAATTATCTACCTCATCAATAAATTGAAATATAAAGGAATAATCATACTACATCTACGAAGTGTCAATATCATGCTGCTGCCTCAAACCCGAAGTGATGTGTTGGTGAAAAGTGACATGAGATGTGTCGAGCTAAACATACTCCTAGGAATGTTGATCCAATAATAACATGAAGTCCGTGAAATCCTGTTGCTATAAAGAATGTAGATCCATATACTGCATCAGCAATAGTAAATGGGGACTCATAATATTCATATGCTTGAAGAATAGTAAAATATACTCCTAATATTAATGTTAATATAAGTGCTTGCATTGTATGTGAATGGTTTTTTTCTAATAGTCTATGATGAGCTCATGTTACTGTTACCCCTGAGGCTAACAGAATTGCTGTATTTAATAAAGGTACTTGTATTGGGTTAAATGGAGTAATCCCCCTTGGTGGTCATATTATTCCTAGTTCAATTGTTGGAGACAAACTTCTATGGAAAAATGCTCAAAAAAATGATACGAAAAATAGTACTTCTGAAATAATAAATAAAATTATACCTCATCGTAGCCCTATTATAACTTGATTTGTATGTAATCCTTGATATGTTCCTTCTCGTGAAATATCTCGTCATCATTGAATTATTGTAAGGAGTATTGTTGTTACCCCTATTAATAATAGTATTATATTTTGTTGATGAAATCATCTAATTATTCCTGTTGTTAATATTATTGCTCTAAGGGCTCCTGTTGCTGGTCATGGACTTTGGTCTACTAAGTGATATGGGTGATTTTGATTTGCTGACATTAGTTATTTTGACTCTCTAGAATAAATAGCAATTAATAAGGCAAATACGTAAGACTGAATAAATGCTACGGCTGTTTCTATGATAATTAATATAACTTGTGCTAAAATTAGTATTGAAATCCCAATAACTTCTAATATTGTTCCTGCATTTCCAATTATTGATATTATTAAATGGCCAACTATTATATTGGCTGCTAATCGTACTGATAGAGTCATTGGGCGAATTAGATTTCTAATCATTTCAATCCCTACTATAATTGGTATTAATAGTGCTGGCACACCTTCCGGCACTAGGTGTGCTAATATATGTTTTGTGTTATTAATTCACCCGAATAATATAAATGATAATCATATTGGTAGGGCCAGGGTTAGGGTAAAGACTAAGTGGCTTGATCTAGTAAATACATAGGGTAATAATCCTATTGAATTATTAAATAGAATTATTGAAAATATACTAATAAATATTAGAGTTCTTCCTTGGTGACTAATTGTTCCTAAAAATGTTTTAAATTCTTCATGTAGTTTTACTATTATTATATTATATAATATAGAGGTTCGTGATTGTATTAACCAAAATGGGGTTGGAATTATTAATAATCCCAAGAATGTTCTTATTCAATTTAGTGATATATTTATAATTGATGATGTTGGGTCAAATGATGAGAATAATCTTGTTATCATTTTCAGTATTTAATTTTTGGCTTATTTTCTATCCTAAAATTATTATTATTTAATAATTTATTATAGTTATAATAGTTGACAATTAAAAATAAAAAATAAATTAATATAAATATTGTGAATAAAATAATTCAGTTTAATGGATATATTTGTGGGATAAAAAAGTATCTACGAGGATAATTTAGGTTTGACATTCCTATGTTATTATATATTAACTAACTCTTTTCATTAGAAGTAGTTGTTATATTACTATTTTGTGGTTTAAGAGACCATTACTTACTTTTCAGTCATCTAATGATTCTTGTATAATTTTTATTAATCAACTAATAAAAGATTTGTGAGTTGTAGTTTCAACAATAATTGGTATAAATCTATGATTAGACCCACAAATTTCTGAACACTGTCCAAAAAAGAGACCAATTCGACTAATGTTTACCCCTGCTTGGTTAAGTCGCCCTGGAGTGGCATCTATCTTAATTCCTATAGATGGTATGGCCCATGAATGTAATACATCTGCAGATGTAGTTAACACTCGAATATCTATATTAATTGGTAGTACTGTTCGATTATCTACGTCTAATAATCGAAACGAGTCTAAAGATATTTCATTTGTTGGGGATATATATGAATCAAATTCTGCCTTTATAAAATCTGAATATTCATAACTTCAATATCATTGATGCCCAATAGTTTTAAGTGTTAATGAAGGTTGATTAATTTCATCTAATAAATATAATAAACGTAAAGAGGGTAGGGCAATAAAAATTAGGGTAATTGCTGGTATGATTGTTCATATTGTTTCTAATGTTTGTCCTTCTAAAAGTATTCGATTTGTTAATTTGTTACTAAATAATGATGCTATTAAATATCCTACTAATACTGTAATTATAATTAAAATTAATATTGTGTGGTCATGGAAAAATATTATCTGTTCTATTAGTGGGGAGGATCTATCTTGTAGTCCTATTTGATTTCAGGTTGCCACTTTTAAGTAAGGGATATCCCTTATATTTGAAGCTTAAATTCAATGCACTTCTCTGCCACCTTAAATATTAGTTGTTAGTAAGGAGTATTGGAAGTTCTGAATATGTATGTTCAGAAGGAGGTGACATTTGATATCACTCAATTGATGATGCTTGTTGTAGATTAAATAATGTTGGTCGGGCACTTGTTATACCTTCTCAGGTAATAAAAATTATAATAATTACTGCTGTAAATGATAAGATTGACCCTAATCTTGAAACAATATTTCATATTACATATGCATCTGGATAATCCGAATATCGTCGTGGTATTCCTCTTAATCCTAGAAAATGTTGTGGAAAGAATGTTAGGTTGACTCCAATAAATATCGAGATGAATTGGATTTTTAACCAATCTGGATTTATTATTACTCCTGTAAAGAGTGGGAATCAATGTACTAGTCCTGCTATGATAGCAAATACTGCTCCTATGGACAGTACATAGTGAAAATGTGCTACAACATAGTATGTATCATGTAGTACAATATCTAGTGATGAATTTGCTAATACTACTCCTGTTAATCCTCCTATCGTAAATAAGAAAATAAACCCCAATGCTCATAATATTGATGGGGAGTAATTAATTTGTGTCCCATGTAATGTTGCAATTCATCTAAATACCTTAATTCCTGTTGGTACAGCAATGATTATTGTGGCTGCAGTAAAATATGCTCGTGTATCAACATCTATTCCTACAGTAAATATATGATGTGCCCATACAATAAATCCTAGGAATCCAATTGCTATTATTGCATAAATTATTCCTAGAACTCCAAATGTTTCTTTTTTACCTCTTTCTTGAGTTACAATATGTGAAATTATTCCAAATCCTGGTAGAATCAGGATATATACTTCTGGGTGTCCAAAAAATCAGAATAGATGTTGATATAAGATTGGATCTCCACCACCAGATGGATCAAAAAATGAGGTATTTAAGTTTCGATCTGTTAATAATATGGTAATTGCTCCTGCTAGGACTGGTAGTGATAATAACAGTAGAACTGCAGTAATTACTACTGATCATACAAATAATGGTACTCGTTCTATAGATATTCCTATAGTTCGTATATTAATTACTGTCGTAATAAAGTTTACTGCCCCTAGAATAGAGGATACTCCTGCTAAATGTAATGAAAAAATTGATAAGTCAACAGAGGCTCCAGCATGTGCAATTCCTGCAGATAGAGGAGGATATACTGTTCAACCAGTTCCTGCACCACTTTCTACAATTCTTCCTGATAATAGTAGAGTTAGTGATGGGGGTAGTAATCAAAATCTTATGTTATTTAATCGTGGGAAGGCTATGTCTGGGGCCCCAATTATTAAAGGCACTAATCAGTTTCCAAATCCTCCAATTATAATGGGTATTACTATGAAAAAAATTATAATAAATGCGTGTGCAGTTACAATTACATTGTAGATTTGGTCATCTCCAATTAAACTTCCTGGTTGGCCTAATTCTATACGGATTAAGATTCTTAATGATGTTCCAACTATTCCTGATCATACCCCGAAAATTAAATATATTGTACCAATATCTTTATGGTTAGTAGAAAATAATCATCGTTGCAAGAATGAGATGACTGAAGTTTTATAGGTGATAAACTGTAAATTTATTTATGAGTTTTAAACTCTCTCATTAAATTTTGGCTTTATAGTTAAGAATAATAATTTTGAACTGCAATTTCAGGGTGATACACTATATGTATTAAGGCCTAAAAGATACCCCTTATTTATGACTTTGAAGGTCATTAGTTTAAAATTAACTTAAGACCTTATAAAGATTTTATAAAGATATATAAATTGGTTGAATTATAGGTAGTCCACACACTGCAAGAAAAATTGTAATTACCGATAATACTTGTTCTTTTAAATTTAACGGTTTGTTGTTAGTAATATTTCATATATTAGTTTTATAATTTATTAAAATTGATGTAAGTGAGGTTCGTAAGTAATAATATAGGGTTAATAGTGATATACTAATTAGAATTATAATTATAATTAATTGTTTAAGGTTGGTTGTTTGAATAATAACTAGTCATTTTGGTAAGAATCCTAGTAGGGGTGGTAGTCCACCAAGAGATAACATTGATATAAATAAAGACATCTTTTTGGTGGGGGGAAGTTTCAATATAAACAATTGATGGATATAGTATGTTTTGTTTATTGAAAATAGCATAATGGTAGAGGTGGTTATAAGGATGTATAGTAATAAATATGTTAATCAGGTGTTATCTTCTGATGCTATTCTTAGGATAATCCATGATATGTGGTTAATTGATGAAAAGGCTATAATTTTTCGTAATGAGGTTTGATTTAATCCTCCAATTGCCCCAATAATTGCTGATGTTCTAATTGTTAAAATTAGAATTATACTTAAATTGTCAATTACATATCTAAGTAATGTTGATGGAGCAATTTTTTGAATAGTTGTTATTACTAAACAGTTAATTCATGTCATTCCTTCTATAACTTCTGGTATTCAAATGTGAAATGGAGCAGCTCCTATTTTTATTAATAAAGCTGTAATTAGAAGTTGGGTTTGTATATTGAAATTTACGGCATTAATTATAATTAATGCTGCGGCCAAAATTATTGATGATGCTAATGCTTGGATTAGAAAGTATTTAAGTGATGCTTCTGTATTTCGTTGATTATTTGGTGTGGAAATTAATGGAATAAAAGATATTAAATTAATTTCTAAGCCTATCCAGGCTCCATATCATGAGGTGGAAGAAATGGAAAGGAGGGTTCCTATTGTGAGGGTCAATAGGAATATTATTTTTTTGGGGGTTGTGAGCATTAAAAAGGGAAGGATTAATTATAAACCTTCATATGTGGGGTATGAGCCCTCTAGCTTAATTAGCTTACCTTTTTATTATATTTTGGTGTATGATGCACTATGGGGTTTGATACCATTGGAGAAAGTTTAATTCTTTCAGTTATAAAAATTCATTTTTTATAAAAAATGAATTTAATAAGAACATGTTAAGTTTCATGTATACTTTACCCTATCATGGTAATTCTTTTTCAGACATCTTATTTATAATTAAATTATAATAGTGGGTTAATAATATTATTTATTAGATTTTTATTGTTATGATCAATAAGTAGAACCTATTTATTAAATAATATAAAATACTTCAGAATTGATTTTAATTTTATCTAATTTTTTTTAAGTTTTTGTAGTCTAACTTAAAGTAATTGACTTAATTAACATGTCATTTTAACACTTATTGAGTCTAGAGAAAAAAGAAGTTAATATATCTATATAGAACACAATTTTGAGGGAAAAAAAAAATTGTGTTCTATATAGTACGGGAAAGTGAGTTAAAAAATATAATGGGGGAAATTTTCGTGAGATAATTTCTAATTATAATTTAATTTAATATAATACATAATATGTAATAATAAGGAACCTCTCTTTATATTTTTAAATTAAAGTTTTATTCTAGCTTAAATCTCCCTAGTTAAATTTTACATATGTATTTATTAAAGAGAGGAAAAATTTCCGTCAATTTTTTATGGGTTGAAACGGTGTATTTTGATTTAGCTCGCAGTGTGTGGGTTTGTTTAATTTTAATGTAAATTAGATTACAGGATTTTGAATTTTAATATTTATTTTGTCCGGCTAAATTCGTGCCAGCTGCCGCGGTTAGACGTGGGGACATAAGTGGAGGGCTGTTGACTTAATTGTAGTAATAATTGATTTTTGGTTGTTTATATTTTATTTATTGGGTGAAATTTTTAATATAATTTGTTCTTTATTTTTTATTAATTCTATAAAGGTGATATATTAAACTAGGATTAGATACCCTATTATTATCATTGTGAATTTGGTTTGAGTAGTATTAGTTATGATCTTGAAACTCAAAGAATTTGGCGGTGCTTTATTCTATTTAGAGGAACCTGTTCCGTAATCGATATTCCGCGTTTTATTTGACCTATTATTGTAAAATATCAGTTTGTATACCGCCGTAGTTTGAATATTTAAATATATATGTTTTTTTTTCTATTGAAATATATTTCAGGTCAAGGTGCAGCTTATTAGTAGGTGGAGATGGGTTACATTATGTTGATTTGGATAATGTGTTGTAATTATGTTTGAAATTGGATTTAATTGTAATTTTGTTTTAGAATAGCATTTTGGTTTATTAGCTCTAGGGCATGCACACATCGCCCGTCGCTCTCATTTATATAGGTGAGATAAGTCGTAACATAGTAGGCGTACCGGAAGGTGTGCCTAGTTTGAGTAGTATCAAAATATTTCTGTTAGTTAGAATATTCATTTACATTGAGTAGTTAGTCGTGCAATTCGATATATTTTGATAGAAATTTTATTACTATTTGAATTTTGTTTATAAATTGTTTATATATGAAAAGGAATTTTATTGTGGTTGGTTATATGATTAGTACATATGAATTATTTTGTTATAGATTATTAGTACAGTGTTGGACTTATTAAATATATGAAATATTAATTTTTATTATAGGAGATGTTAATAATCGTACCTTTTGTATCAGGGAGGATTAAATTTTAATTGAATATTCTGTTTTCTCGAAAGGTGAGGAGCTAGTAGAATTAATTTTAAGGTAAAAGTGTTATATTTTTCTGTTAAAATTGTTACTTGTAATAAAATGTTATTCGACTTACCTTATATCTAGTTATTAGGGAATTATATTTAATATAGCTTTACATTTTAATATTTTTTATATTAATATATATATTATAATATTAATGCTTAGTTATGACTAGGGGGATGTGCTTCTAGTTAATATGTTGGTTATAACCTTATAATAAACTATTATATTTATTGGTTTGGAGATTGCTAGTTTTTGTAATTTTGTTATAATTTATTTGAAATTTTATTAAAAATTTAGTTTGGTTTTACTTTCTTACTTAATTGTATATTTTAATTGGTTTTATTTTGAAATTATGATTCTATTAGTATATTTATTTAATTAATTAAAGGAATTAGGCAAAATTTATTCTCGCCTGTTTATCAAAAACATCTTTTCATGATTTTTATATGAAGTATAACCTGCCCAATGACACTTGTTTAATGGCCGCGGTATTTTGACCGTGCGAAGGTAGCATAATCATTAGTCTTTTAATTGGGGGCTAGAATGAATGGTTGGACGAGGAATAGACTGTCTTTAGTTAATTAATGTATAATTTTACTTTAAAGTGAAAAGGCTTTATTTTTTTAAGGGGACGATAAGACCCTATAGATCTTTATATTATTTTAATGATGTTTTGATTAGTAGTATAATTATATATATTATTTAATAATATTTCGTTGGGGTGATGGGAAGATAATAATTAGCTCTTTTTTATTTAATATTCAATAATTTTTGTTATTTGGGATCCATTTTTAGTGATTTAAAGAATAAGTTACCTTAGGGATAACAGCGTAATCTTTCTTGAGAGATCTTATCGACAGGAGGGGTTGCGACCTCGATGTTGGATTAAGATATCATTTGGGTGTAGCATTTCAAATTTGATGGTCTGTTCGACCTTTAATTTCTTACATGATCTGAGTTCAAACCGGCGTGAGCCAGGTTGGTTTCTATCTCTTAATATTAAGAGTGTTTTAGTACGAAAGGACCAAATACTTATATTATATATGTAATATTGATTAATAATAATTACTATTATGGCAGAGAAGTGCATTGAATTTAGAATTCAATAATGAAGATAAATTTCTTTTTATAGTGGATGATATTAGATTTATTTATTGGAATTATTTCTTTTATTATTTTAGTTGTGTGTGTTTTAATTAGAGTTGCTTTTTTTACTTTATTTGAGCGTAGGGTGTTAGGTTATATTCAAATTCGTAGGGGACCTAATCGGGTTGGTATTTGTGGTATTTTTCAGCCTTTTGCTGATGCAGTTAAGTTATTTACTAAGGAGCAAACATTACCTACTTTAAGAAATTATTACCCATATTATATATCTCCAGTTTTTAGTTTATTTTTATCTTTGGTTGTTTGGGTTGTTTTTCCATATCATACCTTATTATTTAATTTTTATTTGGGGGTGTTTTTCTTTTTATGTTGTATAAGAATAGGAGTATATAGAGTAATATCTGCTGGGTGATCATCTAATTCTAATTATGCATTACTTGGTGGGCTTCGAGCCGTTGCTCAAACTATTTCTTATGAGGTTAGATTAGTACTAATCTTATTATCTTTTATTTTTTTAATTGGTGGTTATAATTTACTTTTATTCAATGTCTTTCAAGACTATTTATGGTTTATTTTTATTGCTATACCATTGGCGCTAGCCTGATTGAGTTCTTGTTTAGCTGAAACTAATCGAACTCCTTTTGATTTTGCTGAGGGGGAGTCTGAACTTGTTTCTGGGTTTAATATTGAGTATAGTGCTGGTGGGTTTGCTTTAATTTTTATATCTGAATATGCTAGTATTTTATTTATAAGTGTTTTATTTAGAATTTTATTATTGGGGGGATATCATTTTTCTTATCTTTTTTATTTAAGGGTTATTTTTTTAGGCTTTATTTATATTTGAGTTCGAGGTACACTACCACGATTTCGTTATGATAAACTTATGTATTTAGCTTGAAGGAGTTTTCTTCCGGTTTCTTTGAATTACTTATTTTTTTTTGTTGGTTTTAGGGGTTTGATTGTATCAATTTACATTTAGTTGCATAATAATTAGAATGTGAAGACTTCTAGAATATTCATATTCTATTTTATGTTTTCAAGACATACACTTAAAATTTCAGTCAAGAAGTCATTTTTTTAAAATTTTATCTCATAGTAGTAGGGTTGCCGGTGATATAATGAAGTATATAAAATATATAATTGTTAAGATTTGTCCAGTAGTAATATATGGAGTTTCTACAGGCCGGGCCCCAATTCAGGTTAATAAAATAAAGGTTGCAAATATTAGTCAAAATAATCCTTGATTTAAGGGGTAAAATTGTAGACCACGAAAATTTCTTTTATGGTGTATTGGTATAATAAATAAAATTATAATAGATAATACTAGTGCTACTACTCCTCCCAGCTTATTTGGAATTGATCGTAGAATGGCATATGCAAATAGAAAGTATCATTCTGGCTGAATATGTACAGGGGTTACTAGTGGATTTGCAGGGGTAAAATTTTCAGGATCTCCTAAGGTTGTTGGAAATATTAATGAGAGTTGTATTAATATTAAAATTATAAGTATAAACCCTAGTATATCTTTTATGGAGAAGTATGGATGGAATGGGATTTTATCCATGTTGCTGTTGATAGATAGTGGATTATTAGATCCGGTTTGATGCAAAAAAAGTAAATGAACTATGGATATTGCTATTAAAATAAATGGTAATAAGAAATGGAAGGCAAAAAATCGAGTTAGTGTGGCACTATCTACTGCAAATCCACCCCAAATTCATTGAACTAATATAGTTCCTAAATATGGAATTGCCGAGAGTAAGTTAGTAATTACTGTAGCACCTCAAAATGATATTTGACCTCATGGTAGTACATATCCAACAAATGCTGTTGCTATTGTTGCTAATATAATTATAACCCCAATAGATCATGTGTGAAAATATAAGTAGGATCCATAATATATCCCTCGTCCAACATGCATATATATACAAATAAAGAATATGGAGGCTCCATTGGCATGGATAGTTCGTAATATTCATCCATAGTTTACATCTCGGCAGATGTGTATTACTCTAGAAAAGGCTAAATCTGTTCTTGAAATATAATGTATTGCTAGAAAAAGACCCGTTAAGACTTGGATTGAGAGACACATTCCTATAAGTGAACCAAAATTTCATCAGTATGAAATATTTAGTGGGGCTGGTAGGTCTACTAATGCATTATTTGCTAGTTTAAGTAGGGGGTGATAGATCCGTGCTGGCTTTGTCATTTGTAATTATTTAATTATTTTTAGGGGGCCGTGTGAAAGTCTAGTAATTTTTACAATTGCAATTAATGTAATAAATAAATATGCTACTGTTATAGTAGTTATTATTATAATAGATTCATTATATAATTTTATTCCTGGCAGTGGGGGGGTATTTCTTCAGGTTGTATAGGTATCTATATTTTGTAGTATTGAGGGGGCTAATAATGGATCTATTATTATTAATATAAATAAACATAATAATATTAGGGTTATACCTAAAGCTAATATTTTTATTCTTATTTTGAATATTTCATTTGGTGTAAGTCTTGTTGTATAAATAAATAGAACTAATATTCCTCCTAAAAATACTAGAAATAATACATAGGAAAGTCATGTGGATTTTAGAAATGTTGATATTGTTAAACATGCAGTAACAGTTTGTATAATTAGTATAACCCCTATAGATAGTGGATGTTTTATATATAGTATTATTAGTGCTAATAATATTATAATGGTAATTAGTATTAATTGTATTTTAATATCAAGGAGTAGTTTAATAAAAATATTGGCTTTGGGAGCTAATGATGATATAATTATATCTTCCTTGATGTTTTTAGAATTATTAATTCATTTATGATTTACAAGACCATTGTTTTTATTAAACTATAAAAACTTATGTTAAGCATATTATTTATATTAATTATTTTATTTATTAGATTTTTATGTTTTATTTCTCAGCGTAGGCATTTATTAGTCACTCTATTAAGACTTGAATTTATTGTATTATCCTTATATTTATATATAACTTATTATTTTATTAATAATCAGGAAGAAGCTTACTTTTGTTTATTATTTATTTCATTTTGTGTATGTGAAGGGGCCCTTGGTCTCTCTATTATAGTATCAGTTACACGCACTCATGGTAATGATTATTTTAATTCTTTTGTATTATTAAAATGTTAAAATATATTTTTTATTTTATATTTTTAATCCTTTTGAGATTTAATAGTTCTTTATGAATGGTGGTTCAAACTTCTATTGTTTTTGGTTGTTTTTTGTTTTTATTAATAGTGTGATTTGGTATAGGAGTATGGGGGGCTGGTTATTTTATTGGATTAGACGTAATATCCTATTCTTTAATTTTGCTTAGTATTTGAATTATCTTTTTAATAATAGTGGCTAGAAATAGTATTATATCTATTTATTTTTATCCTTGTAGATTTATATTTTTATTAATTATTTTATTATTATTATTAATATTAACTTTTATAAGAATAAATTTTTTTTTATTTTATTTGTTTTTTGAGGGGTCATTAGTACCTACTTTATTTTTAATTTTAGGGTGAGGATATCAACCAGAGCGAGTACAGGCGGGGGTATATTTACTTTTTTATACATTACTTGCTTCTTTACCCCTTTTGGTTGGTATTTTTATATTAAATTATAAGATTGGTGGGTTATATATGTATATATTTAGATATATTAATGTTGATATAAATTATTTTGTTTGGTATGTTAGAATGGTGTTTGCTTTTTTAGTAAAAATACCTATGTTTTTGGTTCATTTGTGATTACCTAGGGCTCATGTTGAGGCTCCAGTTAGTGGATCTATAATTTTGGCTGGGATTTTATTAAAGCTTGGTGGATATGGTATTTTGCGAATTATTTCTTGTATCGAGAGATTAGCTATTAAGTATAATATTTTTTGATTTGGTATTAGAATTGTTGGAATTTGAATAATTAGTCTTGTTTGTATACGTCAAATTGATTTAAGGGCCTTGGTTGCGTATTCATCTGTAGCACACATAGGCCTTGTTTTAATAGGAATTATAACTATAGGAACATGGGGGATAAATGGTGGTCTTATTTTAATAGTAGCACATGGCCTTTGTTCTTCTGGGATATTTTGTCTGGTAAATATTACTTATGAACGATTAGGTAGTCGTAGTATATTAATTAATAGGGGAATAATTAATTATATTCCTAGATTATCTTTGTGATGATTTATATTAAGAATTACTAATATGGCTGCCCCACCCTCTATTAACTTACTGGGTGAAATTAGTTTATTAAATAGAATTATTGGGTGATCTTATTTTAGTTTTGTGGGTGTTGCATTACTTTCTTTTTTAAGTGCTGGCTATACTTTATATTTATATTCTTATACTCAGCATGGAATATATTATTCTGGTGTATTTTCTTGTTGAAGAAGTAATATTCGTGAATATTTATTATTATTTTGTCATTTATTCCCATTAAATTTTTTAATTATTTTTTGTTCTCCAATATTTCATTGAATTTAAAATATTTAAGTAGTTTAAATAGAATGGTAAGTTGTGGGCTTAGTGGTAACTAAAAGTTCTTAAATCAATGGTTTTTAATTTTTTTATTACAAGCATGGTATCTATTATTTTATTGATTAGTAGAATAATTTTATTGTTATTGGGGATAATATTTTTAATTAAGGATGTTACAATTTTTATTGAGTGAAATATTGTTAATTTGAATAGTTCTAGCATTATTATAACAATATTATTTGATTGAATATCTTTAATTTTTATAGGTTTAGTTATATATATTTCTTCTATGGTTATTAATTATAGAGGTTCTTATATGGAGGGAGACTATAATATAAATCGATTTATTATTTTAGTCTTATTATTTGTTGGATCTATAATGTTTTTAATTATTTCTCCTAATATTATTAGAATTATTTTAGGATGAGATGGTCTAGGGTTAGTTTCTTATTGTCTAGTAATTTATTATCAGAATGCCCGTTCCTATTCTGCTGGGATATTAACTGCTCTGTCCAATCGAATTGGTGACGTGTTTATTTTGTTATCTATTGCTTGAATATTAAATTATGGTAGATGGAATTATATTTGTTATTTATGATTAGTTTCTGATTTTGATATAATATTAATTACTAGATTTATTATTATTGCTGGAATAACAAAGAGTGCACAAATTCCGTTTTCTGCGTGGTTGCCGGCAGCTATAGCTGCACCAACCCCAGTTTCTGCACTAGTTCATTCTTCTACTTTGGTTACTGCTGGGGTTTATTTATTAATTCGTTTTGGGGATATATTGATATATACTGTTTTTGGTAGGATACTTTTATTGTTATCTGGACTAACTATATTTATAGCTGGGGTTGGTGCTAATTTTGAATATGATTTAAGGAAAATTATTGCTTTGTCTACATTAAGACAGCTTGGTTTAATAATATTAACATTATCTATGGGATTAAAGGAGTTATCATTTTTTCACTTGTTGACGCACGCTATATTTAAGTCTTTATTGTTTTTATGTGCTGGTGTAGTAATTCATATTATAGGGGATGTTCAGGATATTCGTTGTATGGGGGGATTAATTAATAAAATACCAATAACTATTTCTTGTATAATAGTTTCTAGACTTGCCCTATGTGGAATACCATTTTTGGCTGGATTTTATTCTAGGGATTTAATTTTGGAAATATTAAGTATATCTTCTTTTAATTTAGTAATATTTGTTTTATTATGAATTTCTACGGGTATAACAATAGCCTATAGTTTTCGATTAAATTATTATTTAGCTGGTAAGTCTTATAGAGGTACATCATTTCAATTCTTTTCTGATGAGGGGGGGTGAGGTATATTTAAAGGCATATTAGGATTACTACTACTATCCGTTGTAGGGGGTTCTGGATTAATATGATTACTTTTTCCTTCTATTTTTGTTGTTATTATCCCCCTTAATTTGAAAATAGGGGCAGTTATTTGTATTTTATTGGGGGGATGAATTGGATATAATATTACATCTTTTTTGTTTGATGTTTATCCGTTTTTTAATAATAAAATAATATACTATTTATTAGGAGGAATATGATTTTTACCTTATTTATCATCTGGTGGATTAATTGGTAGTTCATTTATTACTGGGGGGGTATATATTAAGGCTATTGATTATGGATGAAGTGAACTTATGGGGGGGCAGGGAGTGTATAAATATATAAGGAGTGGTTCTTTAAATATTCAACTAATACATTCTAATTATTTTAATATTTATTTTATATTTTCATTTTTAATAGTAGTTTTATTAATACTTTATGTGTGTTTATATAGCTTATAATAAAGCATAATATTGAAGTTATTAGGAAGAATAAAATAATTCTGTAAACATTTCTTGAACTTATTTAAAGTTCAGCTTTATCATGAAAAGATAATGTAACTTTATACTAAAGAAATAATGTTAAGAGTATTAATGGAATTTCACCACTAAGGATGGAAGTTAGCAGCCCCCACTTAATAAGATACCCCTTAACTGAGGAGATAATCCTAATTTTATTATTAACATTAATATGCCGCCTTTCTTTGGCTTCAGTCAAGTAAGCAAGGGTAATATATACCAATTTATTCAGGTCGAAACTGATTGCTCTTGCTTCTTGCTTAATAAAGTAAATTGAATAATTCAATACCTTTTGAATGCAACTCAAATGTTATTATTAACTATTACTCTAGCATGCTCATTCTAGTGATCCTTGGGTTCATTCATGATATAAGCCTAAAAGTAAAATTAATAGAAATAGGAGTCTAACACATAGTCAATATATTAATTTTGAATTAGTAATAATAACTGTTATTGGTAATAGTAATACAATTTCTACATCAAAAATTAGAAAAATTATTGCAATTAGAAAAAATTTTATAGAGAATGGAATTCGTGCTGAGGATTTTGGGTCAAACCCACATTCAAATGGTGATCTTTTTTCTCGGTCTGTAATTATTTTTTTTGATAGTAGTGTGGATAATATTATTACAATTGATGTGATTATTATAATTAATAATGAAGTACTTATAATTATATTAATTATTTACTTTATTTTATTATAACCTTTTTAATTGGAAGTTAAATGTACTTTAAATATACTAAGTAAATTATCTACCTCATCAATAAATTGAAATATAAAGGAATAATCATACTACATCTACGAAGTGTCAATATCATGCTGCTGCCTCAAACCCGAAGTGATGTGTTGGTGAAAAGTGACATGAGATGTGTCGAGCTAAACATACTCCTAGGAATGTTGATCCAATAATAACATGAAGTCCGTGAAATCCTGTTGCTATAAAGAATGTAGATCCATATACTGCATCAGCAATAGTAAATGGGGACTCATAATATTCATATGCTTGAAGAATAGTAAAATATACTCCTAATATTAATGTTAATATAAGTGCTTGCATTGTATGTGAATGGTTTTTTTCTAATAGTCTATGATGAGCTCATGTTACTGTTACCCCTGAGGCTAACAGAATTGCTGTATTTAATAAAGGTACTTGTATTGGGTTAAATGGAGTAATCCCCCTTGGTGGTCATATTATTCCTAGTTCAATTGTTGGAGACAAACTTCTATGGAAAAATGCTCAAAAAAATGATACGAAAAATAGTACTTCTGAAATAATAAATAAAATTATACCTCATCGTAGCCCTATTATAACTTGATTTGTATGTAATCCTTGATATGTTCCTTCTCGTGAAATATCTCGTCATCATTGAATTATTGTAAGGAGTATTGTTGTTACCCCTATTAATAATAGTATTATATTTTGTTGATGAAATCATCTAATTATTCCTGTTGTTAATATTATTGCTCTAAGGGCTCCTGTTGCTGGTCATGGACTTTGGTCTACTAAGTGATATGGGTGATTTTGATTTGCTGACATTAGTTATTTTGACTCTCTAGAATAAATAGCAATTAATAAGGCAAATACGTAAGACTGAATAAATGCTACGGCTGTTTCTATGATAATTAATATAACTTGTGCTAAAATTAGTATTGAAATCCCAATAACTTCTAATATTGTTCCTGCATTTCCAATTATTGATATTATTAAATGGCCAACTATTATATTGGCTGCTAATCGTACTGATAGAGTCATTGGGCGAATTAGATTTCTAATCATTTCAATCCCTACTATAATTGGTATTAATAGTGCTGGCACACCTTCCGGCACTAGGTGTGCTAATATATGTTTTGTGTTATTAATTCACCCGAATAATATAAATGATAATCATATTGGTAGGGCCAGGGTTAGGGTAAAGACTAAGTGGCTTGATCTAGTAAATACATAGGGTAATAATCCTATTGAATTATTAAATAGAATTATTGAAAATATACTAATAAATATTAGAGTTCTTCCTTGGTGACTAATTGTTCCTAAAAATGTTTTAAATTCTTCATGTAGTTTTACTATTATTATATTATATAATATAGAGGTTCGTGATTGTATTAACCAAAATGGGGTTGGAATTATTAATAATCCCAAGAATGTTCTTATTCAATTTAGTGATATATTTATAATTGATGATGTTGGGTCAAATGATGAGAATAATCTTGTTATCATTTTCAGTATTTAATTTTTGGCTTATTTTCTATCCTAAAATTATTATTATTTAATAATTTATTATAGTTATAATAGTTGACAATTAAAAATAAAAAATAAATTAATATAAATATTGTGAATAAAATAATTCAGTTTAATGGATATATTTGTGGGATAAAAAAGTATCTACGAGGATAATTTAGGTTTGACATTCCTATGTTATTATATATTAACTAACTCTTTTCATTAGAAGTAGTTGTTATATTACTATTTTGTGGTTTAAGAGACCATTACTTACTTTTCAGTCATCTAATGATTCTTGTATAATTTTTATTAATCAACTAATAAAAGATTTGTGAGTTGTAGTTTCAACAATAATTGGTATAAATCTATGATTAGACCCACAAATTTCTGAACACTGTCCAAAAAAGAGACCAATTCGACTAATGTTTACCCCTGCTTGGTTAAGTCGCCCTGGAGTGGCATCTATCTTAATTCCTATAGATGGTATGGCCCATGAATGTAATACATCTGCAGATGTAGTTAACACTCGAATATCTATATTAATTGGTAGTACTGTTCGATTATCTACGTCTAATAATCGAAACGAGTCTAAAGATATTTCATTTGTTGGGGATATATATGAATCAAATTCTGCCTTTATAAAATCTGAATATTCATAACTTCAATATCATTGATGCCCAATAGTTTTAAGTGTTAATGAAGGTTGATTAATTTCATCTAATAAATATAATAAACGTAAAGAGGGTAGGGCAATAAAAATTAGGGTAATTGCTGGTATGATTGTTCATATTGTTTCTAATGTTTGTCCTTCTAAAAGTATTCGATTTGTTAATTTGTTACTAAATAATGATGCTATTAAATATCCTACTAATACTGTAATTATAATTAAAATTAATATTGTGTGGTCATGGAAAAATATTATCTGTTCTATTAGTGGGGAGGATCTATCTTGTAGTCCTATTTGATTTCAGGTTGCCACTTTTAAGTAAGGGATATCCCTTATATTTGAAGCTTAAATTCAATGCACTTCTCTGCCACCTTAAATATTAGTTGTTAGTAAGGAGTATTGGAAGTTCTGAATATGTATGTTCAGAAGGAGGTGACATTTGATATCACTCAATTGATGATGCTTGTTGTAGATTAAATAATGTTGGTCGGGCACTTGTTATACCTTCTCAGGTAATAAAAATTATAATAATTACTGCTGTAAATGATAAGATTGACCCTAATCTTGAAACAATATTTCATATTACATATGCATCTGGATAATCCGAATATCGTCGTGGTATTCCTCTTAATCCTAGAAAATGTTGTGGAAAGAATGTTAGGTTGACTCCAATAAATATCGAGATGAATTGGATTTTTAACCAATCTGGATTTATTATTACTCCTGTAAAGAGTGGGAATCAATGTACTAGTCCTGCTATGATAGCAAATACTGCTCCTATGGACAGTACATAGTGAAAATGTGCTACAACATAGTATGTATCATGTAGTACAATATCTAGTGATGAATTTGCTAATACTACTCCTGTTAATCCTCCTATCGTAAATAAGAAAATAAACCCCAATGCTCATAATATTGATGGGGAGTAATTAATTTGTGTCCCATGTAATGTTGCAATTCATCTAAATACCTTAATTCCTGTTGGTACAGCAATGATTATTGTGGCTGCAGTAAAATATGCTCGTGTATCAACATCTATTCCTACAGTAAATATATGATGTGCCCATACAATAAATCCTAGGAATCCAATTGCTATTATTGCATAAATTATTCCTAGAACTCCAAATGTTTCTTTTTTACCTCTTTCTTGAGTTACAATATGTGAAATTATTCCAAATCCTGGTAGAATCAGGATATATACTTCTGGGTGTCCAAAAAATCAGAATAGATGTTGATATAAGATTGGATCTCCACCACCAGATGGATCAAAAAATGAGGTATTTAAGTTTCGATCTGTTAATAATATGGTAATTGCTCCTGCTAGGACTGGTAGTGATAATAACAGTAGAACTGCAGTAATTACTACTGATCATACAAATAATGGTACTCGTTCTATAGATATTCCTATAGTTCGTATATTAATTACTGTCGTAATAAAGTTTACTGCCCCTAGAATAGAGGATACTCCTGCTAAATGTAATGAAAAAATTGATAAGTCAACAGAGGCTCCAGCATGTGCAATTCCTGCAGATAGAGGAGGATATACTGTTCAACCAGTTCCTGCACCACTTTCTACAATTCTTCCTGATAATAGTAGAGTTAGTGATGGGGGTAGTAATCAAAATCTTATGTTATTTAATCGTGGGAAGGCTATGTCTGGGGCCCCAATTATTAAAGGCACTAATCAGTTTCCAAATCCTCCAATTATAATGGGTATTACTATGAAAAAAATTATAATAAATGCGTGTGCAGTTACAATTACATTGTAGATTTGGTCATCTCCAATTAAACTTCCTGGTTGGCCTAATTCTATACGGATTAAGATTCTTAATGATGTTCCAACTATTCCTGATCATACCCCGAAAATTAAATATATTGTACCAATATCTTTATGGTTAGTAGAAAATAATCATCGTTGCAAGAATGAGATGACTGAAGTTTTATAGGTGATAAACTGTAAATTTATTTATGAGTTTTAAACTCTCTCATTAAATTTTGGCTTTATAGTTAAGAATAATAATTTTGAACTGCAATTTCAGGGTGATACACTATATGTATTAAGGCCTAAAAGATACCCCTTATTTATGACTTTGAAGGTCATTAGTTTAAAATTAACTTAAGACCTTATAAAGATTTTATAAAGATATATAAATTGGTTGAATTATAGGTAGTCCACACACTGCAAGAAAAATTGTAATTACCGATAATACTTGTTCTTTTAAATTTAACGGTTTGTTGTTAGTAATATTTCATATATTAGTTTTATAATTTATTAAAATTGATGTAAGTGAGGTTCGTAAGTAATAATATAGGGTTAATAGTGATATACTAATTGTTATTAGGAAGTAGGAAAAGCATTGTAGGAAACATGGCAGTACAAATTGATAAGGAGTTGTTGGGAAAGTTATTAAGGAGTCCAAGATATAAGCAAGACTAAGAGAAGGAGATAATTAGGGACAAATAATCTTGCATTATCCCACTCCGAACAGCTGAGAGTTAAAGAGGAGGAGAAAATACGGGAAATATGGAAAGAAGTAATTTGGTGATTTTAGTGTTGACAGGGAACCACGACAAGATTTTACCACATGATTATTTGCACGGGTTGCGAAATTATTAGAATGTTATGGAAATTTCGGATATGTCTTTGTTGAGAAAAATCTTGTTGTTTCCCTCAGGCATTCTGCAGGTGGTTGGATTCGATTTTTTTACGTCAGTTTGAAGATTATTTCCAATGTTCTTTTTTTATTTCTTTATTTCTTATTTAAGGAGAATACTATTGGATTGTAATAACGAAATACTGAGGCTGATATAGAATAGATTTCAAATGAAGGAAGTGCACTAAGTTCTGTATAATCGTCGTAGAAGGAAACTTTGTTCTATGAGGGGACTCGCCGATGGTACAGTGGTAGCATCGTCCCCTTGTAATTAAGGGGTCCCGGGTTCAATACCCGGCGAAGGCACATTGTGATTTGAACCCCACTTTAAACTGTGGGTCCAGTCCCGATTAGCCTTTCTGTAAATCAGATGAAGGAATGTTGTAACTGTTCTTTTTATTCTGTAAATTTAGCCTTCAAGTTTATGAGCAAAATACATGTAGTATCTACTGTCTACATTTTCACTCGTTATTAAACACATTTCACAAAGTAGTTTTATCGAACTTCAGAGGGAAGCTGACAGCAATGTCAGGGTGGCGGGAGCTTGTTTACGAACAGGGTGTATTCCGAGACTATTTTTCGCCGTTCCCCACTGACAAAGGTTTCGTTTTGAACAATGGACACCGTTGCTTCAGGGGGCAAACACCAAACATAGGGCGACGTTGACCTGCAATAGCGGGTACGTGCCATAAATCCAGGCCTAAAGTAGGAATGAAAGTTGATGCAAGGTAGGGGCAATAAAAATTCTGTAATTTTGTTTGCTTGCTGACAGGAAGTTTTGCAGGAAAAGCTGAAAAGGAAAACGGCAGACTTTGAATGAAAGAGGGACAGTGAACACAAGTTCTTTGTATTATTCGCCGACACACAAGCTTCCATTTCGAAGGTGAGGCTATCAGCAGCGAAGTTATTAGAGGGTTGGAAGCAGTGACGACGCCAGAGGGGCAGGGGACGCCCCATGTCAGACACTTCGCCCCACCCACCCGGGCCCCCCAACTGAAGTTATTTAAATATCGAATAATAAGAGAGTTAATTTATAAGAGTATGACGATTTTCACCTTTTCAAAGTGGTGTAATCTGCATGATATCACTTTCCTGCTTATAATACCAACTTGATTAACAAATATTAATTTGCTTCGTCAAAGATTCGAGCGCCGACCTGGGCATAGGTGATTTCTCATTCATTTATGTCCTGTAATAGCCGAGATTAACCTAAGTTTTAACCAGTCTTAAGAACTGGGAAAAAGTGTTGAATGTGGATGATTTTAAAACATCACGAATATTTTCAGGACCACAAGACATCATCTGTAGTACGGGCAAATTATTCTAATCGTGGTCGTTAGTGACAACGCTAATTATTAAAATACATTCAAAGTTGATTCCAGATTTGGTTGGTTGGTTGATTTGGCGTTTTAAGTCCACTTTATGCACAGTAAGGCTAATCGGGACTGGACTTATAGTTTAAAGTGCCTCCACTGGGTATCGAACCCAGGACCAAAGGTGATCGAAGAAAACCCGACACTACATGTCAGTTGTTGTGGATTCATCGCGGTTTCTTACTATTCAGGGACTTGAATTTCGAGATGATGAGTCTGAGGAAATCTTAACAAAGGGAATTTCTTCGATACTCTTGAAACTAATGAGGGGATATTATTTGGAAATGTATTGAACGTGAACCTTAAAATCCAAATTACACTTAAAATTCGATTCAAAACATATCGCGGGCAGGTAAAAGAACGCTTATTAGGATTTGCCACTCTTCAATCATTAGATGCAGGTTCGCTCTTTCTCGTACATATAAAAATCGAAGAACTTCTTCCCACGAACTCCATAGGTGCCTGTAATTGGGTAGCACAGACGTACGTTGGAGTGGTAGAGTAAGAGTAAGTAATGCCAGGGTCAGAATATTTCTTGAATTATGAGATAACTGTAACCTTTGTCTGATTTTTTATCGTGTGATAACATTTCCCTGAAAGGTGAAACACAAATTTTGCCCAAAACTCTTCAGCGTTACGAAGATGGTTGTCCTTAAAATCTTTGAAAAGGCTTGCTCGAAACAGGATGCTGGATGCAGACTGCCTCATTTGGCTGTTCTTGCCATTGAGAAGAAATGTCAAGTCCTGAACGTACCAAAGGTGCGCAATGTGTTCTCCAAAGCACATAGAGCAGAATTCTCCTACAGGAGAATTGCACTTCACTAAGTACCTCACATTGTTTTTAATACTTAAGAAGATTCATCTCTTCCAACGTCACGTTTATTTTGCAAGAAAATTAAACTCTTAGAAGCATTATTTTCATCATTTATATTATTATCTTATAACTTAAATATTTATATCAGTAGTTTCATCTCAAGAAAGACGATGAATTATAAAATTATGAATGTCTTTCAATACTGAAATGGGCCACTAGAGACAACGCAACTTACCAATAAAAAAGAATTAATGTCTTTATTAAAATGAATCATGTGGAGATAAATTCGTAATCAAGAAGTAAATTTAGGCAGTAAACGTCCACTCTAAATAAAAGACACACACAAAACACCATACATGAATATAATAACAATTATTATAATAATAATAATTATTATTATAATTATTATTATATAAGTATATATATGGGCCTCCCCGATGGCGCAGTGGTAGCGTCGTCGCCTTGTAATCAAGGGGTCCCGGGTTCGATACCCGGTGGAGGCACAAGTGGTTCGGATCCCACTTTAAACTGTAGGTCCAGTCCCAATTAGCCTTACTGTGCATAAAGTGGACTTAAAACAACAAATCAACCAACCAACCATAAGTATATATATGTGTAGTGTTTTCGGGCGTTTTAATGTGACTGCCCCCTTACAATATTTTGTTGCCAGGCTCCCCCCCCCCCAGTCAAATTTCCCTGGCGCCGTCACTGGTTGGAAGTAAATTTATTAGGACGAGGAAAGTAACATTAGCTGTTGACAGTGTTGCACCAAAGGACGTGATATGTGCTACTGTTTGTATAAATGATAGGAAATTTAAGCAAAAATTTATAATTGTTGAGACTTGAGAGTTGGTTCCTTCATTTGATCTTAAGAAGAGGTTTTCTGAGACAGAGTGGGATTATTTTACACATACATGGGAAAGGGTGGTTGTTTAAAGATAGAAACGTATTTTGCACATTTTTAAAAGTTCAGACAAAACGAGAATTTAGCCTTACTGTTATGAAAAGAAATAACGCAGTACGGGGAAATAATAACTTCAAATTTTTCGCACCTGGTGGGATGCAACACAAGAGTATTGCAGGAAGTCTATGAACGAGGATGAAGAAGTCCACTTGATTCGCAAATAGGCTAAATCGCGAACCGACCTACAGTTTAAAGTGCGATCCGATCCACCTTGTGCCTCCATTGAGTATCGACGCGAGGACCCTTCATTACAAGACCCCGACGTTATTACTACGCCATTGGGGAGGCACCCAATTTACACAAATATGTTGATTCCAATAACACGTTATATGCATAATCTGATAATGATGCACTTTGGGTGCATCTAAACATATTTTTTTTCAACTATAGCATGTCTAAAAGAATCATGAAGTTGGGATTTTTATAACTTCAGTAGGCACGGCTCTGTAAACGTGCGATATAAACTTAATGCAGGTTTGCCTTCCATACGTGGTGGTTTTGTCACGTTTCTTCGCTTCGTAAAACATACACTTTTGCAGGAAAGGCTTCTTGCATCCTCCTGGGGCCTTTCTCTAGCTAAACAAAAAATATATTTGTTTAGCATAATCGAGGGTTACATATTCCTGCCGAACTTACTAGAAAACAAGGATTCTATTGGGATCATACTGCTTTGAATGACAGTATCAATGAAGTTTTATGTACGCTACTACTTATAATAATGAGCATAAATATTAATCAGGAACTTTATTTTTCGTCAACTGGATGTAACATCTTTTTTTGTTATTCAGCAAATATTCAATTCATCACCTTTTTGACATTAATTTTCTTGCCAGGACAGCTGTTTTTATGCAGATTTTGACGATCTTAACTACACGTAAGCTAGATATTAGCTAATATTCGTGCTGTTATATTACTATTTTTCTACCATCTTTGTAACATGTCATGCAATAACAATTGATTAATTTACATATTCAATTGAATAGACCTATGAATTATATTAATGCATTAATTTAAACATTTGCTTAATTGTTGTCGTTAATGTTATTATTATATTTTTTTCTGAAAGACTTGGCTCAGACACCCTCCCCCGACATATATTTCTAGATGCGTGCCTGCCGAAGGATAAATTAGATCAAGCGGTGGTGGTACCGGATTTAGAGGCTAAAGAGAAAACAAAGAAGTATGTGCGTCATAAGCTGGGCATAAGAAACAGCACAATATCACAAAGAAACACTTTATGAAACTTATGTCATAGAAGGAGATGTTTAACAATATTAAGAACAATAAATGCTTTCTATTTGTAATATACTAAATATTGAAATTTTAAATAGTATTTTGTGTTCGTACTACACATTTAAAAACTTTTTTGTTGCTCCCCAGCGCCAAGATTAGAATTTAAAGAAAAAATGTACGTTTTCATAGTGCACGGAAGTTCGACATTCAGAAAGAAAGAAGGTTTATTGGAAAATATTTCAAGACTTCCAAAAGGTATAGCAGTAATGAAAAAGAGCACTCACTTATACCGTGTTTGTTACAACCTGTCCGGCTTCCCGCGGTAGCTGATCGCTGGCTTTTCTAGCATAAACCAAGCGGTGTTGCTGCTGAAGACCGCCTGAACTCCGTGCTGGGGAAAGCCAAAGCCAGGCAGCAAATTAAAATACGCAACGTGGCAACAACGTCTACGTAAGCTCCTCTCTTCTGGCTTCCATTCGCTCCTCGCTGCCCAGCAGACGACTTTTTTCTCGTTTCTCATAGGCACCAAAACTGTCGAGCGATCGCTAGCGCGGGAAACGGGACAGGTTCTAACAAACTTGGTATAAATGTACGATGGATAGACAGTTGTATGAAGCGAGAAAAACCACAAAGTAGATTTCATAAGATACCTAGAGTAGTTATGTTCCCGGATATAGTCCGATAAATCAATTGATTGGAAAAGATCGATGAAAGATCAATTGATGATAAAGGGCTGTGGACAAGCAAGCATTGTTTGTTTTTGGAGAGAGTCCAGAAATGGGCGGGGTTTGAGATATGGGGATGGATTTTGATTGGTTGTTTGGATGAGGAGATGATGACGTCATAGGTGTTTTGAGTTTTGATTGGTTGAAGAGTTTTTTGACCCCGGAACGGGAAATTCCCGAGCTTGATTTCAACAGGAAATTACTGAGTCAGTTGAATGATGATTAAAATGTTGTCTGAGAAAGGTGAAAGGTTATAGATAAGAGGTCGAGGTTTAGAAAATGTTGTGTGAATCACGTGAAAATCACGTGATAGGAAATTGTTGATTCGGGTCGATTCTGAGAATTTCCCGCCAAAATCACGTGAAAGTCACGTGACCGGAAATTCCCGGCTCGGGTTAATGTTCGAGTGAACAAGCAGACATTGTTATTATTTGGCAGGGTTCCAAAAATGTGTGGAGTTTGAGATAGAGGTTAAAAGGTTATAGATAACGGTTGGGGAATGTTTTACTGTTGTTTTTTATTTTATTATGTTTGTTTTTCGGTACAGAGGTTGATTTAGGTTTTCGAATTTAATGACGCATTCAGTATAGAGGTCAACAACCTGTCTTTCAGAAGCTGGGAAAATGTTGCTGACTCATTTGATTCAAAGATTGTTGTATTAATTTAAGAATACAAAAAGTATTTATTTGGACATGTTTAAGGAAAATGACGTAATAGGAAGAAGGGTATATATATGTAGACGGTATAAAAGAACGAGAGTGTGTCACAATGGCAGAGTATTGCATAACGTTCCCGGAGAAAGCTCTGAATTTCTACGAGATAAGTTACGAAGAGTTTTGGGAAGTCATAGAATCCTGCGGCGATATCGATACCGATCGTGAGGCTGTACAGCGAGTGTTGAAACAGTTCCCGTTTATGTACGTAGCACTACGTGAAGCTCCATGGTGCGGATGTTACCTGTTCAATAGATCGGGAGAAGCAGTCCATCATTCCTGCGAGACGTTGAAGGAGATAGTGGAAAGAAAAAAGTTTACGGATGGGAGAACAGGATTTCCCAGTCACAAATGTTCGTGTGAACTCATTCAGAGGAAGGATGAAGATGAGATTGCTGAAGCTTTAAAACAAAGAGTGAAAGAGTGGCTTGCCGTGTTAGTGAACAAAACTATTTTGTGGTGTACTACCTGCAACCGTTCTCTACTACGTAAATTAGAAGGACATCCCTGTTTTCCAGTGGTATCTTCGAATCGTCTTGGTTTTTCCAGAGCCCTGTTCGATAGTGATGTAGAAGATACTGTGCCGGTACCGTTATCACCAATACCTGGAACCCCATCACCTATTGTATCAGATTGTTTTTCTTTGGCTGATTTATGAAAGTGTTCAGTTATCCCTGCTACCGATTTTCGGGGCATTGTAATAACTACCTATCAGTCGATTCTCGATACAAAACTTACGAAAAGTGGCCTGTAGGATTACAACAGACACCTGAAGAGTTAGTGACTGCAGGATGTTACTATTCAGGCCACGGTGATAGAGTACTGTGTTCATATTGTTTTTATGGCTTTTGTGATTGGACACCGGAAGATTGTCCTGTTATAAGACATCTGGCAGCAGTGCCCCATTGTAGTTTTATACAAAGTGTTGCATTACTACATTATAAGGTCGAATGTAAATATTGTGCTAATAGAGAAAAGTCTGCAAAAAAAGTTATTGAAAAAAATGCAGATTCTGTAATGATTTGTAAAATCTGTTTTTTGAATGTTTGCGATATAGTGTTTCTCCCGTGCAGACATTTTGTCAGTTGTCGATCCTGTGCCTCACAACTTGATAAGTGTGCTATATGTCGTGGATCTATTAAAAATACATTGACAGTTTTTACCTGTTGAACAATGGATGTATGTTTTTTGGACGTTCAAGGTTTACGAGGAAAAGACGGTGAATTTGTGTGGAAAGAAGTCGGAATATTGAAGTCTCCTTTTGAATGTACATTTGATTATTTAGTAAAACCTCCATACGGTCTACATTTGTTAAGTGAAAAATATCGTCGTGTGAATTATTGGCTCCGTGCAAACAAACACGGACTCTCCTGGGAAAATGGTTGGGTACCGTGTGAGAAGTTAGGAGATCTTTTATATTCTGTACTTGTAAATGAAAATGTGTATGTTAAAGGTACTGAAAAAACTAAATGGTTGGAAAAATGTATCGGAGAAAAACGTATGAGTACGTTAACCGTAGATAATATTGAAGAATTTGGGTGTCCAAAATTGGAGAGTGTGAAACTTTCGGTAGAGAAAAAGAAATGTAGAGAACATAGTGAATCAAAAAATGTGAACAAAACCTGTGCAGTTGAAAATGTTTGGAAAATGTACCATTTCTACTGTAATAGAGAAAAATAAAAAATGTTTAACCTTTTTTCAAATGTTTTATTTACAATTTAATAATATACATATAAAGATATACATTTACAGTAAAAATACATAATGGATAATAAAATTATTTATAATATCAATGAATGTCCAAGATTGTGTTGAAGATATATTTCAATCATCAATTCGTTGTACCAGAGAACGTGAAAATGGCTTATCAGGTTTTCCGGTACTTCTTTTCTTTCTGAAAACATATTCTTTTCGATACAATGCACAAAAGTCTGTATATGTGGCTGTAATTTATGATAACGTTCGTTCGTTAATTTTCTTAAGGGTGTGAAAAGTTCACAAAAAAATAAATGTAGTTCCGGGGGTGTAAAAATAAAAGCATCCGGTGAGGAATGTTGATACATGGAAATACAACGTTTTCCGAAAAAATTTACAGCACTGACAGTAACATTCCCTGTGACGAGATAATTAAATCGTCGACCTGTTTCGATGTAATTAAGTACATCAGATTTCAAAACACACAATTCTCTAATCTGTGAAGAATTAATTCGTACGGGTAATCTTCCTTGTTGCGAAAACTCCCATACCAGATTGAAAGGTGTTTGTTTTTCGAATCCTACTGCTACATATTTGGTTTTTTCTGTGTTCAGAAAGTATATATTTGCAAGATAAAGATCCAAACAGACATCTATGTTGTGCAGTTCCGAACATTCGGTTTTATTTTGGGAAGAACTGTTTTCTTGACGTATTTTCATGAAATCACAATCCTTTGTCACATCCGGTTCACTCTCGATCGGTTCAGTTTTTATAACAGGAATCTCAATTTTGGTAGGGGGCAGACGTCTACGTTTTTTACATCTAGAAACACCATCCTTATGAGTAATACGGTCTAGAAGCTGATCATGTTTTTCCATTGTAGAATTTTTGACCGGTTCCATGATGTTTTCACTAAAGGTGTCAAGATGATACTGAGAGTGAGCAGAATCATCATACATATTTTATATGGAAATCACCTTATACACTCCCGAACTGGTTTGATGGAACGACACACTTGTGCTCCTTTAGGACACTTTGAATGCGGTAAACATTTGAAGATCTGACGAAAACGGTGTAAAATATATTCATCTTTACTGACACCTGGTGGGAATATCCGGATGAAATCCCTGGTTGTGACGTGATGTGCTTTATAATAAGCATATACACAACAGTAATGTCCGCAAGTTGTAGCAAATATTCCTTGTAAGGGGGTATTATTGTAAGTCCAGATAGAGGAATGACGGTTCAAGAATGTTATGAATTCTGGGTAATAGGGGTGGAAACCGTATGAATCAAAATATTCTGCCTTATTGTTTTTGTCGAAATAGAAAGCAACCCAGTGTGTTCCTTTGGAATCGGAAGTATCCGTGTTTGCGATTATCAAAGCAGGGGTGGAGAACGTTCGAGGCAGAAGATCTCTCGGGTAAACACCATAAAAAATTGTTTTGGTGGAACAGTTGTGAGATAAAATATGTCTGATCTGTGATGTGTTCATGTCGGATACGTTTATAATAAAGTACACAAACACGATAGTCTTTTTCTATTACGATACAGGTAGGTTTCTGTGGCAGAAAACAGGAATACACCAAATTTATAGAGTAAAATTGTTAGGTTTATTAATGAAGGATAACACCTCTGTCTTTTGTCACATCCAAGGCCACTTCGAATTCAGCATAAAGAAGACAGGTAACATTTTCCGACAGTTGTGGAGAAAACTGCATTTCTACTCCTAAGGTACCTTGTTCCTGTAGACTGATGTGTGTATCGTTTCCTGAAAAATCTGGTGTAATGTCGTAAATTAGAAAAAATGATCCGTTTTCAAACATCTTCCTTGTTATCTGATGTCCATAATTATTGTGATGGATACCTGTGCCGGAAAAGAGAGTTTGGTAGGCACGTGTTACTAAACCGCTATTTCCTCCTGTACTGATTCGTAAAGGTTCAGAAGGTGTGAGCTCTCCATTTTTTACAAGATGGAAAGAAGATAGGTTAAAACTTCTAAAGTCGAACGGATTTTTTTTACTGTCTCCGAGAAAGCTGGCGGTGGATACCATAGTAAAAAGAATAACATTCGGAAAAGGACCTTGAAAAGCATTGTCGATAGAAATCTGCTGCGTTCCTGCAACGTAAGAGTATGCCTTGATAATACTTCTTGTGAACGGATAATGTGCAGGAGCGTAAGAAAGTGCTCTGTCTATAGCCAAACTGGTGCTAGGAGTAGGAATGACGTGATTTATTTCGAGAGCAGCTTTTAAAATTTTTATTTGTACGCTAGGTGAATCTTGATCTCCCCAGATATAAAAAGCATCACGTGACTTGATAAGTTCGATACGTACTTCCACACCATTGAGTAGATATTTAGGCTGATTGAAAAAATCTATGTGGAGTTTTCCCATAAGTTCCATTTCGGCTGTTACTTCCATAGGATTTCCTGATGACGGAACGTATTGGAAAAAAATTTTTCGGGTGGTGAAACCTTCGTTATTGGTTGTGATTTTATCTTGGTTTCCAGGCGTGTCCAGGTACCATAAAGCATTAGTAAGATGTGTATTTGCAGCATCAGTACCGTAATTGAGAAGTACCTCAAAAATCGATTTGTATGCATAATTGTTGTCAGCATTTGTTACAGATATACCGTTGATAGCAACGTTACATTGTGAAAATATAGTATTGAGGAGATAATTTACTACCCCACAATTTTTTGTGGTTGCATTATCGGTCGGCAAAGCACTCATACGACTCCCATCTTGTTTGACCATCTCCACCTGTAAACGAAGATAAACAGATGCAAGATCCAGAAAATCTGTTGCTGTTGCAGGTATGAGAAATGGTATCACGTTCTGGTTATCGATGGATGCAATAGGTTTGTAGGTAACAGTGTAGGTTTTTTCGACATTTTGTTGAATAGGTTTTTTCCGAAAAAGATCGAACTGTGAAATCATACACGTGTTGTCCTGCATCATTGTGTAAAAATATTTTTGACTTTGATATTCTTTTTGATTTTTCTGATCCTCGAGGTTCTAACACGGGTACCTGAATGTTTTAACATCGAATGAGTATTTTTTCTTGTAATTCTTCTTCTTATACCCGAACCTGTCAGAGAATCGATTTTTTATCGGACGGTAGAGTTCTCATACGACTTCCATCTTGTTTAATCATCTTCAGCTGTAAGCGAAGATAGACAGGTTCGAGAAACGAAGTTACATTCTGGTTATCGAAGGAAGCAATAGGTTTGTACGGAATAGTATGTTTTTTCTGAAAAAGGTCGAACTGTGAAATTACCCAGGTGCTGTTCTGTATCATGATGTAAAAATATCTCTGACTTTGATATTTTGTCTAATTTTTCTTTTACGTGTTTTCCTAGATTTCGATGATGTTTTTCGACGTTTTACGGATGTACGTTTTTTCTTGATTCTCGAGGTTCTAGCACGGGTACCTGAACGTTTTAACACCGAATGGGTATTTTTTCTTGCAATTCTTCTTCTTATACCCGAACCTGTCAGAGAATCGATTTTTTGTTGTGCTCTAGTTTTAAGATTCTGACCAGCTTCACGTATTCGCTGACGAACAATAGTTTTCGGGGTTTGTTGACTTGTCGCAATATCTGTAACAATATTAGCACCAGTTTTTAAAGCTTCTTTTCCGATAGCTTTTGCACCACTCCAGAGAAGAGGTTTCACCATTCTGAAAAGTCCAGCAAAAAGAGAACCTAATCCTCTTCCTTTCTGAATTCTGTTAGAACGAAAAATGGGTCCGATTCCTCCATGTATTTGGGTTGTGTAATATTCTGCTTGCGAATTCATGATGACTCATTCGTTTACCAATATAGACTGAGAAAATAGTGTTATGTCGGTTTTTTAAAAGGATTTTGTTTTTTTACGAAAATGTAAAACAGCGATAGTAGGAACGGAACCGTTTCTTAAAGGTAAAAAGTTTCCTTTTTGATCGTTTAAAGTAATTTCTATTGTTTCAAAAGAACTTTTATCCAGAGAAACATAGTGAATCGGATTGAATGTGTGATGAGCTACAGGTATCGTACATGTGGTATCTACTTCTGAACATTGTTTTCGAGTAAGACGTAAAAGACGTATCATTTCTTCACCGACCAACTGTTGTTTTACAATATCTGAATATACAAATATGTAAGGATTTTTATCGACAATGTTATTAGATATTACGTGCGAAGAGTAGATAGATTTTAATATATCATATCGAAATTTAGCATAGTCGTCTGTTAAATCTATTGGTGTTATTGTATTGTCTACAGAGGCATCGGGTTCAGGGTCGAGCATTCCTGTTTCGGACAAGTGTTTATATACGGCAGCTTTAAAATAGAATCGAAGATGAGTAGGAATAGCTACATTTGCAGGGTTGGTTTTCAGGAAAAAAATAAGATCATCTATTGTATAAGTAGCTGCAGGAAAATAAAACGGTTGATCGTTAATATATAGTGTGTTATCTGTAGAAACAGATGACTCGAATGAACTCCATTGCGGGTCAGCCAGAAGATGCCAGAATTTGTAAAGCACAGATTTTCGTATTTCTCGATTATCGGGAAGGGAAGTTACGATCGACGAAATCAAGTCGTCAACATTTGTGTATGTTCGAACAGGAAATGTTAGTTGTCCTGAATCTGTTTCCAGAACGTTATCATAAAGAGTTGAATGACATAATTCTGCTAAACCGACTTCCCACAAATCTGGAGGTAGATCGATACGTTTTGCCAATTTTACAGTAAAATGAGTTAATGTGTTGTTTGAAAAATATTTTTCTGATGAAGACGATGGGAGGTAGATATAGAAATTATCATCCATTCTGACTGAACAAGAAGAACTCACTGATTCGAAATGATGATATATTTCGATATATATTGAGGTTTAGTTGTTTGCTATCGGTTTTAGCGATGATGCCTTGATCCACGAATCAAAACTGGAGGGATAACCCAGCCAACGAACAAGGTATTCTAAATTTTTACCTTTACCTCGTGTTTTTAAAATTTTATCAATTTTATACTCTTCGTCAGGATTCGAATATACTTTCTGAACCTCCTGTTTGTAAAATGTTCCTTTTACAGGTTCACCATTTAAGTCGTCCAATATGTAAACAGGTACAGGCTGTCGTTGAACGACGGAATGAATCTTAAAAAGTTCTCGAGACCACGATTGTTCGTATCCTTTTTCGAAATGTCCTTTAACAACAGAAATTCGCACAATGTCCCCAACTTTCAAATCTGAAATTGTGTGTGAGATACGGTTGTTGTGTCTATTGAGATGTTTCCACACTGTGTAAACATTAGTTTCGTTTACATCTTGAGGTGCCATTCCTATGGAACGATGGATCGCAGTATTGTAACCTTCAAGAAGTTGAGGTAAAATATCTATGTAACGTCTTGTCTGTTTTGCTGTAAAATATTTCCACATTCGTTCTTTTAACGTTCGGTTAAAACGTTCCACTATACTTGCTTTTACAGGGTGGTTAATCGCGATCGAAAAGTCTACTTGTTCATTTTTCAGAAAATTCTGGAACACAGAATTCGTAAATTCTGTTCCTTGATCTGTCTGTAATGTGACAGGTTTTCTTTTGCTTTGTTCAAAAATGGTTCTGAAAGCTTCGGTTACAGAATTACTTGTTTTATTTTTTAGGGGTAATGCATAAGCATATTTTGAAAATACATCAATCACTGTTAGGAGATATTTAAATCCGTCGTTATGTTTTTGTATCGATGTCATATCGTTAAGATCGGCTTCCCAGAGCATATCTATGTTCCATACATTGTAATGGTTTCGAGGAATCCTTTTTCGTGCACTTTTGTGGAGAGTGTATGTTTCCTGGTGCATTAACCAATTTTTTACTGTATCACGAGATATATTCCTATCTCGTACAGCTTTCCATAAACGATCCACAGATGAAAATGAGGCTCTGTGTTGAGGATCGTAATATATTCTAGCAAGAATTTTATCATGTTTTACTTTAGGGACTCCCATGATTGGTCTCTCTGTCTACGACTTTTTCTTAAAGGAACGAGTTTGTATGCATCAGGTGTTCTCAAAAATGGTGAAGTTTTTCTGGAAACACGTAAGACAACATTTTTCTTCTTTTTTTTCGCAGGTTTTCGTTTACGAGACGGACCAGGAATCTCCGTTGGTGATGATGACGATGAAAAATTTAAAGATCTCGGTTCCGGAAGCGTTTTTTCCTGATCTTTTTCGATTAGACGTTGGGCTGTAGATTGATACTCATCAATAATATTTTCTAACTGCTGTCTTGTATTACGTGGTAATGTTTCTACCAGGTTTGGAGGAAAATATGTTGATCCTGGTGAAATACTAGAATCACCATTATCCTGGATAATAGGAATCTCTAATGGTTCTTTCGATTTTCGACTCAACCATAAATACTCATCCAATTCTTTTCTATAAAGACGCCATTTTTGGTCATCTGGTATATTTTTCATTTTAAAAATTTCGTTCATTTTTTTATCCAGAACAGATAATTTTTGATTTATAGACTGTTCGGAACCGCGAATACGTCTCAATTGTTCTGGTGAAAGAACAATCATTTTTTTGTAAACAGGTGTCATTATTAATGTGGAATGAGAGTTCCGAGAAGACCTGATAGTAGAGATCCTAAAAGTAGGGGTAGAAACCGTCCTCTTTGAACAAGAATTTTTCTTCGTTTCTCGATATTTACCTTAGGTTTTACAAGTCTACGTAAAACAGTTTTGTAAGGTGTGAGACGATGCTTTACAGACGGCCGAAGTTTTATATTGCCTTTTAAAACATTCAGACAACATTCACTGATAAAACGGATTGTTTTTTTGGGAGCACTTTTCAATAATGTTTTACGAACTTTTGTTGGGGAATTTTTCAATATGTGCAAAAAAGGTGAATGTGTTTTAAAAGAAATATTCTGTTTAGAACGTAAGTTGGTACGTCTCTTCCTCGTTTTCTTCATCTCGAGGTTTCAGGCATTCCTGAGGAAGATATATGGTTGAATGATCTGTATTAAAAATATCTGTTTGATAACGTAAAGGATCCGGTGTTGACTGGGAAAGATCAATATACAAATAACTGTGAGGTTCTATTGTTGCATCTATATATACTTTTTCAAGTTCTTTCATGCGATGAGGTTGAAGTTGTCGTGCAAAAACAGTAAATTGGTTCATATCTCGTGGATTTTTAAATATAACAAAATGTTTTACGTTCAAAGAAATATCTCTACAATTTTTTCCTTGGTGAAAAAGATTCTGTGTTATAAAAACAACTGAAATATTTTTGTGGTGACTACCTTTCGTAAAAAGATCTGCAACTTTTTCTCCTTCAGCAACCATCATAAGATCATCTAGCACTATAAGGGTAGGAGTTTTTCCGTTCCATGATTGCCAATTAACAATTCCTTTATGATATTCCACATCACCAATATTTTTTGGGATACTATTTTCCTGATCGTAACACCACACTATTTTTGTAACAGGTTTTTCGACAAAAGAAAAAATAGAATTGACAAGTTTTGTTACAAAAGTAGTTTTTCCACTTCCTGATGCTCCACAAACCATCATTGTAAAAGGATGGATAAGTTTAGGAAACATTTTATATTAAGCAAAAATTTACAGATTTGTATCCAGGAACTTGAAAGAAAATGACGGTTTACCAGACTATTACTACATTTTATATTTATTTTGTACAAGATTATATAATACAAGTATACAATATAAAAAATACTGAAACAAAAATTTGAACTTTGGACCTAAAACCTATTACAATACCTATTACAGATTAGAATTACAGACATATTTATAACCTAATCTGTACGGTATCCGAAAGGAAATGATAAATGTTGGTGGTCAAAAAAACGTTTCATTAATACTGGCTGAAACAATTTCTTTTCATTTGTACTGATAACTTGAAACTGTTTTGTTCTTCTAATTCTAAAGATATTTTCTACTGTAACGTCAGATTTTTCATTGTTCATCATATCACACATAGTATCAAAGTTGACCAATTTTGATGTGGAAGTGTTTAAAGTGATCCCTTTAACTTTACAGATATATTGGGGTTCAGAAAGAGGTTTTTTAATTTTCATACTGTAACTTTTTGGTCCTGTTGAGACAAACTCTTCACAAATTGCATCGGGACCGAAATCACTTAATTCATTGGTGAGATCCCCTAATTTATCACCTGTTCGGGGATGATATTCCATTTCAGGACTATCTATGTAAATCACCGAATCTGTGTCACAATAACATACCCTGTCATCCAATTTTTCAAGACGTTCATACAGTTTCAAACGAGCATGACATGTAAAAGCTGCAATAGGAACGTTTACTTTTCTATTCAGGGTGATTGCCTCTTCAACATATTTCCAGTTTACTATAACAGTATCCTGATTGATAAATATAACTCCTCCGATAATTATATTAGGATCGGTCATTTTATCGAGGAAATCTTTCGACTCCTTGATAATAGATGTTTGGGAAAGGTTATCTCGTTGACAAAATTTGCCCCATAAAGAATTAAGACAGAGTTTAGCCAAAGTACGTTTTCCAGGATTGATCTCAATATTGTCTTCCTCCAATAGAATCCCCTCTTTATCAAAATAGTCCTGTAGGTATTTTTCTTTATCCATTCTGTTTTGACACCAAGTAGGCCACCCACTGGCTTCCTGTTTTATTTTCAAAAATGTGTTGACATACTCAGCAAACAGTCCTCCAGTTTGTGTAACAGGATTGTACATAGATGTTTCATATTTCCACACTTCCGACATCTCCAACATTCTGTAACCTAAACTGCAAGCTTTACGTACTTCTGCGATAACCCAAGTTCCTGAAAGTGCACGCTGTTCATCTGAATGTTCACAAATACCTTCACATTTTAGTGTGATAGCACATTCTTTACATAATACAAACATCAGTTTTCCATTTATTTTGGAGGGTAAAACAGGGTGGAGAAGGGTTGTAGGGGGTAGAATTGTACATTTAACAAGTCCTTCCATGTTTAAAACTTCATCGACTGGAGGAATAGAATTTCCTAAAAATATGGTAGGATGCCTTACAGGATAGGTACAATATTTGTTCACATAAGGGTACAAACTTGTAAAATCGTTGTATTGTAATTTCTCATTTTCCTTGATTCTGTAATAAGTTCTGACTGTTTCAACTCTTCCGCCATATAAGGCATCTCTCGGATTTAAAGGAATACAGCAGACAATAGGGTGTGTAGATAGATGTCTATCGAGTACAGGATCAGTTTTTAATATTCTATCAAAATCGCATTCCCACATTGTGACAACATGGTAACCTTCAGAACGTAAAGCTGCAAGTTTACGACATGTTGTTTCGTATCTAAAAGCTGCAGTGTTTAGCATGTCACTATTGGTTTGACCGTCATTTTCCTGGGTGTTTTCATCTTCCGTGATATCTTTAGGATACATATCCCTGTTTGTTGATATGCATCGTCTGCAGCCGTGCCAGAAGCAACCAAGCGCTTCGTACACTGTATTTGTCTCCTCGTGATATCCATCTACTTTATAACGTCCTCCTAAAACATATTTTTCACGAGTACGTCCGCCGTGGAGAAGTATTATGTGATTTTGTTCTTCAACATAGGTCAACCATTTCAACGCAAATTTTGACATTTTATCTGCATGATGGTAACCTCCTTTAGGAATTATTCCTATAGTGTCAGCGGGCATAAATTTATGTCTGTAAATTAATGAACACGCTGATGCTATAGTGATACAATTCCTAAAAATATCTATTTTACATATATCCAGAAAATTCTGTCTCAGTTTCAGACATCCTTGTCTTAACAGAGTAACATCTTTAATACAATATTGGAGTAGTTCTGTTTTGTTGTTGAAAGGCATATTTTTTTGCATTCAGTATCATACCAAGACATGAAATTTGTCTGATCTTCAATTGTTTTCATATATTCATATCCGTATGCAGAAGGAGGAGGTGTAGGTCCTATGTAATTTCGATTTTTGTATGTGTTCCACAAATGCGGATAATATCCTTTCTGCACTGGAAGACCGAACAGTTTTGAAAATCCTGCAAGATTCGTTTGAACATAATTAAGACTGTCGATAAAGTAGAGATTTTGGTACGTCATACTGATGATTTTGGTTCCATCCAAGATTATACGAGGTTTCATCCCTTTTTCCAACATTTTTCTCAATATAAACGTGCAATCATAACCTCGTGCATTGTGTGCACAAATAGTTATATTGGAAAACTTATGTTGCAGTTCGAGATAGGAGAGAAATGTTTCTACAGGATCATCCCAGAATATAAACTGTCTTGTACCACAGACAGAACACGAAACTGTTAAATCCTCTTCGTTATGACATGCATGGCAGGCTGTTTGTACCACAATTAGATTCGGAACATGAAGAAAAGTTTTTTCTTTATCACAGTACGGAATATCAGTATAACATTCGAAATCATAAAACACAAATAGAAATTTCGAATTCTGTTTAGCTTTTGGAATGGACATGTAACACATATGATTTATAGGTTTCACACAGTTACAGACAGTACAGTATTTCATGTTACACCTATGTACTTTCTCATACGAATTATTTGTGAGAACAATTCTAAAACATCGAGGACACTGTTGGATTTCACTACATACTGTACCGTTTCGAAATAGTGTAGAAACATGATTTGTAAAACATTTCTCATTTTTGAAAATCCTGTGACATGTTTGACATGTTTTATAAACTCCTGTTTCAGGTACGCATGGAGGGATTGCGCGGCACATGGAACACATTTGTTTGCACTGATGAATATGTGGTTTACAAAATATAAGTTCGTTACATCCCTGGCATTCCTGTTTTGCTGCAAAAGCTCCAACACGGTTCACAATAACATCGTAATGCTGCCGAGTACTGTCGTATAGAAGATATATGTATTTGGAGACATTCTCGACCTCTCCTTCAAAAAGAATATCTTTAACATCACGAAGGTTATTGTACACAGTGATTTTATATTCTGTAAGAACTTGCTGAAATTTTTTGAGTTCAGGAATTCCACTTCCGACACACGTATTGTCTGTTAGATTTACACCTGCCTTTCGCATTAGTTCAAAAACAGGTCTAAGAAGATTTCTATTTTTTCTGTATTGTGTATACGATGGATCTTTATCTACATAGGCTTTCCCTATAACCAAAGCTTCAGCTAAACAAAGAGGTTGTTTTCTATTTGGTACACTGACAACACTTCTCTTCAGTGTACTTAGGATATAATTTGGTAAACAATAGGCACGCTTACCGTCTCCTCCTCCTCCGACAGGTATATCAACACGGTCAGCCCGTAAAATTAGACGGTCTGTACTTGAAAATGTTTTTGCACTTTGTAGTATTTTATGCATAACAGTCCATACCATATCACTATGTAACTGATCACTTCTATGCCATCCGATATAAATATCTTTTACATTTGGGTCGGATATGTTAGATAATGTTAAACCTATTTTATCTCCGTCCTTAGCATTCTTTTTCACATAGGTGAGAAGGTTTTCAACACCTTGACGAATCCAACTATGAGGGTCAACATTTTCTGGAGGATGTGAGAAACTGAATTCCACACGTTGTCCCTTGGAACGAAATTTAGGGTATTCACGTTCCTGAATATTGTGTAACAATATATTTCCTATGTGTTCACGAGGTATTGTATCACGTTTTCTTTTCTTACCTCTTCTATGTGATTCAGAAATATTCTGAGGTGACTGTTCAACTGTCGGTAAGGGGTCCTCTCTCCAAGACGGTCCAGGTAGAGGTTCCGGGTCTGGTCTGGATACGGCATTCCTTGAAGTTCTTTGAGATGATGCAGTATCGGATGTGTGAATATTCGGTGGCGATGATACTCCTTTTCCGAAAAGTTCGGGTGTTGTTGTTGTTGTTGTTGTTGTTACTGCCCGTAGTAATTGATCATACTCTTCAACTAAAGAGACACTCTCTCCTTCAATTATCCTTTGTGCGATGTACGCCAGCAGTTTTCGTAACTGGTCAGCTGTTTTGTAATACCCGTTACGATATAACACTAACAATTCGTCAGCAGATAACTGTAAGTCCATGATAGGAGGATAATAGTATTCCAGAAACTACTCACGAAAGAGGGTGTCTATGTTATATACCTCAGCATCACAATACTGATTTTAACGGTTTTACTGTCTGATTTATAGGTTTCCAGGAAATGAGTAACAATCTTTCCGGTATCTACGACCCCTTTTGTTTTAATGATTTATCTAACGGTTTCCTGGTTGTATTGTAAACTTTCTAGAAATGTGTAACGGTTTCCTGGTTCTTATCTATAAACAAGGTTAAAGTCTTCGATAATGAAAAGATATTTGTAATAAAATAGAACAACAATTGTAGAGGTCGAATTGCCTGATAACCTAAAACTTGGCAAAATTTCAGAAAACCTAAACATTTCAAAGGGGCATAGTCGTGTTGCTGATCGAGTTAGCCTGAAAACCGTTACAGATTTGGAATCTGCACATCGAGACCTTTTAGTAGAGTGTTCGGAAGGGGAGTCTTCGATTGGTAATAAAGGAAGTAGGAAACTGTTGATCCTAGAATGATGAAACCTTTTCCAATAGAAAGAGGACTTTATTCCGAGTTCAACGACCTATCGATCATCCTTCTATCTCAAATAGGCACGGAGATATAACGATTTGGAAATTTGCCAAAAATTCCAAAAAAAAAAAAAAAAAGGTCAAAGGTCGGGGTCAAAGGTCATTCACCATTTTCCAAAGGGCCCGGGCCGGCCCTGGTTTTAACATACAGTGATAACTTCACCAAACGTTGTTCATCATTTCCTAGGGGGTCCGGGCCGGCCCTGGTTTTCGATATACATACAGAAATAACGTTACGATGGTTATTCACCATTTCCCAAGGGTCCGGACCGGCCCTGGTTTTAACATACAGTGATAACTTCACCAAACGTTGTTCATCATTTCCTAGGGGGTCCGGGCCGGCCCTGGTTTTCGATATACATACAGAAATAACGTTACGATGGTTATTCACCATTTCCCAAGGGTCCGGACCGGCCCTGGTTTTAACATGCAGTGATAACTTCAGGAATCGTTATTCATCATTTCCTAGAGGGCCCGGGCCGGCCCTGGTTTTTGATATACATACAGAAATAACGTTACGATGGTTATTCACCATTTCCCAAGGGTCCGGACCGGCCCTGGTTTTAACATGCAGTGATAACTTCAGGAATCGTTATTTATCATTTCCTAGAGGGTCCGGGCCGGCCCTGGTTTTCGATATACATACAGAAATAACGTTACGATGGTTATTCACCATTTCCCAAGGGTCCGGACCGGCCCCGGTTTTAACATGCAGTGATAACTTCAACAATCGTTATTCATCATTTCCTAGGGGCCCGGGCCGGCCCTGGTTTTCGATATGCATACAGAAATAACGTTACGATGGTTATTCACCATTTCCCAAGGGTCCGGACCGGCCCTGGTTTTAACATGCAGTGATAACTTCAACAATCGTTATTCATCATTTCCTAGGGGGCCCGGGCCGGCCCTGGTTTTCGATATGCATACAGAAATAACGTTACAATGGTTATTCACCATTTCCCAAGGGTCCGGACCGGCCCTGGTTTTAACATGCAGTGATAACTTCAGGAATCGTTATTCATCATTTCCTAGGGGGCCCGGGCCGGCCCTGGTTTTCAATAAACATCATTTCACACAAGGTTCCATATTTTTAAAGTGTCTGTTCTGTGTAGTTTCGTAAAAGATCGACCGCAAATAACCTCCTTAGGGTTTATTCTTCTTGTAAACCTTTAACCCTCATCTCAAAACTGTTGATTACAATTTCATCCTTAACTTTTAAACATTACTACGTCTACCGAGATATTGAAACACAGAATTTATAAACACCGGAGAATGAAAAATACTCGAGAGTTTATCGACTCCTTCATTATTTCTCAATACTCTCAAATGTGACAAAGAACCTTCTCGAGACTGCCAATTGCTGCGTAACCTCTAACCTTTTAGAATGATACATAGAGATACCGTCAGAGAACGTCAAAACAGCTTGTGAAATATGTTTCCCACTAATTGCTACGTGACCTCTATAACCTTTAGAATGTCAAAACGACTTGTAAAATATGTTTCCTGATTCCCAATTATAATTTGACCGCTAACCTTTAAATGATACACGGAGGATGTTACAAAATTTGGATCAAACTATACCGTCAATATATGGAATATTTATAGCAGTCTTTCTTCACATTTTACCGTCTGCAACAGAACAGAAATGGAGAACGGAAACTTGGTAAGTAATTTGCATGTTTGCCTGTTTCTAACTTATTTTATGTAAAGAGACTAATCACAACTAGACCTCCAGTTTACACCGGGGTTCGAATTGTTAGACCTCCCCGATGACACAGTGGTAACGTCGTCGTCTTGTAATCAAGGATCCCGGATTCGATTCCCGGTGGAGGCACATTTCGGATCCCACTTTAAACTGTAGGTCTAGTTCCGATTAGCCTTAATGTGCATAAAGTGGACTTTAAACAACCAATCAAAATCAAGAGTTCGAATTACTGTGTATTTTTACCAGGTGTCGAACCCGGGACCTTAATTATGAGACATGTCACCATAGTAAAATCGGATTCGAACCATTTTTATGGAATAGCAGATCCGGAACTCTGATTATAAAACAGCTATGTCACCAATGTATTATGAGAAAAACGTAATTAACATACAGGTATTTCATATTAATATAAAAATAACATATTTTCTGATTATATTTTATTACAAACATTTCATATCCATCTAGTTATATTTTAAAATATATACATTTCATTTACTAAATCACCTATACACTTTCTCATTTAATTTTTCGGGTGTAGACAAACGAAAATCGGACAAAAGTGTTAGTGTATTAGTGGTGTTAGTATTTATTTGTCCAATTTTCTTTTCTTTAGAAGTTCTGACATTTTACTCTCCATCTCCTTTTCATCGTTCTTTTTTGTCTCCTCAGTTTTTTGTTTTCTAATATTTTTGAAAACCTCCATCATTTCGAAACATACACGAAGGGATAAATGAGATGGCACATACTGTGCCTGTTTTACATTTTCCAAAAAATCCCCAAATACTGGGGACGTGTTCTTTTTTTCTGATATGTAACTAAACATTTTAGTGAGCGTGTCGATTTGGACTTCCATATCACGGCAGACCTCCTCCAGGTTCTTCATCAGGTTCTCTGCTAACCCGTTCTCCTCGCAGAAATCTATGTAGCATGCGATCTGTCTCTCCACTTGGCGAGCTTGGACCTTGCTCCACAGATTCCTTCGTTCCCCGGAATGTTCTGCATCTTTAAGATTCCCATGCAATACATTGAATTCAAATGGTAGGGATGCCATATCTGAAAATATAAAGAAAATATGTTAGATATATCGCACGTACACCTTGATTACAGTTATACATTTTTGTTTTAGAACAATCGGGGGTTGGCTCTTTTAGAGGCCTTCCTTCTGTATATGGCTAACGCCGATGTGCAGGAAGAAATCCAAAACATGCAGAGGGCATTTCGCCGGTACACGGATAGAGTGGCAGGAGTCGATGTGGAGGCGCAGACAACTGGTGACCGTTTAGGCGCTGAATTAGAGGGTATCGGACACCGTTTGGTGGAAACACTCCAACGTGCCGTTACCGCGAACAACGGATTCATAGCCAGGCGGGAAGAGTTTAGGAGAGAGTTGGAGGCAGAGATCAGCGAGATCCAGGAAAGGTAATATATTTTTTCAATTATATCTATTACATCATCACCCCTATCTATACAATTTCCGATTTATGTGTGAATATGAAATATTATTATTCTAACTCCCTTCTTTTTTTTCAGGCTCCGTCGTATTCACGAAGAACGAGGCGTTCAGTTCTTCGGGTTGGTGCCGGAGCCTCTCCTGGAACTCGTCCGGAATGGTGCTGTTGCACCACCTCCTCCTGCTGCTGTGCCACCCCCTCCTGCCGCTGTGCCTGTTCCTCCCGCCGTTGTGCCGGTCCCTCGTGTTGCTACGCCACCGTCCCCTGTTGCTACGCCACCTTCTCCTGCTGTGGCGTCACCGTCTCCTCCTGTTACGCCTTCAATTATAGATGTCACGGATGAAGAGGACGGCGATTTATAATCTATCAATAAATATAGGTAATATTTTTTCTTACCTTTTATTTTTACACGTCTTCCACTTCTGATGTATCGGTCTCCTCGATGATGTTAGGGAATTCACGGTGAGGTGGGGTCAAAGTTCTGGTAAATTTTTCTTCTACTTTGTGAAGGCTAGAAATAAAAAAATATTTATTTCTTACATCATCTCGTCGTAATGGATTGTAACAATAATCCGATAATTCTTCCAGATCCAATGTAGGGCCTTTTACTCCTAATATTTCACCTATCAGGTCCTCAGGGGACACACTGTATCGGAACCACCGGAATATCTCCCCCAGTGTTAATACAGATTCTCGGTACTCTCTCCGAAATATCTGCATTAACGTTGCAACATCGCAATGATCTACCATCATATACTTACCGTGGCAGCCGACCCTATATAATTGAGGAATTTCGTTATTCAGCAGATCTTCCAAATTTTCGTACCGTGTCAATTCGACATCGGTACGGTCGCAATTCAGTCTTTCATTTGCCATGATGATGTATTTTGTTGCCCGGCAACGTGGAGGAGCATGTAACTCAGATGTATCTAAATACTCCGAATTTAATTCCGATTCTGTTTCTATACAGATGCAATCCAATGAGGAAAGCCCTGATACTAAAATAAAAGGTCCTGCATTGTATCCGTGTGTCGCTATTTCACTAGCTACACGACTCGTCCATATACCGTACGACAAATGCCCGTATACAGGTGCTCTTTCGAACAGATAGTGTGTCTCACATAAACCGGCTCTGCGATTATTAATAAAACGCATACTGATCGGAAAACCGTTAGTTTCAACTTCCAAAAACGTTTCAGACACTAAATTTTGATTGTAGACGGTAATTAAAAAGGATTCTCTGAACCTTACAGGGGCGTCAAAAATAATCAATTTTGTATTCTGATGTCCAAATATTTCCGATTTACAACTTTTAAATTTCTTTGATCTATTAACTGTTACAGGATATGTCTGATACACAGTCTTTTCGGGAGAACACTCTGTATACCCATACATAGGATTACACTTTACATTATACATATCACGTTTTCTCTTCCTCGACAATTCACCAGCATCATCGATACTGTTCTTTCTATAACGTTTAATTTTTTCGTACCCGTGTTGGGCAGCGTTCTTTTCTTCCCACAACTTTCGAAATTCATTCTCCGTAAAATATTTAGGGACATTCACATATGTCTTTTTTTTCGATAACATTCCTGACCGTATCGATGATCGTGGTGATTGTGGAGGAGTCGGTAACGGACGAGAATTCTGTCTAGTTACCGGTTTCTCTGATCGATCAGGAGATGAAGTCATCCCGATCATTCCTCCAATAAATTTCATCATCCACGATACTATACCCATTTTATACTTACCTCCGGATACCGTTATATACCTGGTAAATCACTTCGAAATCGACTCTGAAAGGTAGTCTCTGGATCTCTGGAAGAAGACGGTGGTCACACAGGGTGCTCACTGTGATGTAAACATAAACAGATCAATCGTCCTTATATACCTCATCCTCCCTGTTTATCACGCACCTATTTTCTCTGCGCATCCTCTCGCGCAAAGCGTCCAACGCCCACGTACCCCTCCTATCCTCTTCCCTCCCCGGAATACTATACACACTATCCCCTTCCGCAAATTGTACTTTTTTTCTATTTACTTTATTTACTCCCTGTTTCTCCACAACTTTTTCCTTTTTCACTTCTCCCTCCATCGGTCGTTACCCTATACGGTCGTTACCCTATACCGACCACACATACAATGACGCCACTATCGATAAACACGCAAAAACATCTCCCGGAAACATACAACGAACTTTATCTCTAACCTTTACACCGTCCACAATACCTCCTTTGTTCTACCCCACTTCCATATCACCCAACAGTCCCACACTCACATCCTGATTTCGTCATTCCAACCGCTCATCTGTAACCTTTCACCTTTCTCGGACAACACTCTCACTCACCATCCCACGCCATCATCTCCCCATACCCCAAAACCAATCAAAATCCATCCCCATATCTCAAACCCTGCCCATTTCTGGACTCTCTCCAAAAACAAACAATGCTTGCTTGTCCACAGCCCTTTATCATCAATTGATCTTTGATCGATCTTTTCCAATCAATTGATTTATCGGACTATATCCGGGAACATAACTACTCCTAGCAATCAGTAACCAACAAACTGCATTTTTAATATTAATGTCCTCATGATTAACGAACCTTATTTATTCTCACCACGCAATGGGTAAAATATTTGGAGCTTTATCCCACTTTCCGGAAAAATATTTCGTGTTTCTGCTACTTTTGACTTTTGTTGGCATGATATCCCGGATCACTTTTACGAGACGAGACGGGACGAGACGAGACGAGACGAGACAGAACCCTTCGAGACGGGACACGAGACGGGACAAACGAATATTTTCGAGACGAGACACGAGACGAGACAGCATTTTCACGAGACGGGACGGGACAGACCAAAGTCTCGTCTCGTCTCGTCTCGTGGGCAACACTACTGATAGCAAGTGGCCATCAATTGTAAATTGTATATTAGGGGAAACAGGAGAAAAAAACAGTGCCAGGGGTGTGACTTACTTGTCTTGCCTGTCAAGCATTGGTACGCATTCATTGATATTCTTGCAAGTTTAAATTTTTAGAGGTATTTTCAAAAATCCTAAGAAAATAAATTTCTTCCTGAATGCGATGATGATTTGCAAAAAGCATATCTCTCAGACAGTGGCGGCAATTAGAGGGAGGGGCAAATGGCCCCCACTTTTACCCCAATACTATACAAAACCTCATTTACCAATGGAAATTAAAGTGTCCTTGCCCTCTCCCAGTTTTGGAACCCAATCGCCAACACTGCTCTCAGAGAACGCAATAATGTTTTGCAGGGTACGATAAAGGAAAATAATAAATATGCATTGAAACAACAACGTAAATATGATTTTATATATCCCGAAAATCTAGTTTTAGTAGTCCCTGTAAACAATTATTTTGTAAGCTATTGAACTTCTATTCTAATGGTATTTAAGTTATTACTGTATTGTATCTTCCCTCGAAATACGTTTTTTAAATCTTCTTTATACACAGAAAGGCTAATTGGGACTGGACCTACAGTTTAAAGTGGGATCCAAACCACTATATACAGTCACCGGCAATAAAAATGGGACACCTATATTCTGAAATACCTGTATCCCTAACTCAACGGCAGTGACAGAACTTGCCAATGAAAATTTGCTATTACAATTCACTCATCGCCATAGATTTAGACAACACACAAGACGCATTGCAGAGAAGGGAGACTTTCAGGATCTAGTTGTCCCATTTTTATTTGACGATCACTGTACACTCACCGTCTATCGAACCTGGGACTCCTGTATTACAAGGCGATTACGTTACCACTTTGCCAAGGGGAAGGCTCAACTTCCCTCGCAATTCATACCAATATGTTGCTGAACTCGATGATATATCAGCAGTGTTTGAATAGTTACTCTTTAAAAGTAACTCCTAGTTAATCACTTGAGAAAGTAATTCGCATATAATTACTGTTATTACTGTTCTTTAGAAAGTACTTGACATAGTTATTATTACAGTTATTTTACTCTAGATTTGTTTCATCTCGTAAGACGTTGTTCGGATCATGAGTTCCAAGCGCGATGTCCTTTTCACCACCGATGACCACTAAAGGCTAAGCATTAAGTTTCATGAAATTATAACTTATTTCTTACATTTCATGTACAAACATTGAGGCAATAAAATTCACAGTAAACTTCTGTTACAAAGCAATGACGATTAACATTTCATTTCATTTTGTTGAGCAAACCAAATATTTTTTAGAATTTTTGTTGAACTATAAAATTACTGTGTGTCCATGAGAATTGTTGGAGATTATGTATGTAATCTTATATGGTAAGAGTTCCAATACAAATAAACTTGGGATTCATCCTGGCTTTTGACGAAAGAAATACAAAATTGTCCTCATGGTCTCGAGATTTTAATAATCATCAATTGATTGATTTGCTTTATTTTACTTCGTTTTTTGTGCCACTTTTGGCTAGTTTACGATGATGGAGATGAGTGGATATGATGAAATTGATGAATGGACACTCACGAACATCCATGTCCAGGCCAGGATTCGAACCCGGGACCCCTGGCGTCGTGGCGCGATGTGCTAACCACTCCGCCACGGGGGCCGGTTTTAATAATCGTCAATTTACCCATTCTTTGAGGAGAACATTTGGTTCAAGTTAATATTTCTATCCATGCAGTAAAGTAATTGTACAACTTACTAGTCAGGTGGAAAAATAACTGAGTTACAATTACTAATTTCATAACGTAAGTACTTTACAGTTACTGTTACTTGAAAATGTTACTCATACTTCCAAAGATTCTACATCAGCTGCAGAACTGAAAACCAGAATAGACCAAATCCATAAGGAACTATGAAACAGGACATTGTGTGGTGACATGACATGCAAATAAATTAGATGCGCTACAAAATTGTATTTAATATTTAACTACTATAAAAATAACAAATATGTCTTCTATTGTGTATCCAGGATTCTTCTGACAATTTTTCTTTCAAAATCGCGATATTAAAACTCAGTAAAAATAAGGGTGCAGAATTACATGTTTATTCACTTGTAGGATAAAAGATTGAGGATCGTTAGAGAGCGCTAATATTTATAAATATTTACAAGATGTTCACTGAAATTCTACAAATTTATGAAGAAAATCTGCTAACGTCACCGATAAAATATATAAATTTGTTCAAGTACTGTCATATAAAGTGAATTCTACAGTCAATGCAGCATTCGCTTCAAACGTAATTGTAAAATGTTTTCAATTATTTCAATTACTCTTCTTACTTTATGCACTTCGTGTTTGAATTAACTACAGCTATCTTTGTATGTTCTCTTCTGCTTTCGAAATATTAAAAGAAATACATAATACAATACAAGGGATTTTATATTACTATTACGACTATTACTATCTTGCATTGCTGATAAATTGTTGTATTTTTTTCAATAAGAACATACAACTAAAATCTCATGATAAACAATTACGTTGCTCCACATCTACTTAGATTTTTCAATAAAATCTGCTAACCAACATGACGTCATACCCCATCAAGGAGTACCCTAATCGACCAACCTGTATGTATTTACCTTGATTACGCGGAGATCTGGCAACATGGCCCTCGGTTGCCATGGCAAACGGTGCTGCCATCTGTTATCGAAAAATTACCACAAAATTTAGTACGCTTTAAGTTCACTTTATGCACAGTAAGGCTAATCGGGACTCGACCTACAGTTTAAAGTGGGATCCGAACCACTTGTACCTCTACCGGGTATTGAACCCGGGACCCCTTGATTACAAGGCAACGACGCTATCGTTGCCACACTGCCCCATCGGGAAGGCCCGATGTGTAACGAACGCTGCGTGATGGATATTTCCTTGCAGACGACAAACAGCTTTGCCGCAAACATGGCGGAGCTGCAAATCCTGACGTCACATGAAACCCAGCTATACAAAATTAAAAAACACGCAAATAACCACAAACTATCAAACATCAGGTATCAAAATGTGTTTTAAACAAGTCTCAAAAAACTTGTTTTAAATGTTTTAAACATTTGTAAAAAACAAAGCCGTGTGTTTTAAACACTTTTGTTTTAAACATGCCAACCCTGAACTCACAAGATGGAAACTTGTTTCGGCACAAGGTAACAAAACAACTGTGGTCACTGACTTAGTGCTTGCTTAGTGGTAACGACCATTTCCTGTTCTTGTAGTTACGTATCTTTTCCAATCCATTATCTCATAGCAAACACAGACACGTCCTAACACCGTCCTAACACCAAATGCAGCCAACGCGAAGTGTGCAGACGACAGGACGAGGCAAACGACGACGTCACAACATGGCGCAGGCGTGTTTTGCGCGCAACACTCGGCTCGAAAATTAGAAACTCAATTTTTTACTTAAAAATGAACGCACATGAACGTGGGAAATTGCAGGGGTTATTTGTCGATGGTGTAGATTTTAAAAATTATATTTAAAAAAAGTAGTGGAAATGTTCATTAATGCGTTGCATATGGGTGTGTGTGTGGCATTGTTTATGTATTAATTGTGTGAGTACATCATAAACTTCATACAGTTTGTGATTTTTCCAATGCAGGGTGAAATATGAAAGGCAAGTATGTATAATGTTCACAGAAAATTTGAAATACTGCTTATCAATCAGCGGATGCGTTCGCAGTATGCGTATATTTGTATACACTTTTCAGCATATCTTATAGGTGGGTTTCATGTGACGTCAGGATTCGCACGGCCGCCATGTTTGCACAAAGTATACCATCGTAAACAAGGTTCAACGTAGGTGTAACACAATGTCTCAATGCACATACGAAAAGTGACAATCATACGTTACGGCCTTAAAAAACATAGAACACAATTTTGTACTTCGGAAAATTTATATAAATTATCATTTTCACGAGACAAAATTTGTTTTTAATTCACTTTTTAAAAAATATATATATATTTTTTTTAAATTCCCTCAACCGGGAATCGAATTTTGGATCCTTCGATTACAAGAGGATAGCATTAGCCACTGCACTATCGCATAGACCCGATTGATTCCGCGAGAATACAGGCTCCATAGTTCTGTATTCTTTTCGTATGTCACGAAGATTTAATGCTCGAAAGTGGATAATTGTTTTTCGTCAGGTCCGTAATGAGAATCAGGATTTTTGGAGGCCAATAACCCATAGGGCAGGAACCCTTTTTCTCGCACAATTTAAAATTCTATCCAAGTTGCGTATTGTTTCATTTCAATACGGAACTTGAACCCTATTTAAACTGATTCTGAAAAATAGGTTCCTGGACCGTGTTAAAATTGATCCTGCAAAAAAGGTTCCTGGACCGAATTTAAATAGATTCGGAAAAAAGTTCCTGGACCGTATTTAAATTGTTCCAGAAAAAGAGTCCCTGGACCGTATTAAAATTCATCCGAAAAAAAAGGTTCCTGGACCGTATTTAAATTTATCTGGAAAAATGTGCCTGGACCGAATTGAAATACTTTACAGATAAAAAGGCTCTTTACGGTCCAGAACCCATTTACGCTTGCTGATTTTCTCTCCGGGACCGGAATTGAATTTATTTACAATTCTTGGACCTTTAATAATCCTGCCCGGTGGAGGCACATAATGTTTCGAATCCCACTTTAAACTGTAGAGGCTATGGAAACATACTTTCCTCGAACTTTGCACTCGCGCGCCTAGTTGGTTACACGTGCAACACCGACTCGTCTACTTCGTTGATTTGGTGTCAGGTAATGCATTTGGTGTATACCTACACCGTTTGCACTACGTTGAAGCGGTGTAACGTGTGGTGTATTGTCACGTGGCGCGTGCTAACTAATCAAAGCAGCAGGCAGGAATTTGTTGAATCTTCTGAACCATGGCCGTAGGCTGGAAAAAATTTCGGGGGGGGGGTTCAATCATAATTGTTCCCATGGGCGTCGCAGAAATTTGAATAATAGAAATAATAATAATCATTATTAAATAATAATTAAAATTTCATAATAAATAACTAATTTATTCCAAACGTATTTTAACTATTATTATTATTATTGGTGTTTAAATTCCACTTTATGCACAGTAAGGCTAATCGGGACTGGACCTACAGTTTTAAGTGGGATCCGAACCACTTGTGCCTCCACCGAGTATCGAACCCGTGAACCATTGGTTACAAGGCGACGACGCTACCACTGCGCCATCGGGGAGGCCCCCCCATTATTATTATTATTATTGCTGTTCCTATATCATTGAGGCCCGACCCTGTGGCCGAGTGGTTAGCACATCGCGCTGCGACGCCAAGGGTCCCGGGTTTGTATCCCGGTCGGGCTTGGTTGTTTGTGACTGTCTATTCATCAATTTCATCATTTCATCACTCATCCCCATCTTTGCAAATTAGCCAAGAGGCACAAAACGCGAAGTAAAATAAACTAAATCAATCAATCAATTATATCATTGAGGAGACTTTCCTACTCTACCCATCAGAAGTGTGAATATGCCGCACAAATGTTTTATTATTATTATTATTATTATTATTATTACGTTTCATGCAGTGTGTACTGAAATGCACAGTTATTATATTTTGTTATTAAATTTTAGATACCTTCAAGAAAAAGCTTTAAAAGTAAGAGCGAAATTTTAGTCATAAAGTTTATGTTCTTTGACCATTCACATAAAACTTAATTTTTGGAATTTTGAAACTGTGGAACCAGTTATTCTTTAGAGTAATTGGTAAGACGTAACCTGGTGCCTGTATTGTAACCTCAATTTTTCGATTTAACGCAGTTTTTCTTCGGTTATTCTGTTCGAATACTAACTACTGGATTTTATTTTCGTTATTAACAATAAAACTAACACATCTTCTGCCATTTTGTAACTTGCAATAAACGATGTCGGTGGGGGGGGGGGTCTATGGACCAGTTCGATCCCACTTACCGACGCTCATATTGTTCCTATACTTACCAAAAAGCATTATATACAGGGAGGTTATTTAAGTATATTCCCGCGAGATCGTCGGCCGCTCGGCTGCCCCGTCATGCAACAGGCCCCGGCAAATTGCGTTACAGGAAGTCCGTAACAGAAACTGCTTGTTTTGTAATGTTTCTACTTTTCACAATTACAGTTACAATTAGAATTGAAATAAGCACGTACCTTGGATGCTGGAAAAGGTGCCCTCCCAAATACAAATATTTCTGGCACCTTATGTCTCACATCTAATCTTAGATTAGACATCGCTACTTTATCCTCAGTTGACAGAAAGGGAAGACAGCATCCCGGCGCATAAAGCAAACCGAAAGCGTAAAATGATATTTAAAAGTAATAATAATGATGATCACTAACCTCCTGTGTTATAAGAGATGTTGAAAATGACCTCCTTCAACAGCAATACAACACGTTTCTTAGGTTCAAGAGATCCTGTCTCTCGTAATTGCCTGACCACTTTTCTGCAAGAGTTCCTTTTTACGTAATTATCGTACATAAAAACTCTTTGTTCAAGACTATATTGTTTAGCAGCATAACTAATGAATGAATGAATAACAATTAACACACAATAAAGCACTAGCACGGAATAGTACCTCAACTCAATAACACAGTATAAACAACACGCGTACTGATAAACGCAAACAGAAGTGAACATGAGCGTGCACTCACTACGTCTCGTAGCCGACAGTGTTGCCAACCATTTTTCGGCAATGTCCCTACAGACGTAGTCAAAATGTCCCTATAAGTGACCAAATGTCCCTACGCCAAGTAAAGCGACTAAAAAAAACAACACCTCATGAGCATGCAAAACAGAAGATAAAATATACACATTTACTTACCAAATCTTTCTGCTCGGTGCTTCCACAATTAATGAAGGAGCGAATTTACAATACAGGACCCCTCCCCGATTTTTGTAATATTTCGCATACTCACTAATTGAGGCCTCCTAATCACGAATTTGAAGTTAAAATTTGGGGGTCACGTGTAGAAATTGCAAAATAAGCGAAATTGAGTGGTAGGCTACGCGATCGGCACGATTGCTCATTAACCATTTTAAATATGGTTTTTCAAGTTTATCTTCAAATTCTTGAACCATTGTGGTTAATAATTTCACAGATTTTGTGATGTTTACTAGGAAAAATATACACAAGTGAAGAAATGGGGTAAAACTTACTTATTGAGTTTACCTTTATTTAACATGTTGTATTAATCCAGCTCAATTCCCAGACTTTCACATTCTTCTTCACCATCAACACCATCATGAAGAAGATTTTTATAAAAATGATGATAGACGGGTGGTACAGTATGTAAAATTGTTATTCGTACACATAGAATTTCCGAGGAAAAAAAGTCATATCTACTAGTAAATATAATCATTTTCATATGTACCTGGAAATTAGGTAATGAAGGTTTCACCAACAAATGTCAATAAAAATGTATGTTCAAAGTGTATAAACAGAGCATATAATTTGTGTGAAAAGAGAAAAATACGCTGTTTCATGCAACATTGTTATTCGTACAGGCAAGAGTTTCAATCTTCCTCGCATACAGCGCCACCGCTATTCGGGCGATTTCGTGCAGTTTGCAACTTAGTAACAAGTTTGAACATGCAGGCGCTCTCCCCGTCAAGCAGAATGCTGGCGTAGGTATTGTTGTAGGCCTATCGTCTATCTATCAGCGTGTTCAAAATGGGCAAGGTGAAGGAACTTAGTTCCGATCTGAAGGATGTTATTATAAATTTGGCTCTTAGAGGTTATTCGTTAAGAAAAGTTGGACAAACAGTCAATAAGTCACACTCCACAGTTCAATACATAGTAAACAAATTTAGAGAGGAAGGTTCAACACAGAATGTGCCGAGAAAACTAAAAGAGAGACGGTTGAATAAACGTGATGAATGCTTTATTTTAAAAAGAGTGCGAGAAAACCCCCGACCTCAGTTACGACCGTTAGTGCAAAACGTTGCTGGCAAGATGATGTCCGATCAAACAGTCCGACGTGCCTTGTGGAAGCATGGATATCATGGCAGAATACCACGAAAAAGGCCGTATGAAAATAAGGTGAATCGCAGGAATAGACTTTCATTCGCGAAACAGCACATCCACAAGGACCAGGAATTTTGGGATAGTGTCATATGGTCAGACGAGTCCAAGATTAATATATACGGGTCAGATGGGATAAATAGGGTCTGGAGAAAATCAAATAAAGACAATGATCACATTTACACAGTTCCAACAGTTAAACACGGTGGTGGGTCATGAATGATTTGGGGCTGTATGTCGTCCAAAGGTGTTGGTACCATCCAGTTTATTGATGGTATCATGGATGCATATGTCTATTTGGACATATTGAAGAACAATGTAAAGCAGAGTGCCCAAAAAATGGACATGCCGCCTATCTACAGATTTCAACAAGACAATGACAGTGAGCATAAGGCGCGAGTTAACATGAATTGGCTAATATGGAATGTGCTCAAACTACTACAAACACCAGCTCAAAGTCCAGACTTAAATCCCATTGAGCATTTATGGGCAATTTTGAAGAGGCGAGTTCATAAAGCAGGCGTCAAGTCCAAACAAGAGTTGAAAACTGTTGTGCAAGCCGAGTGGAATAAAATTAGCTCTGAAACATGTCGGAAACTGGTTAATTCTATTAAGAACAGGTGTCAAGAAGTAATTAAAGCCAAAGGATACGCATGAAAGTATTAGAACGTAAACTTAACTTATTAACTTAAACAACGAAACATCTAAAGTTTTACCTCGTTTTCTAAAATTAACTGTTTGATGCACGTCAATGTCAGAATAAGATAAACTAAATTTTACAATATCAGGATTATCATGTTCCACAATAATGGAAGTAACCTTACGTAAAAGCAGAGGAGCACCATCAACATCTTTTTTTCTGATGACAAAGTTGAAAAACTAATACCGTTTTGAATACCAACAAAATCTTCCTTGTTCATTTTATTAATAGTGAAAGGATTTTTTACTCTTACTCCTTCAATGACATCACACCATTGGTTGGGGCAATACACACACAGCAGCTTCCTTTTCTTCTTCTCAATCGCTTCATTCTTCACCGTAACATGATACTTATAGGTAAACTTGCGTCTATTTTCGACTCTGATTATTCTGTCCTTTTTGTATGCCTTTCGAGTTTCATTTTTCTCGATTAAATTAAACAAATAGGTGTTCTGCTTATTACAATCACCAAGGCCAAAAACCTTTAAAAACAATGTCCTTCACATCGCCAGTCAAACGTTGAAACACACAAGTTAAATTAGGAAAGTTACTGCACTTCTCTAATGGATGACGTCTTTTTTCTGGAACCACAGTTAAGGTTTTTGTTAGATATGACTTGCCACTGTTTCTGCATAACTTCCGTTTGCTTATTACGCATTCAGTTGAGTTTTTGACTCGTTTTTTTTTTAGCTTTTTTGCGGATTCTGGCATAACAACACACTCAGTCACGGACGTTTCCATATTGTCTACAACGCCACGGGACTCGTAGCGGACATAAACAAAAGCGCACACACAGTTGGGATATGTCATTTTCCACTGATAATATTTTCATTTTCCTTACGGACGAATTTGAAAGGTGGAATATGAGAGTTTTGGCATATCCCAATTCTTTTGATACTTCAGCATTTGAAAGGTAGGTGGCAGCAGTATACAGTCATACTTATATCTCAAAATTCGAAGTCGGTTGCCATCTCCCGTTATTATTCTGAGGCCCTCAATTGTTCGGTCGTTCCAGAGCTTCTCGGGATAGAGTATAGGAATGGTATCGACATGAGACGAGTCGAGACTTGTCACAGCCTCTTCTCGTTTCTTGTGCGATGAAGTCTTTCGCGTTCTTTTTTTAAAACTTGTTCTCGTCTCGGTCTCTTCACGGAAGTTTGTCTAAACTATTCTGTGCGTCAAGTTAACTTTGCAGCAGGTTTTCGCATATGTAGATCCAAACGTGCGCGCAAGAATATAGTTCCGCTGAGAAGGGTTCTGTTCCGACACAACTGCATACTTGCAAGAAAACAGTTATTTAATTTGTAAAATACAGACAAAATAATACATCCATTAGCAGGTGTGGAGTTGATCGGTTGCAATCACTGTGCAGACGAACATGGATCCGTAGATTCGCCAACTGGAGTGTGTATTGCGCTGAAGAATCGCTGCAGATCAAGAGCGAGTCGAGCGAGACTGAATACGTTGCAAAGCGCGTGGAATCCGTGATACCAGTGTTGCACATCCCACTATTTTATTCCTATGTTTATCGTGATTCATACTCGTGCTATACAGCGGCGAGAATGGCTGAATCGAGGTCTTCTAGCCCGTGGGTTTACCCGAGTGTTATTTTGGACATCATCCGAAAGGAAAAGCTCTTCAAAGTCAATCAAGTTGTTTTAAATGCATATTCCTCCTTACTGGAACAAGATCAAAATGAAACAGGTCGTGAGGTGATTTGCCGTCAATATGCACACGAACAGTGTCACGAGTATTGACTGCTTTGCGGTTTGAGTTTAGGAAGAGGAAACATTTGTTTGTTGTTTGACGACAAAAGAATCTCCGCGGTTGTAAAAGATATCGCCGTGAGAAAAAGCATGTTTATTATTTGGGCGACACATGCGTCAATTCAGGGGGGCGGTGTACAATGAATCAAGCGTGGAAGGATACCACCGTGCAAAGCCACCGCCAGGGCTGAAGCAACCGACGATAAAGGAGGAAGGGCGAGGCTTATTGTTTCACCCACTGGCGGCAAAGAAGGCTTTCTTGAAGGCGCATCTTTACTGTTCCGTTCATAGAAAGGGTGATTATCAGCAAGAAATAGAAAGACCAAGATTTGAATCCTGGTTTAATGAAGTGATTCATAATTTGAAACCAAACAGAATAATAGTAGCAGACAATGCACCCCATTGTATATATCTCCAATAACAAATCATGCTTTTCTTGGTGGTATAATTTGAAGTGTGTGTGTCTTATAGTAACAGATTGTAAGGATCCGCCCTGGATCGTACTTGGTTCGATGGGTCTATTGAGCCTCGGCTTCACGCTCAGTATCGCTTCGGGGCTTGAGTCTCCTCGGCTCAAGGTTCGGGTTATTCCGGTTTCTTCGATCCTCGATGTAAGGTCCCTCGTAATTCTAGGTCAAAGGTTCTCAATGTACTTATAGATCTTGACCAAGACTCTATAAGCAATCGACAATCCTTTTTCCCCACTAGGTTCTGTCGATATTCAGTTAAGTACCCAACTTCCTTTTCTCTTTTCAGCCTCTGACCAGAGAACTGAAAATTAATCCGTGACCACAGAATAAGAAAAGGTGTTCCCTGACCAGGGACACAAACGTTGACTACTAACAGTCTATCGACCGATCCCGAATTCTAGCATATCCTACGACAATCACAATCCTCTCAATTATATCTCCTGACCAGGAGCATAGAACCGAGAGAACATAAACCTTCTGACCAGAAGAGCTAAGTAATTGTCCTAAAGATAATCCAGAATAAACTAATTCCTAGTAGCGACGTGGAAGTAAGCGCAGAAATACGGGTGTGAAAAGAAAAGACGGTAATACGAGTTCCGTATTTATCTGGAGTTCGAATACAAAAGGCCACGGGCCACCGAGCTTTGTTGCTTATATAGGATCTCTCGGTGCCGTGAAGGGTTTAACAACTTTTATCTTAACATCATTTTTACATTACAATAAAATACATATTAATAAAATATCAATGAGGAACATAATTAGCTACATGCAGAAATTACTATTTTTAACCTTTTGTGAATATTAAATATGCAATATAATTTTAATTTTTACACTCAGCATTTAATTTGACTAGGGAGTATGGCTTCTTCCAACTCCCCTCTCTCCCTGCAACGGCCACGCGAAAAGACAACAAAGAAAAGAAAGAAAGTTTACAACGTTAAAATGTTAAGCAAAAATTTCTTTAAATACAGGTTTTGTCTTGCGCGGGCATAACTTTCGTTTACCTTAACGTAACTAAATTCTGATTACACCGTCTTGCAGTAAAAGAATCAGGGATTAATATGCTATTAGTTAAATTATTGTCCGCCAAGGGACACGACAGATATAGCGTGGGGAAGACAGCCTAATCTTTCGTCTTTTCTCCGGTTTCAACGTTTACATAAAGTTGAGTCTGCCTGGCTTCTACACAATAGCGATTGCTTTCTCGCATTGTTGTCACCGATAATGAAATTCCAGCTCAGCTTGCTGGCAGAAAGAAACAAACTCTTTGAACTTATATTTAACATCAGGATGTATAGTCTATATACGAGGTGTGTTTCACTTTTCTTGGTAATTAACCATTAACACACAAACATTTTAAGTACCAAACAAAGAAAAATATTAAGTTTATATACATATTTGTAACGTGGACACTGCTACACGTTACAATTGCCCCGCTTCCTACGAGAAAATTTGAACAATTTTCTCTTTCACAGAAAAATTGTGAAAATTTTCAAAACTTCACTTAATGTTCATAACAATTCACTGGCAACTCTTGAGGTTCCACACTAGTCACAAGAAATCTGGCTTTCTCCGAGTATTTCTCTCCGTCGTTCCTGGGAACAGGTGAACTTCTTTAGGTTCTGGTAGCTAACCCGATCTACAGACTCCTTTGTAGACGGCTGCAGGAGAAGTGCGGAGTTGTCCCTCATCTGGGTAGCGATGTATGGACCGACGTACACCTCGAAGAGTTTAGAGATGGTTTGGAGACGACTGGAGCTCAGCTTACGGTTCTTCACTAGGACCAGATCTCCTTCCTTCAGGATCAAGGCTTGACCTTGATTCTTAACTTTTCTCCTCTTCTATTGGGCCTTTTCTCTCCCTTGAGCTTGATATAATTTAAAGGCCCAAGTCGTCTTCTCATCCTGTGGTACAGGCCAATAAAACCTTTCATGAGGTTCCTCCGGAATGGCTCTATTGAAGAAAAGTTCAGAAGGAGCATATCCCGTGACAGAGGAAACTGAATTGTTCAGTAACCAAACCACATCATTGATGAAATTGGCCCAACGAGTATGCTCTCTGTAGCAAAACAGCCGCAAAAGACGGAAGACTTCTTGGTTAATTGTCTCTACCACATTACTGCTGGGATGATAGGCTGTGGTGCAGACATGAGTAATGCCCTTCCTTTTCATGTATTCGCTCCAAGTTGTCGAAGTGAACTGGGTACCTCGGTCTGAGAGGATGACTTTTACTCGAGGGTAGTGAGCAAAATACGTCTTCTCCAATAAGTTCACGATCTCCTGAGATGTAGCTCTCCTCAGAGGATAGGCCGAAACGAATTTTGTGCCAATGTCAACGGCAGTAAAAATGTAGGAGAACCCATGGGAAGTTGGTAGCTGACCTATAATATCAATAGACAGCATCTCATGAGGATCCTTGGGTGAAATGTGAAGCTTCTCTCTCAGGATTCCTATCTTATCCATTTTTGTCTTGGCACACATCTCACAATCCTTAACATACCGAATAACATCTCCGGATAGTTTGGGCCAAAAATATCTATATTTTATTTTAGCTTTGGTTTTTGTAATGCCAAAGTGTCCTAGGTTATCGTGATTTTCTCTAAGTATCTGGGAAACAAATATTGCCGGCACACAAAGCTTCCAAATAATGGATTCACCCTGAACTCTTCTGAACAATAAACCTCCATGTACACAATAATTCTTCCTAGTTCTGCCTTGAGTAATGGTATCAGTCTCTTCTGGAGCTTCCAAGATCTTCAAGATGCTTTGACAAAACAAGTCCTCCCTCTGAGCTTCAATCCACTTCTCCAGTTCCTCAGTCTCTTCCCGTTCTTGCCAAAGATAGTTCACCTTAAAAAGTGTCTTCGGAATCTCTCCTTCTGGTGAATCGGACACAGGATACCGGGAAAGAGTGTCAGCTATCTCATTATCCTTTCCTCTGACGTAAATAATCTGGAATTGGTAAGCCTGTAGTTTCAAAGCCCATCTAGTTAACCTGCTATTAAGATCCTGAGAGTTTTTTAACCAGACGAGTCCCTTGTGGTCCGAGTATATTTTAAATGATTGGCCTTTTAGATAAACTGAAAATTTCTCCACACCAAAAATGATACTCAGACACTCCAGTTCATGGATGGAATAGTGTCTCTCATTGTTTCTCAACTTTCGACTTGCATATTGGATAACATTTACAATTTTCTCGCCACCTTCTGGTTCTTGGAACAATATGCAGCCTAACCCTTTAGCAGAGGCGTCGCACTGTAGACAAAAGCTTAAATTAAAGTCTGGCTGAGACAATGCACCAGTAGTAACTAACGTAATCTTAATTTTCTGGAATGCCTGTTCTTTCTCTTCACCCCAGCTCCACTTAACATCCTTCCTTAGGAGGTGACTTAAGGGTTCTACATCCTGTGCTAATCCAGGATAAAATTTTCTTCTCCAATTAGCAAGACCTAAGAACTTCCGGAGGTCCTTCCTACAAGTCGGTCGAGGAAATCTCAAAATGGCTTCATTTCCAGCGGGGTCAGGTTTTACTTCCTCTCCTGATACTATATGCCCTAAAAAGCGAATCTCCCTTTTGACAAATTCACATTTCCTTAATTTAATGGTCATTCCACATTCCCTCAATCGTTCTATGACCAACTGTAAATGCTGTAAATGCTCTAGAAGCGTCTTGGAGTGAACAAGTAAATCATCCAGATACACGGTCAGATACTCCTCACTCTCTGGACCAAAATATTTGTGCATGACTGAGACAAAAGTGCTGACCGCATTCGAAAGTCCAAAAGGCATCCGAGTAAATTCATATAAGCGACCTCGATATGAAAAAGCGGTGTATTTTCTGTGGCTAGCGTGTATTTTTACCTGAAGGTAGCCAGACGCGAGATCCAAGCTGGAAAAGTACCTGGATCCTCGGAAACGTTGCAAAGACTCATGGATGGGTTCGACGGAACTTCTTGGAACTATCATTTTGTTGTTGAGCTGGCGAAAATCAATGCACGGGCGTATTTGTCCTTGAGGTTTATCCACTACAATTAAAGGATTCAAATAGGCAGAATTCGAAGGTTGAATGACTCCCCATTCCTTCCATAGATTTAGTTCCTTTTCTAAAGCTTCACGCTTGGCAACAGGGATCGGATAAGGCTTCCTAAACACTGGCTCTAAATCCTTCAACCATATCTCACACTGAACGTCTCTAGCACAGCCAGGTCTTTCTGAAAATACATGGTGATATTTCATAAGCAAATGGAACAAACTATCCTGTTCACTCTTGGACAAGAACTGACTTTCTTCAACCTTTTCCCTAATTTTATCTTCACTGGCACTCCACTTATCCAACACAGCGACGTTTACTCTGGCTTCCTTGCCTCCGTCGTAATCTATATTAACAGTGAGCGGGGTGCAGCTACTTTGCAGTGTCAACTCGTTCTCCAACAAACAGATATTGGCTCCATAGGGCTTAAGAAACGGCATGCCCAGTAAAACATCAACACCTAACTTCTTTATCACAAATACTTCAGTGTTCAACTCCTGGTCTCTAAATTTAATGCTAATATTCCTCCTCCCACAATCCGATTCGAACCGGTTACTCCAACTATTCGTATTTCTGGATCCTTCTGTAGTTTCATTCCCCTGTACTTCTCAAGTAGTTCCATCCAAATGTCGAAATTTAACAACGAAGCCTCGCTCCCAGTGTCGAGTAAGCAAACGACAGGAATGTCTGCCACTTGAGCTTTAACTTTGGGCGTACTATGGAAAGTAGTTAATTCAACAGACCTCTTAATCCCTTCTTCCACAGCTATCTCTTCTATTTTGGTTAAGGAGTAGCTGTAATGGATTTCGTAAGCCCTGTTAAAAGTTTCGCCATTGGATACTAATCGTTCCTTACTACTTCCTTGCCCAAGCGGAACGGAACTTAAGCAAGATTCCCATTTAAACCTTGGTTAGTGGGAACTACTGGAGCGCTCCAATAGAACTGACGAGTCTGATCAACAGCTTGTTGTTGCTCAAAGGTCCTCGGCAACTCTGATTCATATGTCTGAGACCCTGAAGTCACGAATTGCCGGTTAGGAGAATTATAGACTCGTCTTCGAGGAGGGGATGCTGAATTTCTTCTTCTCTCGACGTAACCTCCTTCTGGTGCTCTCGTCTCGGGATCAGATCTGGGTTCTTGTGTATTTGGCCGACTTCTATACCACGTCATTCCTCTAAACTCCCTACTTTGACGGTAACCATTATTACCTGTCCTTGGTTCCTCATGGTTACGGACGTTGTTGTTAATATTTATCCCCGCAGGTCCCCGGTTTTCTCGGACGACTTGTCTCACTGCTGTATTTCTCTGCATTGGTTGCTGATTTCTAAACCTTCCATTATTACTGTTCCCAGCTTCATTTCTCTTGAACCAATCTGCTCTCCAGCTTTCGGCCTCCTCATTCACTTCATATCTTTTCAGGAACGCTGCCAACTCTTCCATTGTCTTCGGTGGGTTAACGAGGCAAAGTTGTCTGACTTTATAAGACATCTGTTTAATTATCAAATTCAAGACCTCACTTTCTATGAGTACTGGAGAAATATTCTTAAACCCAGCATAGATTCCCCACGCATACTCTTCCATGGTTTGATTGGAGCCTTTAGTGTACTTTCTATTTCTCAAGACGTCCAATTGTCTTTGTTTTGCTTCCTCTGAAGCAAATGTAGCAGTAAACGTTTTACAAAATCCATTGTAGTCCCTAAACTCTTCGTAATGGGCTTGGAACCAATGCTCGGCTTGTCCAGTAAACAATCTGGATAGTAACTGGAGACGATATTTCTCTGGAACTTGCATAAGCTTAAAGTTAACATTTAGTTCCTTCAAATACTTCTGTGCACTTTGAGCTTCAATGTTACCACTGAACTTAGGGAGTTGATTTAAGTCAGATATCCGAGGTAATTTTCCATATCGTCCTTCGATCCTTTTATCAAATTCCGAATCTGAAGAAGATGGAGTTGAGTACCTTCCACGTCTTCGCCTCTTATGACGAATCCTTCCCGGTGGTCTTTCGTCCTCGGAGGAGGAATCACAAGAAGTTCTCTTCCGATTTTTTTCTCTTTTCGACGTTTTTCTAAACCTACCAGCATCAGTGTTACCAATGGAGGTCACCATCTTACTGTGATTAATTATTTCTTCCAAACCATGAACATTTGGATCTTCCACTGTGGGCCTAACATTATTCTTCCTTGAGATCTTTCTCAGAGGTCCACGTGCACCCTCACACTCAAAATAGACTGATGTCTCTCCAGCTGACTGATGGTTATCAAAGCCATAAGGTGACTTAACAGCGGTTTCCTGTTGAGTTGAATCTACGCGAAGTCCTTGAAGCCTGTCTCTCAGGGAGCTTATGTTTTGTTCCACGTTTAATTTCAGCTGACGTAACTCGGTGGCCACACAAGTGTTATTCTTTGCAATGTTATCCACATCTTCACGAACGCTGGTTATATTGTGGGTTACTTCTTCCCGAAAGCTGGAAATACTAGTATTTATCTCTTCACAAAAAGAGGAAACCTTACTTTCTCCTTGACGTAGTTCTTCACCAAAATTCTCTAACCTCTCGAAGCACTCAGCAACCTTAGAACTTACTTCCTCATTTTTCCCTAGATAAGCAGTCATCTGTTCCTTAATCTCGGTTACACTCACTCCCAGAGTGTCCATGGAACGAGTAATTTCTTCCATTTCACGCTCTCGCTCAACTGTAAGCGTTGTGTGGAGTACCTCTCACTTCTCATTATTTTGGGACAGTTCCTTGCTTAGAGTTTCATGCAGCTGTTTCCACCGTTCTTCATTTTCCGATTTATCAGCATGTCGCTTTCTTTCTTCTTCTGCTTTCTCTTCTTGGCGCTTTCTTTCTTCTTCGGCTTTCTCTTCTTGCCGCTTTCTTTCTTCTTCTGCTTTCTCTTCTTGACGCTTCCTTTCTTCTGCTTCTTTCTCTTCTTGTCGCTTTCTTTCTTCTTCGGCTTTCTCTTCTTGTCGTTTTCTTTCTTCTTCTGCTTTCTCTTTTTGTCGTTTTGTTTCTTCTTCGGCTTTCTCTTCTTGCCGCTTTCTTTCTTCTTCTACTTTCTCTTCTTGCCGCTTCCTTTCTTCTGCTGCTTTCTCTTCTTGTCGCTTTCTTTCTTGTTCGGCTTTCTCTTCTTGTCGTTTTCTTTCTTCTTCTGCTTTCTCTTGGCGCTTTCTTTCTTCTTCTGCTTTCTCTTCCCTTAACATACTCCAGAACTGTTGCCACATGTTCTCTTCAGCAATTTTTTTAGCTTTCTCTTCCGCCTTCCGAGCTTTCACCTCTGCAGCTTTTTCTCTTTTTCTTTTCTTTTCTTCCATTTCGGACCAAACTGTCAACCACGGAGGAAGTTCAATAGCAGGTTCGTTATTCTCATCTTCATCGCCCTGGCAACCTTTACACCGGACGGCATCTAAATTTTGCACTTCCACGGATTCAGCCTCAAATTCACAAACGAAATGCTTCCACTGGCTGCAGGAATGCACCTAAATGCCCCCTTTTCTTCATCTTGATCGGAGCAACAATCAAATTGCAAAATTCCGTGTTCCTCTACAATCGTCGGCAATGAATTGCGTTTAGACTTTCTTGTTGCCATCTCGATGTTTCGTAACTTCAAAAGAACCACCGGATATATACTTCGAGCCCCAAACGTTGCAGCACCACTTGTAAGGATCCGCCCTGGATCGTACTTGGTTCGATGGGTCTATTGAGCCTCGGCTTCACGCTCAGTATCGCTTCGGGGCTTGAGTCTCCTCGGCTCAAGGTTCGGGTTATTCCGGTTTCTTCAATCCTCGATGTAAGGTCCCTCGTAATTCTAGGTCAAAGGTTCTCAATGTACTTATAGATCTTGACCAAGACTCTATAAGCAATCGACAATCCTTTTTCCCCACTAGGTTCTGTCGATATTCAGTTAAGTACCCAACTTCCTTTTCTCTTTTCAGCCTCTGACCAGAGAACTGAAAATTAATCCGTGACCACAGAATAAGAAAAGGTGTTCCCTGACCAGGGACACAAACGTTGACTACTAACAGTCTATCGACCGATCCCGAATTCTAGCATATCCTACGACAATCACAATCCTCTCAATTATATCTCCTGACCAGGAGCATAGAACCGAGAGAACATAAACCTTCTGACCAGAAGAGCTAAGTAATTGTCCTAAAGATAATCCAGAATAAACTAATTCCTAGTAGCGACGTGGAAGTAAGCGCAGAAATACGGGTGTGAAAAGAAAAGACGGTAATACGAGTTCCGTATTTATCTGGAGTTCGAATACAAAAGGCCACGGGCCACCGAGCTTTGTTGCTTATATAGGATCTCTCGGTGCCGTGAAGGGTTTAACAACTTTTATCTTAACATCATTTTTACATTACAATAAAATACATATTAATAAAATATCAATGAGGAACATAATTGGCTACATGCAGAAATTACTATTTTTAACCTTTTGTGAATATTAAATATGCAATATAATTTTAATTTTTACACTCAGCATTTAATTTGACTAGGGAGTATGGCTTCTTCCAACTCCCCTCTCTCCCTGCAACGGCCACGCGAAAAGACAACAAAGAAAAGAAAGAAAGTTTACAACGTTAAAATGTTAAGCAAAAATTTCTTTAAATACAGGTTTTGTCTTGCGCGGGCATAACTTTCGTTTACCTTAACGTAACTAAATTCTGATTACACCGTCTTGCAGTAAAAGAATCAGGGATTAATATGCTATTAGTTAAATTATTGTCCGCCAAGGGACACGACAGATATAGCGTGGGGAAGACAGCCTAATCTTTCGTCTTTTCCCCGGTTTCAACGTTTACATAAAGTTGAGTCTGCCTGGCTTCTACACAATCAGGGGCGCCGACTTGTCAAAATTATTGGGGAGGCTCTGATCACTGAAATAAATTAATTAATGACTCACTCTCGCCCTTTTTTAAGTTTTGGCCTCAGTGTTCGGAATCTCATAAAAGCTAGGGGTGTGCGGGATACCGAAAAGTCGGGACCGGGATTGGGAAAAAAAATTCCCGTCCCGATCCCGTCTTCCGGAAATGATTTTCCGACTTTTCGGGATCCCGAGCAGTCGGGAAATACCGAATGCTCATTTCAAAATGTCGTTATTTCTCGACGTTTTCTGCATTGTCAATTTCTGGAACTTATCGTAAATTGTTAGTTTTTAATCCAGAAATCACTTAAAGTGAAAGTGACGTGTAGAATTCGAGATTTTCAGAGCTTCGGGAAATTTCGAACATTTCCCATCCCGAAAATTTCCCGACTTAGTCGAAAATTGAAATTTTTTTCCGTCCCGATCCCGTCCCGCACACCCCTAATAAAAGCCCATGAATTCCTCAAAAATATCTTCTTTTTTTTATTCACAGTTCGAATGCAGAATATTAAATGTCCACAAGTTACAAGTTTCGTCAACCATAATAGCAAAATATTCCCGACTTTTAATATATATCTGCTACCAAGGAGCGCAAAACAGATCTCCCTAATATATCAATGACCTCGTTCTGAATGTCATGTGAGAGCCATTTGTAGCCCGAACGTCCCATCCACTACCCTACTTTATGCACATCGTCTTTTGAAACTCTTTTTAGTAAAAAAATTAACAATACTCATAATTACATACTTAGTATATAGTAATAAGTCATGTGTTTTGCTGTCTCTGGACATAGCCTCCGCAAAGTTGATGGTTTAGCGGTCTTAGCGTCCCAAAGTTGATGGTCTAGAAAATTTTAAATGTGTATTTAAAGTTAAGTTCATGTGGCACAATTCAGAGTAAACTTTACACGAGAAGCAAAATAATACATTAGATCATCTTAAGCAAAATTATTTGGGGGGCTCTGCCCCCACATCGTTAATATTGGGGGGGCTCGAGCCCCCCCAAGCCCCATGGAGTCGGCGCCTATGTACACAATAGCGATTGCTTTCTCGCATTGTTGTCACCGATAATGAAATTCCAGCTCAGCTTGCTGGCAGAAAGAAACAAACTCTTTGAACTTATATTTAACATCAGGATGTATAGTCTATATACGAGGTGTGTTTCACTTTTCTTGGTAATTAACCATTAACACACAAACATTTTAAGTACCAAACAAAGAAAAATATTAAGTTTATATACATATTTGTAACGTGGACACTGCTACACGTTACAAGATGTATTGCGAACGAAGCAACCAAGTTTTTCATAAGTTTATTTATTTCTAAACCAAAAACAATAATTTGTCAAGAGGGGTCTATCGTTGTTTACTCCTTTGTTTTTTCTTGCTCTTAATATACACACATGCTCTCATGTTTCGAAGATATTTCGCGATATATATTAAGTATAACACATTTATTACATAATCTATGCGCAGAAAGAACTTTAAAAATTTTATGTTTCAGGAGACAAAAAGAAGCAAAAAAAAAAAAAAAAACATTCCGCTTGACATGCACGCGGGTTTTGATGTGTTGTGCCGTTGGCAACACTGCGGATTTTCTTAGTGTCTGCAATGTAAGCAGCTTGGCGGTTGAAGCAAGACTGGCACACAAGATTCTGAGCTCAGTTCTCGGGCGGATTGATACCTAAAACATGCTGCAAAGTTAGCCTGACGCGCGGCTTAGATTCATTTCATGCTCAGATTGGCTAATTGGGAATAGGTCTACAGTTAAAACAGAAATAGAATTATCTGCAAATACTTTATCTGATAAAATTATGTGACCTTTTCAATGCATTTGTGCATGCTTATAGTGATGGAATATGAAAAATTATAATTTATGTAATTCATAGGTAGTAAAAACTGCCACAATTGATTTTCTGACAATTGTGGAAGAATTTGGTTTAGGAAAATTCTATTCGATTATATCTTATGAACAAATCGACTACTTATTATTTTTTTTAAAAAAAAAACTCTCCCCACCTTGCACAAAGGGGCATAATTTGCAGTGTAATTTCCTGAAATTAAACTAAATTTCATTCCATCCTTCACACTCGTTTTAAACAATTGTCATCTTCTTAAAAAGGTTTCCAAGAGCACAGGTGAAGTGAACCAACTAGTACCACAATGCAATACAATAAGTTTACGCTGTGGTTTGAATTCTTTTGGAAAGGAGGATATGGTTTGTAAATAATATAACCTGTACCTGTGTGTTGAGATATTAGAAAATAGATTGCTTTAAGAGCAGAAACTTGCATGTGACAAATTATTTTAGGGGGTACAATGTACCCCTGTATCCCCTCGTTCCTGTGTCATTGATTTCATGTAAGTTTTCCATCCATTTGATGTAAGTTGACTTGCAGAATCTGATAGAAATACATTTCAAAAGCAATGTTGAAAAAAAATTTCTTTGATACGATTGAAAATTTTACTGGAGGTCTCTTTTCTTAAAGGATAAATTATAACAAACTTCGATATAACATCTACAATTTTGAGAAGATATTGATATGGTTGATGAGAAACGACATAACAATCTCTCCGCAACTGCTGAAAAATAATATTGGTTCGTGCATATACCAAACCAGTGGCGAATACAGAAATTACTGTTGGGAGGGGCGAATTTCAGAGTCGGGTACCTCACCGAACCTACAATTGCAATGATTTATATGAAAAATAGCTATATGGTTCTTTTAGCAGGACACAACTACGATCTATGGATTAGCTCTGTTAAGGGGTCCAGAGAGGAATAGATGGTTATTATTGCACATTGTTATCCATTGGCGTAACAACATATTGCGGGGCCTGGGCAAGATCAGAATGCAAAGCCCCCTCCAATCCGTTCTTTAAAATTTACATCTCAAACTGCATAGATACAAAATCTTCAGGCATACTTCAACAATGGTATTATGAAATTTATATACCGTATATCTCGAATTCCAGACGAACCTTTTTCTCGCATCTTTAATCTTGAAAATTTAGGTCAAGCTTGAATTCGGTGGCGTATTGATCAGAGTATATGTATGCATAAACAGGGGTAGAAAAATATAGGACTCCTGAAAATTTTCGCCTGCTGCCTGAATTTTCAAATTCAGTACTAAAAAAATGTTTTTTTTAAAAAAATATATTTCTAGTTCGCTTATGGCAATTTCCATTACTTTTTTTTAAAAAAAATAGCGTGCACAATATGTGTTTTTTAATGTTTGTGTATTTTCTGTATCACGTGTAACATTACATCATAATAATAAACATGCCATTATATTTTTTTCACTGTTGCCAGCCGTATTTTAAAATCTGTGACGATATGGTAGAGTCGGCCATATATTAGAACTATTGCATAGTTTTTCATGTTGTTACCAGTTGAGCCTTCTTAAGGAAGGCCACTCTCGCGCAAGAATTAATTACTTTTAATTTGAATCCAATCCAATTAATAAATTAAATGTTTTAAGATCATATTTCAAAGTATGTATGTTTAAGATTGTATGTAATTTTGCTTTCCGCTCCTCACTTATTTTCTTTTTACTCCCCGTTGGGAACGTCTTGTGTGAAAGCGGAATTCTGGGAGCGATTCTAATAGCGGCATGGTGCATCTGCATGTCGGCTAGCGACAGCTACAAGTACATTTCAGATTAGCCTACGCAGACATAGGCATTTGTATAATTCAGCATTGCGTGCAAACGTGTTTTCATTATTGTATAGTGTCAACTGGATTAAAGGATTTATATTAAAACACAATGGTTACTATGTCCGTAGTTCCAGCTCTATGGTAAACTGCTCAACGTGGCTTTTGGTTTGAGTTGCTGTTTCAAGTCCACCTTATGCACAATAAGGCTAATCGGGACTGGACCTACAGTTTAAAGTGAGATCTGAACCACTTGTGACTCCGCCGGGTATCGAACCCTGGACCCCTTGATTACAACGCAATAATGCTACCACTGCGCCAGCTCAACATGGCGTAAATCCCAGAGGGAATCGTTCCGTTTCTTGGTTCTACCGGAACATATTCTACAGACAGTGTAGCTTCTTATCTTGGCTTTCTTAAACCATATTTGCAATAATATAAAAAGAGCTGGCTCCTGAGCACTGGTGTACGCAGAAGAGGGGCTGAAGGGGCCAGAGGCCTCTCGGAAATTATGAGAAAAACAACATTTTCAAATGAAAGCAGTCAAGAACTCGGTGGAAAACCAGAGTGGCAAATGCAAAGCCTCCTTAAAATACCCTCGTTGCCATTTTAAAAGAGGAAAAATCTAAAAATATGAAATATCGTATTGTGTATGCAAACCCCCAAAAGAGTACCCCCACCGTTACAATTCCAGCTCCTCCCGCAAAAATATCCTGCGTACGCCAGTGCGTGAGGAAAAGGGGCTGGCGCCTGAATTCTAACCCTATGGGTAAATATACCATGGTATTAGTGTAATATAGAATGAAGTTTTTGCAAATTTCAGTAATAAAGTTTTCTCCTCGATGTTTTACCGAAGTGCAAGTACTGTTCCTCGATGTTTTACCGAAGTGCAAATACTGTTAAAAAATCATCCTTAACGAAATTTTGTTTCCTTTAAATTTGTTGTGTTAGAACAATCAACATTTCACAACAAAGAGTCAGTCTATTTTTAGTAGTGAGCTCTGTGATTTGTCCTTACGCTGGTATTCCTGTAAATAGTTGGTCAGTGAGCCAGCTTTTGCAAAGTGCACATCAAACGGACATTAAAAATGAAGACACAGAAGCATCATTCACATGAAGCAGCATTTAAACATAAAGTTATTTTGTGTGCTGAGGAATTTGGAGACTGCGAATCCGGTCGACCATTTACCGTAAGTGAAGTGTCCGTTCTTCGTTGGAGACGTCAACGACAGCAATATTTCTTTAGCAGCCTCTCTCTTATACATGGGAAGAAGTGGTACAGTCTCCCGCCGTGGATGCTGTTAATCCGTTCTTCCTTCCACTCCTGGATAATCTGGGAGTTAATTCTGCTATGGTGGGGGCATATCTGCCAATTATTTTGTAAATACTCTCTTCTTGGCCTTCCTTGCATCAGTATATGGCAGTTCTGTGTTTGATTATTTGGTATTCGTTTGTGACGAATTTATTTTTGATACATATGTTGTATATTTTAGGTAGTCTTCTCAGATTGGTCCGTCGAAAGAAACTATCGCGTTGTAGATGATAAATATGTATGGTTTTGTAAGCGACATAGGGAGTCTGAATGTGTTCGAACCCATTGCTACCAATTTATTTACTACAGGCTCAGCTTTTGAAGTTACTTAATCCATGTTATCATTGCATTTCTCGTAATTTCACGCCTAGATATTTAGCTACCTTTACTCTTCTACGATTTTTCTCTGAGTTTTATCTGTGGGTGTTTATTAGCATTTAGCTTACCTTTTAGGATTATAAAGTGGGTCTTCTGGGTGGCAATCGTCTATTTCGCAGAATCACACAAGTCCTCCAGAGAGTTTATCGCAATACTGGTGTATCTTTCCAACTCTGTTCTTGAATTACCTTCCATAACAATTATTACCTCATCTTCAAAGTCTATTGTTCTTTTGATATCCGAAATATTTCCTAATTTTTTGAGAGATGGCTCCAAGTTTAGATTCGACAATTCGGGGCCTAGAATGGATCCTTTCGTTGTTGATGTTGAGGCCGTTAAGTTAGACGTCTGATGTGCTTTCCATCTGGCATGGTTCGTGGGCAGTGTATGTCTCTCAAGGCCCTGAAAAGATGGGGCCAACAAGCGTTGGTATAGGTAGATGTCAGTTCAAAGCCTCACAACGCCGTCAACGACTCTACAATCTGTGAGGGCCTCTCTTTTTAAGTTGGAAGAGGGACGCAAGACCATTTGGACCTTACAGCCTTGCGCCGGAGATCCAACTGAAATCGACTTCACGCTTGCAAATAGATTCGATATAATTGTCGATTGCATCTGTGTATAACAAGATCTCACTTTCATGTCCACAGCGATCTCTTATAATACACCATTCTTCCTATTGAGTCTGCAAATACTGACATGTTTAAATCTAAGGTAATGAAAATTACACAAAACACTTGAAATACCTATCACTCAACTTAACCTACAAGCTTAAGGAATTACTTCGCAGATCCAAATGGAAGAACTGTTCGTGGTCTTACATTACATTCCTACTATCTGCATACCTACATACTGGCTACAAAGACTTACTTCACTACATACCTACATTCCTGAGGTAACATGACTGTTATTACTGTAATTTTACTGTAGCAAGCTGGCCAAGTTCACCCCAGCATAACAACAGTGGATGCTGAGCAAGAGTAGGACCTTCCCGACCCAGCAATATTCCAGAGCAGACGAACTCGTACTAGCTCAGAAAACCTCATGTACTATCACACCATTAGTATAGGGCCACCAACGCAGAGGTAGGCACATTGTCCTAGGTGGAACTTCCACGAGGTCTCCTACCAAACGGTAGGGAAAAAAACCTTATCGGGAGAGGTCCTACAGTTTTTCTTGCCATCCGAATAACAAGAATCCTTGATATATAGGTAGAAATGTAACGTCTAAAGTGCATTTAAAAAAAAACACACACAAAAAAACACTGCCTTGATTAGCAACTATAGTGTGTATATGGAGACAAGGGTTAATGATGTTACAGCAAGAATCCAAGTTACTTCAGGAAAATCCTGTTTGTTATATTTTGTTAGCACAAAATATAACACACAGGATAGAAGATAAAATAGCAGATAAAGAGAATAACTAACACTCATTCTGCAATCTAATCTATCAAGTTGGGTACAGCAAGGGTGATGGGATTCTATGAGTTCACTAGGCGCCATCTAAAAGAAATCTTTTCGGCAGGGTTTGGCACTATAAGACCTGTTGGCTACAGGGTTTATGTATTTTACAGACAAACACCTTTGAACATATACAGCATGAATAAGGGATCTTGGTTCGAATGCCGGCTTGGTGGGAATGGGTGTTCTTTGTGACTGTTCCATCATCTTCATCTTCACGACTGAAAAGAGAAATAAAATAAACCAAATCAATATAGCATTAAAAACATAACCACGCCGGTTCGGTGACTGGGTGTGTTAAATGGCCGACTTTCGATCTTGCCACAGGAGTTCCCGGCTTCTATTCTCGACCTGGGCATGGGTGTCCTTGTAAGTTGCTTAATTTAATCACATCATCACTCATTCCCATCGTCGTTGTTACCCATAAATTACAGAGAAGCGACTGAAAATAATAAAATTCAAATACTTACCTTTACGTACTATCCTATAGCTGCCAGCATCTCTCCACTTTCCAATGGGAATCCTGTATTAAGAACTTTTACCTTAAGTAAAAGTAGAATAGAATTCTTAAACGTGTCGGGCCTTTAAGTTTTGGATGTAGTTTTTTTTCTGCTGTGTATAATGTTTCTCGATGTTCTCCAACCTTCTAAAGCCCGACCCTGTGGCCGAGTGGTTAGCACATCGCGCTGCGACGCCAAGGGTCCCGGGTTCGAATCCCGGTCGGGTATGGTTGTTTGTGAATGTCCATTTTCATCCATTTCATCATTTCATCACTCATCCCCATGTTCGCAAATTAGCCAAGAGGCACAAAACGTGAAGTAAAATAAACTAAATCAATCAATCAATCGAACCTTCTAAATTATGAGAAGTCAAAAATTGTGTTTATGCTTATCAACATTTGTAAGAGAACGTTTCATTGTTGTTGTTTGGCTTCCTGAATATTCTAAAATCAGACGGCTACCACCCGGTTTACATAAAATGCAAAATAGTTTGACGTATTCATTCAAATTGTAATGTTTCACTAGAATTTATAACCAGTTAAAAACATAATGTTGTAGTTTTATCGCCCACAAAAATTGGCCCTTTCCATCTATTTCTCTCACCTCTACTTATTACATTAAAAAAATATAAGCCCCTTCGCCCACCCTTTGCTACGCCTCTGTTGTTACTTGTTATCATAATTCCTCCCATTGTCACGGTAAACTGAAGGTCAGAAATGAGGAGTAAAATGAATAAACAAAGAAATAAAAACGCATTCTCTGCAGTGGTCTCAGGTTCGATTCCCTTTTAACGCACCTTGTAGACTCGTTCTGATCCAAATTGAAACTGTATGTCCAGTTCCGATTAGCCTATCATGAGCATATAGTGGACTTCTCGAGCCTGTTAAACGTGGTGATAAAAATACAGAACGAATGAGTCTTGAATATTATTACATGGCAGTTGGGAGGGGCGATCGCCCCTTTCGCCCTCCCCGTGGAACCGCGTCTGTACTAAACAGTCCTTCAAGGATTACATGAACTTAAGTGGTACTATACAAGTTTACATGAAAAAGTATACTGTTGCGAAGAAAATACTTTAAAAAGCCATTATCAATGCAACTGCTACTCAGAGGCGTAGCATGGACTTTTCGGGTGGGAACGCCAAGTCCGAAGGAAGGGTCAACCCTTTTTTGCTTAATAATTTACTTATGGAATTAATCGCCACAGGTATTGTTTATTTGCCTGAAGTCAGCTGGGTTTTCAATAAAACATCATCTATGCATGTTTTAACTAGAAAATTAGATGCCTCACTATGCCACAAATGTTTTGAACTCTGGTGTTTTATACCTTTTTTTATATCTTTCTGCATGACGCAAGTCATTAAAAACCTACCTGAATCACAAGTGCCTCTGAACAACAGTAGACGTCATTGTTGTGGATGATCCAACTACTGATTGATTTGGTTTATTTTACTTCGATTTTCTATCACGTTTGGTTAATTGCGAATATGAATATGAGTGATGATATTGATGAAGGGACACTGACAAAGAACACCCGTGCTCACGCCGGGATTCGAACCAGGAACCTCTGTCGTCTTGGCGCACTGTGTAAAGCACTCTGACACGGAGGTGGGTGGATGATCCAAATATCGTACACTCTACTGACGTAACAGTGCCGATCAGTAATTCAGACCACTGTTTATTACATCTTGAGAATGCTGATAAACATTTTAAAATAATTTTGTCCAGAGACAATTCGTTGTTAAGAGTTTTCAAATGAATACTAAACATTTCCATTGACACAATATTAAGCAGTTAGATAATAACGAAAAGATAATAACAATAAAAAAATTATAATAGTTTTGCGGGTTAAGTGGTAGAGCAGCCACAGGCTGAATTTCTACCACGAGGACTTCATCAACTTATTTGACAAAAACTGTGTTGATCTTTTAGTTTCTAATGCACATCGCTGTTCGTGCGATAAATTATACAATGCAGTGGCCATTAAGAAGCGGTATATTTGAGATTGGTAAAGTTACGTCAGTCAATATTGCGTATTGTAGCATCACATAGCACGAGTTGCATGAGCGCGAAGAACCAGGTAGGAATTCTACCGCTGTTGTCTGCTTCAGAAGGCAGGAAGGGTCACATGAACCAATCACAGTAGACCTCTGCTGCTCCGTACGCTGGCGTATGAGAGAGCATTTACGCGCGTGCTGTAGAAATCGAAGCTTTCCCTCCAGAAATCGAAATTTGAACTTAACTTGGGGGGGGGGGGGGGCAGAATCAAACTTGGAACTTAACTTCGGGACAGAATCAAACTTGGGACTTAATCAAGGGCGGAATCAAACTTGAGTTTTCGGGAGGCAAGATCGACAAGTTTTCCATCCCGTAAAAAGTCCAGAACTATTTTGCGAAATAACTTACATTTGCGCAATAACAGAAGATGGTCTTCAATATTTTGCTTCTCAGGTCCCAGGAAGTTAAATTTAGTAACATAAACATTTTGGAGATGCAAGTGTTCCCCCTTGTCCCCGCCAAGTTACGCCATGCTATACTTAATTTATCCTCAAGTGTAGAATAACTCACAGGGTCGCTATCAGCTCAACGTATCAGCAATATTGTTTGAATCTAACAGTTGGGCTGAAAAGTTCGTAAGCTAACATAGTAAAAAATATTTTTTTGACAAAATTCAATTTTATTATTCAATATACTTGCCTTCGAGGGCGATACAACGATTATAGCGGTCATACAATTTTTCGATGCCATTTTTATAGTACGATTTCTCTTTAGCCTCAAAATAGGCCTCAGTTTCGGCGATTACCTCTTCATCAGTGCTAAATTTCTTTCCAGCGAGCATTCTTTTAAGGTCTGCAAACAGGAAAAAGTCACTGGGGGCCAGATCTGGAGAATATGGTGGATGGGGAAGCAATTTTATTACGGTTGAATATCGCTAAACATGGCTCCGAATCATCAAAACGTTGTTGCTTTTGATCGATTGTGAGCACGCGCGGCACCCATTTTGCACACAGCTTTCGCATGTTCAAATATTCATGCACAATATGTCCAACACGTTCCTTTGATATTTTTAAAGTCTCAGCTATCTCGATCAACTTCACTTTACGATTATTTAAATTTATTTTGTGGACTTTTTTGATGTTTTCGTCGGTAACAGCCTCTTTGGGGCGTCCACTGCGTGCATCGTCTTCGATGCTCATTTCGCCTCGTTTAAATTTAGCAAACCACTTCTCAACGGTTGATTTTCCTGGTGCAGAGTCCGAATAATGTTTATCAAGCCAAGCCTTGGCTTCAACAGTATTTTTTTTCGCCAAAAAGCAATGCTTTATTAACACACGAAATTCTTTTTTATCCATTTCTTCACAATAACAAAAGCTGCTTCACTCACAATGCTATTTCTCACGAACTAATTATCCGGCAGCTGTGAAATTTATACACGTATCTTTTGAAGGTTAGTACTAAGTAAAAATCACATGGATTTAATTCTAGTAACGCCATCTATGAGTCAGCCTACGAACTTTTCAGCCCAACTGTTATTGCAAATCAAAACACGGTAGTTTGAGTTTCGCTGTTACGGATACTTTGTAGCTGTGCTATTCTATTAAGGAGCTTTCAGACCAAAGCAACACGTGTCGCTTGGAAGTGAACCCTTAGTAATTAACGCAACCCTTTGAACAGAACCGACATGACAAGTTCCACTTGTCGCTTGCGTGTTGCTCGGAATGGGCCGTTTCCTCAATGGCATGAATCATGTCGCCTCGGTTTGTTGTTCGCTTGCGCTTGCTTAGAGACTAAAGCCGGCTTTAGACGAAAGCATTTCCTATAACATTTTTTCTAGCATAAATGCTATGTAATTGCTTCCAAAAATCTTATAACAGATAGTACTTTTCACGAAATTCGAAAGGCACGTCGAGTTACACCGTCAATGCTGTGTGAACGGTGTTTACAATTTAAAAAGGATAAAATATTCTTCCATACGTGTACAGTAAACGTTGTAAAGTATGTATTTAATCAGCACCATTCTTCTCTACCTAAAACCATTTAATACGAAGCGACATTCCTCTCGGTTGAATAGTTATCGTCGTTTAAAAATGTGAAGTGATACCATAGAATGGTGATACGTTGTTTACATCTCACGCGGCCGCCATTACAACTGCACTCGTGACCATTAGGTCGCTTCTGATTGGTTATGCTACGAAAAATGCTACGGAAATAGAGCCGGTTCTATCCTTGAGAAATGCCGTGAAATATGCCATGGCATATGCAATGCCATAACATTAATCACTTAACACGGTAGCTTTTTGATCGTGGCATAAATGTTAAGAAAAATGCTAAGGAAAATGATTTCGTGTAAATTAAGCAAAGGGCACTTACAAGTCAGTATTGAGAAAACGGCGTCACGTGCAGCTTGTCGTACAGCTTCTGTTCGGAAGAGTTCATTTATTTCTGATTATCTGTTTCCAAGCGACACGTGTCTCTTGTCGCTTTGGTCTGAAATCTCCATAATTCATTCATTCATTCCTTTATTTTGAACCTAACAGCTTTAATGCCGTTTTTTGTCCATTACAATACACATATAAAATGAACATAATAGTTTTACATTAAAATTATCAGTCTTTCCCCCCAATTTTACAGATATTAGATTTAAAAAAAACACTTTGCCTTTACATTGTATCATGTATGTTACACTTTCTTAAAAATGATAACAAACTACCAATCCGCACATCTGGATCAACAACCAAACTTAACAAATTTGTTTAAAACTGAACCTTTAGATTAGCTATTTAATGTTTTATACAAGATATTTCTCTCTATATTATATTTTGAGCATTCCAGTATTATATGTTGTGCATCTGCACTTTCCCAGCCACATTCACATTTCTTATTGTTCGTTATTCCAATTTTGCATAGATGTTTCCTAGTACACAAATGGCCCGTTCTCAGTCTATTAATTAATACAATTACAATTCTTGTAGCACTTACATGATGAAACCATGGTTTGTGTGTTTTGAATTCAGCAAATGGTCTGTATGATTCTCCAACTGTTTTAAATTCATTTCGACACAATCAAACCATTCATTCAGAATTTTCTTCTTTACTCAGGGAGAAGATCCGTATAGTATAATGATAAGTTCGTAATACAGTATGCGCCAAAATATACAGTACTGAAATAAAAAGACGAACATTACATTGTTGTCATCTGTGAGTTTATTTATCCTGAAAGAAACACTTACATACACATATGGGCGTCCGGAAGGGGGGGGCAAGGGAGGGCATTGACCCCCCCCCCTGGAAAATGAAAGTCAACCAAAAATTATGTATTTCACACATAAAATTTCATTTTAGCCACAATAATATGTGTTAATTATTGCATGAACACCATAAATTCAAATTTAAGCAATGTTTTCTTTAGGGAACAACACTCTTTTGGGGGAAAATGTGACTTGTTCCTCCCCCCCTGGAAAAAAATACCTTTCTTGCCCCTCCCTGGAAAAAATCCTGCGGACGTCCATGCATACACACTATTAGCGAGTTATAACTTCCTTTTCACTACTGAGAACACGAGCGGCTGGAGCTATGCCCCATCGACAAACGCACATGCGCGTTCGAGGAGCGCGAGTTTCAGTACTGTATATTTTGGCGCATACCGTATTTGGAAGACACGCTGCATTCTTTGCACATTCATCTACTTGAGAATTGCCTGTAATATTACTATGAGCTTTAACCCAAGTAAACTCAATGTTTTTTCCAGATTTTTGGGGGTGGGGTCCGTGTCTCTTGCCACCACGTCGCTTGGAAACCAAACAATGAACACCCAATATTTCACACAGCAGCGGTAACATAATCGTACAATCTTGCTCTTGATTGGTGAAATCCTCAAACGACACGTGATACGAGTAGCTTGTCGCTTCAGTGTGAATTCTCCATTAATATTGTGCATTGTGTCGCGTCGGTCTGTTTGTTACAGTATGTGCGGGTCTGCGGAAAATGCTTATTTAATATTCGTAGTGATGGTAGTGCAATAAAAATTAAAGTGATTGCTTGTATAATTGTTCATGCAAGGGCATCATGTCCTTCGTCGCTGCGAAACCTTCGTGTCGATTGGAAACGAGCCCTCAATAATACCGTAAATGCATCCTTTCGAACCGAATCGACATAACAAGCTGCACGTGTCGCTTGGACTGCATCGTGTCGCCTGGGTCTGTTGTTCACGCATGTACGGTGAATGCTTGCATATAGAGTGAGTGGCCAGTGTCGCTTCTCCCTTCGGTCTGAAAGCGACAGGGGATGTTCACGCCAAAGTGTTCAGCGACAAGCGACACGGACCCCTTCTGTCTCAGAGAGCTTTCAGATAGAAGTAATAAGGGACACGCGGCAAGCGAGACGTGCCTCTTGGAAACAAACAAACAAAAAAGGAATCTTTCAAACCGAAGCGACACGACAAGCTGCTCATGTGGGTCGGACTGGGCCGTTATTGCAATGGCATGCATCGTGTTGCCTCGGTCTGTTGATTGTGCATGCGCGGTGAGCGAAACGAATCACACCATTGAGAAAACGGCCTAGTCAGACCGACACGTGCAACTTGCCATGTCGCTTCGGTTCGAAAAGCTCTATTAATTTCTGAGAGTCACGTGTCCTTGTCGTTTGTCGTTTATCGTATTTAGCTTGTCGCTTCGGGATGAAAGCTCCTTGAAAGTTTTTCATATACGTATATTTGAAGTTCTTATGTGCAGTGGGATACAAAAGTTTATAGGCATTTTTTCCATGTTCGTAATACTTATGCATTCCACTCTACAACTCTACATTTGAAAAAGACTGTTTCATATACCTAACACAAGCACATAAGACTCAAAATTGGCAGCAATTAAATAAAATATGATGGAATGTTTGATGAGATCGTTTCTTCATACATTATTTCAATTTTTCTCGTATCGAGCCAGGCTCCTTTTATTTGTGCTGCGGGCGAACGGGGTCGTTAGTTCCGCCACTGTGTCCTGACAAATAAATCTTACAATTTTGAATTTATCACTAGAACGCAAATAACGAAGTACGACTACAATTACTCACATAAATTTGGTAACCCGTTACTGATGCATATTAATGG